>NC_090651.1:310598071-310930571 GCF_040937935.1 Hyperolius riggenbachi
AGAAACACCTAGCCTTTTCAGTTCTGCTGAGTAGATTTTTAGTCCGGAGGTTCACTTTAAGTGACAAGACAATATACTCTGTACATCGCTGCAGAAGATGTTGGCACTATATAAATAATAAGCTGCTAATGTACATTTTAGCTGCTGCAAGCTCTTGTTGCATTTCATCTGTACATCTTAGTACTTCAGCTAGGGATGGACTGGCGGAATCAAAACAGTTCTGAGTTCCAACTTCTGCATTGGAATTTTTTTGTTTCAAGTTAAAACTCAAAACTTAGAATTTTCCAAATTCCAAGTTACTGTATGTACCAAGGCTTGCTTTTAAGTCATACATACAATCAATATTTCATATTTTAAAAACACTTAAAAAATCATAATCAAGTCTCCACATTTCATAACAATATTCATGAAATAATACGAAGGATCATTTTATTATTTATTTATGTATTGTATTTATAAAGCGCCAACAAATTACGCAGCACTGTTCATGACAAATATATTGCACAGTAAACAGCTGGATAAGGTAGATGTATGTAGAATATCTCCTAGGTGGTTCCAGGGCAGAACCCCATCTGGGTTCTAATGGTTCTAATGGCTGCATCAAACAATAAGAGTAAACACTATCAATTAACAAATGCATTGGCAGGCCAGGAGAGGTAATTGCAATACTTGCCTTTTATTATATTTTATACTATCTGGGCATCTGCAATATAGCTGTCTGTGTAGATTCAATGTTTATACTTTGCAGTTGGCTCCCCTCCCCCCATTACCCGACCGTGCAGCGTGCACCGCCAACCCTAACTTGCAGATTGGAGTGCAAGTGGAAGACTACAAGACCTCTCCAAATGCACAAATTTGTTGCAATCAGGCGACCACCCAATGTGAGTAGTATTCAAACGAATAAGTCACAGAGTGTTTACATACGTACTACAGCAAAGTCCCTATTATCTGAAACTCAGGCAACCGGAAATCGCAGCTAACTGGCATCCTTGATGATATCACAGGAACTAGTGTTTTAGGGAGGTTGCCAGCCATAAAATACTCAGCGAGCCTCCAGCAATGTCCTGTAGCTCCTAGTGGCTTTCTGGCATTTGTGCATGGCTCCTGACTGGTCACATGACCCGACACGGGACAGGTAACACGCCAGGAGCCGTTCACGAAGGACACAGGAAAGCCACCAGGAGCCACAGGACGTTGCTGGAGGCTCGCTGAGTATTTTATCCTGCATGGTTGGGCAAGGTTTGTGCTTTTTTGGCCAGTTGCTTAAAGGGATACTGTAGGGGGTCGGGGGAAAATGAGCTGAACTTACCCGGGGCTTCTAATGGTCCCCCGCAGACATCCTGTGCCCGCGCAGCCGCTCACCGATGCTCCGGCCCCGCCTCCGGTTCACTTCTGGAATTTCTGACTTTAAAGTCAGAAAACCACTGCGCCTGCCTTGCCATGTCCTCGATCCCGCTGATGTCATCAAGAGCGCACAGCGCAGGCCCAGTATGGTCTGTGTCTGCGCAGTACACTCCTGGTGACATCAGCGGGAGCAAGGACACGGCAACGCAGGCGCAGTGGTTTTCTGACTTTAAAGTCAGAAATTCCAGAAGTGAACCGGAGGCAGGGCCGGAGAATTGGAGAGTGGCTGCGCCAACACAGGATGTCTGCGGGGGACCATTAGAAGCCCTGGGTAAGTTCAGCTCATTTTCCCCGACCCCCCTACAGTATCCCTTTAAGCAACCGGCAAGCCCATGTATCTGGCATCAGGCAATCCCCATTGGTGCCAGATACTATAGGGACTTTGCTATACTACTGTATATTTAGAAGGGGTTCCTGCTTCACCTGTTTTGTTCCCCTCCTCTGTCTTCTCTGAGGTTCTGTAATGATTTGTGTCAGCAAGAGGCAGAATTCTGATTATTAGGTGATCTGCAGTATCACCTATAATGCACAGATATACCTGATTATAAGGTGATCTGCAGAATCACCTATAATGCTGGTATATCAGAAGCTGCCGTGACAACAAATACAAAAGGTGTAACAGGTGTAGTGCTTGATGCAACAATAGTACTGATAGGAATGATAATGCCTCACCAGAGGAGCTGGTGGGCACTAACAGTACCAAACCCCTCACCAGAGAATAGGCCCCTCTAGTGAGAGTAGAGTAGTCAGACTAGCAGAGTTTGGAAACAGACTGGCAAATACGGTACAAAGTCAGAAGGCAGAGACAGGAAGGTTATAACAGGCAGAGTTGGCAATAAGATCAGATGAGCAGAGGTTCAAAATCACTGAGAGTAAGAGTAGTCAGAACGAGCAAGAGTCATAACAGATAGTACAATATATGATTATAATTAAGGCTATCAATTCAATCCTATGCTGTGTGAAATCCCCGGTTTCCTCCCAGATCAAAGCACACCGAATCTATCTAAGGTCTGAGCCGCTAACACGAAGTATTTGCCACAGCAGACAAGTTGCCACTGAATCCGCCATGCTTAAGAAGCGGCGGAGACCCTTGAGGCACGCCCACCGCACTTCCTCCAATCAGCAGCGGCGAGCGTACCCGATGACGTCAGCCGACCTGCCGGTCAGCTGACGCGCCTCCTCCTGGCATAAACATCCTGACGGCGAGCGCGCGCACGCGCTAATGCAACCCTGTGAGCAGCAGAGATCCCCGACCTCGGCATACCAGACGCCCGAGGTGCTGGAAGACTGGCAGGCAAAGAATCAGAGGCAGCCGCGGTGGAAACGCCATCCACCGCCGCTGCCCTAGCACTACTCCTCCCAGCACCCCTGCGAGCAGCAGAGACCCTCGTCCTAGGCGTGCTAGACGCCCGAGGTGCGGGAAGACTGTCAGGCAGTGAATCAGAGGCAGCTGCGGTGGTAACACTATCCACCGCCGCTGCCATATTTCTATTCATTACAGGTTCCTCCCCTGCACCAGAGAATGTTTTTATAACTCAGGCCACATTTGATTCACCTATTTTTCCATGTACCCCATTCCTACACTACTACCTATCTTAAGACTAATACACATACAACTATGCTATATTTACCACCTATGAATTATGCACAACTCAGGGCACATGTGCATCACCCATATTTCTATGTATCCTTTTCCTACATATAAGCACAACCACCTACCTATATATTTTTATACACATACAGCTATCACCATATCTATTATGGCTATTTATGATGTATGCATTCTTGTGTTTATATAGTATGTTTGGTATAGATATTAATATTCTGTCTATAATGAATTAAGTCTGATATAGCCATTTGTCTCTGGTTACAGTTATATACTCCTCTTTTATTGCCTGATGAAGCGGGTTCATGCCCGTGAAACACGTTGCAACACTGTTTTTTTGGAGTATGTCAATAAATTTATGTTGATTTTGGAACTGACAGTTTTGTGTCTGCTTCGGGGAGGTAAGTCCTCCTTAGCAATTTTACCAATTTTAGCTTATTTTAATCTTTTGGCGCTTTTATTTGCTGTATACTACACATGGCCTGATCCTCTAACTGGCACTAACCATTAGCGCTATAGCGCTAAATGGGTAATCACGTGCTAAGTAGCACGCAAATGTTAGTGCACGCAAACAGGCCGGTTCGCGCACAGCACGGTGCGGTGAAAACGTAGTGCAGAGCGACGATAACGTTGCACCGTTCACACACTAATTTGCCTTTGCGCGCTGAACGCTGCGCGCAATCAGGTGTGTGCAAAATACTTTGCGCACTACCAGGGCCGTTTCTACCCCCGTGCGGGGCATGCCGCCGCCCGGGGCGCTGTTAGGAGGGGGGCGCTATAATGGAGGGGGGAGCCGGAGCCGCGGGGAGGGCAGCCCGACCTCTCCCTCCCTCTCCCGGGTGCCTTCGGTGCTCCCCCCTCAGATGCAGAGCGAGCAGCCGGGAAGCGCTGTTTGCAACTCGCCTGCCTGGCTCCAAGCGCTGCTCTCTCGCCGCTGGTCTCTCGCCGCTGGTCTGTCTCTTCTCTCTGCATACTGCGGATACACGCGGCTTCCGGCTAAACAGGAAGCCGCGTGTATCCGCAGTATGCAGAGAGAAGAGACAGACCAGCGGCGAGAGAGCAGCTCTTGGAGCCAGGCAGGTGAGTTGCAAACAGCGCTTCCCGGCTGCTCGCTCTGCATCTGAGGGGGGAGCACGGAGGGCGCCCGGGAGAGGGAGGGAGAGGTCAGGCTGCCCTCCCCGCGGCTCCGGCTCCCCCCTCCACTATAGGGGACAGCTAGCTATCTAACCTATCCTGGGGGCACCTACCTAATCTAACCTATGCTGGGGGCAGCTACCTAATCTAACCTACGCTGGGGGGCACCTACCTAATCTAACCTATACTGGGGGGCAGCTACCTATCTAACCTATACTGGGGGGCACCTACCTAATCTAACCTACGCTGGGGGGCACCTACCTTATCTAACCTACACTGGGGGGCACCTACCTAATCTAACATACACTGGGGGGCACCTACCTAATCTAACATACACTGGGGGGCACCTACCTAATCTAACCTACACTGGGGGGCACCTACCTAATCTAACCTACACTGGGGGGCACCTACCTAATCTAACCTACACTGGGGGGCAGCTACCTATCTAACCTTCACTGGGGGGCAGCTACCTATCTAACCTACACTGGGGGGCAGCTACCTATCTAACCTACACTGGGGGGCAGCTACCTATCTAACCTACACTGGGGGGCAGCTACCTATCTAACCTACACTGGGGGGCAGCTACCTATCTAACCTTCACTGGGGGGCAGCTACCTATCTAACCTACACTGGGGGGCAGCTACCTATCTAACCTACACTGGGGGGCAGCTACCTATCTAACCTACACTGGGGGGCAGCTACCTATCTAACCTACACTGGGGGGCAACTACCTATCTAATCTATACTGGGGGGGCACCTACCTAATCTAACCTACGCTGGGGGGGCACCTACCTAATCTAACCTACGCTGGGGGGCAGCTACCTATCTAACCTACACTGGGAGGCAGCTACCTAATCTAACCTACTCTGGGGGGCAGCTACCTATCTAACCTATACTGGGGGCACTTATTTAACCTGTATTGGGGGCACCTACCTAGCTAGCCTATACAGGTAGCCACTATACTGGCTACCTATATTGCAGGCACCTACCTAAATAACCTGTACTGGGGCACCTACCTATCTAATTTATACCGGGGGCGCCTGCCTATCTAACCTATACTGGGGGCAACTATACTGGCTACCTATACTGGAGGCACCTACCTGGCTAACCTATAGCGGGGGCAACTATATTGGCTCACCTATGCCTGGCTACCTATACTGGGGTACCTATTCTTGGCTACCTATACTGGGGGGACCTATACTAAGTGCAACTAGACCTGGCTAACCTATACTGCGGGCACCCATACCTTGCTCGCGGGGGGGGGCGCAATTTTTACACCCTCGCCCTGGGTGCATTTTAGCCTAGAAACTGCGCTGCGCACTACTTTGCACGTCCTAAGCCTTTAGGCCTGCAAAGTAGGTTAGCGCTGGTTGGTGAATCAGGCCCACTGTGTCCACCCCTGTGGGAGAAGTGCTGTACCTTCTTCTGATCACTATTTTACTTACTTTCTATTATCCATCCTACATCAGTACTTACTACACTATATTGGGCTCTCGGTGTCCCCATTCTTGTGTTTGGAATACAAGGATAATATTTTGATGTAAAAAATGGTTTCAAGAGCAGTCTGTATAGTTTACGCTTAAAAAGGAACTGTTGCGAAAATCTTAAAATGTAAAACACATACAAATAAGAAGTACATTTCTTCCAGAGTAAAATGAGCCATAAATTACTTTTCTCCTATGTTGCTGTAACTTACAGCAAGTAGTAAAAATCTGGCATTACCGACAGATTTTGGACTAGCCCATCTTCTCATAGGGGGGTTCTCAGGGTTGGGAGGCTGGTCAGCATCTTTGTATAAATCTTTTTCAGGGAATGTCTTTATAAAGAATAAAGGTCATGCTGAGAATCCCCTGTGGAGAGATGGACTAGCCCAAAATGTGTTTTAAATTGTAAGATTTTTTGCGACACTTCCTCTTTAAAGAAAACCTGTACTGAAAATAAAATTCAAAATAAGCATACACAAGTCATACTTACCTTCCATGTAGTCTACTGCTCAGTGTCTTTCTCCGGTCCTGCGTCCTATTTGTTCACTGTGATCAAGGGAATTTTCCGTCCTCCATTTTGAAAATAGCCATTACCCATAACAGCTTTCTGGTCAGCACACAGTTAAACTGTAACATCGCCCACTTGAGCCATAGGGAAACATGGACATTGCCTGGTACATCCGCTTTCCTCTCAGCTATAACTGACAGCAACTGATATTTTACTGACAGCAACTGATATATTTCAAATCTGACAAAATATTGTCAGAACTGGATGGGGTTATTGTCAGAAGAAAATGGTGAGCTTCTGAGAGGAACTGATGGCAAGGTAACTCTGTAATTTTCATTTGAAGTTACCTCATGTGTTTATTTTAAATATTTTTACTCAGTACAGGTTCTCTTTAAGCTAGAGCCTGAATGGAAACTTGCATATTTGTTGGAAAACAAGCATTTGTTGTTTCTAATGTTACCTGGATTCAATTTTGCGTTAAGAATCCATCGGACCCAATAAAGGTGGAATTATAAATGATAGAAGAAATAGTTGCCAAAATATATTTAGAGAAAGATGTACAGGAGAATCTCTTCAACGCGATACAAAGCCAAACAACATTCTCTGCCTCTGGGGACAACTGAGAGGGTTTGAAAAGAGAACTGATAATGAAATAGGAGATTTATGCAGTACACTGGGAAGCAGAGAAATAGAACCATGAGATATGAGACATTGGTCCTGCTTGCAGTAATTTCTTCCCTGGCACAGACTCCCTATAAAAGCTACTGAATCCATATATTACATTAAATAAATAAATAAGGCAATTTCTGGGTCTCTTGCACTGATGCTGAATTCTGGGAACAAATATTATTTGCCCATTAAATGTGACTGTCTTTTGAAAAACCAAATGCAACATGCTGCAGTTATTCTACCACAGTGATGGTCATGTCTAGGAGAATTCAAGAAGAAGCATGTGATTTGTTTGATCAGCTGATAGATCACATCCTGCTTTATCACATGAACATGGCAAGCAAATCATAGACTTAGATATCGATCACCTGACTAAACTGATTACATGCTCCTTTATGAGTTATCCTAGATACGACCATCACTATTCTAACGTAGGACTAAAAGCTAATCTATTTTTCAGGACTGTAATATAGGCACTCTGAACTCCCATAGGTTTGGCCTTTTATTAGCACTAACACTTGTAATGTTACCTATTAAAATATATTTGCCCATAAAAAATGATCTGCTTAAAACATTTTAATGTTTTCCAAACCATTTATCTAGCCAGATGGCATGATTAATATTTTTAAGGGTCATCTGATTGGTTGCTCTAAGCAACTGCTTTACTTTTGCACCTGTTCCAGATTTGCACCAATTCTCTTTGCAATGGTTTTGATAAATCTGTCCAGTTTACCCAATAACAAATAAACTGCACAAGGGGCTTTAGTGATAATTGAGCCTGTTGTTGCTTTCATTTGTTGGTTCAGTGGCACTATGTGTATTTCCAGGCTGCTATAGACTATCATTAGAATGGAATGGGTTAGCTCTGAGCAGGAAAAATGTTACTCTTTGGACAGAGGGAGGACACATTTTGCCATGTCTGCATTGGTAAAGGAAAGCCTTGTCCCAACTCTGTATTAGAGGTAGGTATGGCAATGCTTAGGAGAACTCATGAAGTAGCAGGTGACCAGTTTGATCAGCTGATTTGTAAGGCTCTGATTTGCTGGTCATGGCCATGTGCTAAACTAGGAAGTCATCACAGCAATTCAGAGCCTTAAAGGGGCACTACAGTGAAAAACTGTAACAATTAAAATATGTGCAAACATATACAAATAAGAAGTACATTTTTTCCAGAGTAAAATGAGCCATCGATTACTTTTCTCCTATAATGCTGTCACTTACAGTAGGCAGTAGAAATCTGACAGAAGTGACAGGTGTTGGACTAGTCCATCTCTTCATAGGGGATTCTCAGCACGGCTTTTATTCTTTATAAAGATATTCCCGAAAAAGGATTGAAACAATGATGCTGCCCATCCTCCCTGCTCGCTACACAGTTTTTTGGCGGTTGGACAGAGCAACTGCCATTCACTAAGTGCTTTTGAAAATAAATATATCCAAGAGAATCCCCTATAAAAAGACGGACTAGTCCAAAACCTGTCACTTCTGTCAGATTTCTACAACCTACTGTAAGTGACAGCAACATAGGAGAAAATTAATTTATGGCTCATTTTACTCTGGAGAAAAATGTACTTCTTATTAAATGTACTTCTTATTTGTATACGTTTGCACATATTTTAAATTGTACAGTTTTTTGCTGTAGTGCCCCTTTAAACATCTATTAGCTGATCAAACTAGTCACATGCTTCTCCATGAGTTTTCCTAAGCATTGCCATCCCTAATGACAGGCACCCTTTCCAGCACCCAGTAGAGAACAACAAGGACACTCACATCTGGCAATTTGTTCATCTTCTAGTACTTGAAAAATGGAGTCAAGATGGCCAACCTCCTTTCACAGTAGCTGCAACAAGTAACCCAGCAAGCCAAGTACCTGTTCTAGTAATTAGAAAGGGGTAAGACAATTTACATACTTATAAAGTGGTTTGGCGTCTCTCCTGCCTATTAGTGACAGCTGTAATAAAATTCTTTTTAATATCAGACATCTCTGGAGCTAGTCCAGTTTCTACCCATACCCACAAATTATACATGCAGTAAGATAGGGATTTTGCAGACATTCTGTACACTACAGATAATGTTTTCCCCGTGACTAAAATTTTAATCTAAGGGAATTGTATAAAAACCATATTGCAAGGAGAATGCAAATGTAGAACTAATTTTAATCAAATTACATCACAAATTGGCATGAGTAGCAAAGACATGTTATATGGCCCTTTAACATGCATTAGATGTACACTTACACGAAGGCTAAACCTGCACTGAAAAATTGATACTTAATATCAATACATAGAAGCCATGCCATATTTTTATGTTAAAAATATGAAGGCTACATTTACAGTGGTGCACTGCAGTATGGCGTAAAGTCTGCATTATAACTCGGTTTGTTGCACTGTAATGCACCACCCACTGTATGTTCACAGTGCGGCAGGTGCAGTGAGGTATAACGGTGTGTGGCAGTGTGTGGCATCCTAACGCACTGCATGAAGTGCATTACCACGCAAAAAGTGAGTGTTAACAGTGACAGTGAAGCATTCTTTTCATTGACTGTATGCTTCACTGTATAACACGGGTCACATGCAGCAAGGCTTTCCTGTTCCACTGCGTTGTGTTGCGTTGTAATGCAATACTCAATATGAATCTAGCTTTACAGTAAATCCAAAGTGGAAAAAAAGAAGCTAAATCGCTTCCCGTCTGCCTGACGCAAGATGGCAACAGGAGAGCGGCTCTGTTGCTCCTCCACGACACCATATGGCGTCACCTCGCGAGGAACGAGATTCAGTGGGAGCTCTCGCTTGCACGAGCACGAACTCATGTCTCTGTACACAGCGGGCCCCAGCAATCAGCCTGCCAGCTGCTGATAAGCGCTGGCAGGCTGTTTTTTCTAACAATTAATCAAATAAGTATTTATTTAGCGCTGTACAGAGTATAGTCTTTTCACTGTCCCTCAGAGGGGCTCACAATCTAATCCCTACCATAGGCATATGTATGTGTATGTGTAGTGTATGTAATTTATTGTAGGGTCAATTTAAGGTGGGGGGATAATTTTTGTTCTGCAGAAATTTTAGTACTTTTTGATTAAGAAAAAAAATAGCAGCAGCAGCAATCAAATACCACCAAATGAAAGCTCTATTTGTGAGAAGAAAAGAAGGTAAAATGAATTTTAAGTTGTATGACTGAGCAATAAACCATTAAAGTTGGAAAGTGCCGAATTGTAAAAAATGGCCTGGTTACTAGAGGTGTATAAACCTCTGGGGCTCAAGAGGTTAACTTACCTGGAGCTTCTTGCAGCCCCTTGAGTCATCCTGTGCCGTCCTTTTAAGACCCTACAGCCAGCAGCAGCGTCTCCCTCAAAGCTGGCTGGTCACATACCCAGTATGGAAAATTCAGCAACAGGAGTGTGATCAGGGTCTGTGTGGCTCACGGACGCGCAAGCGCAGTAGCCTCCGACTGGCCGTGACTGGCTTGCTTTAAGGGGGTTTCCACTGCTCACTGTAGGGTCTCAGAAGGATGGCACAGGCACAGGATGACTGCAGGGGGTTGAAGAAGCCACAGGTAAGTTAAACGACTTTTTTCTTGTTAAATAACCCTTTTAGTGCAGACGACTTTGATCATCAGGCATGGCAGATAATTTAAACCAGTCTTGGCGAACCTATGGCACGCGTTCCGGAAGTGGCACGCAAGGCCATCTCCGTGGGCATGCATGTGGTGTCCGCTACAGTGGAGGCGTCGGCTCATCTCCTTCGCTGAAGACAATCGGCTCTTAGAGGCGGCTCTTCGCGAACAACCCATCACTGCATGAGTGGTTCATGCAGTGATGAGTTGTTCGCGAAGAGCCAGCTCTAAGAGCCGATTCTCTTCAGCTAAGGAGATGAGCCGACGCCTGCGGAGAGAAGAGCCGATGCTCTGTCCCACCCCCTCCCCGCTCTGCTCATGTCAGTGCGTCCTGTCAGCGCGGGACTTTCGGCTGGCTGCAGGCCAGGAAGGTCATCGTGGAGCTGCGCACCGCCGCTGGGAGAGGAGACTTCCTTCTGGTGAGTAAATTATTTTTATTTTTTTTTGCAGCTTAAATGTTGTCCACAATGCATTATTTACTGCTGACATGTTGTCCACAATGCGTTATTTACTGTTGACATGTTGTCCACAATGCGTTATTTACTGCTGACATGTTACCCACATTGCGTTTATTTTCTGGTGTCTGTATTAATTATTTAATGGTCATAGTTGGATATATTTGCGGCTTTGGGGTTACGGTATACTAATAAATAGCATCACACAGTTTCTGCACACCCATGATGTGAATCCTCATTTCAACACATCATGGCGGAAACACTGCTTTCTTATGCCTCGCTGTTACATCATTACGTTTGCTCCGCCCATACAATGTCATGGCCATGCCTATTTTGTGCCGCAGCGCGCTGCATGCGCTGCAACACCCACCCCCCCACCCGGCACTCAGTGATAAATAAGTCGATTTTGGGTCGCAGTTTGGGCACTCAGCCTCTAAAAGGTTCGCCATCACTGATTTAAACTATGCTAACTTACAGTGATGGCATGGAACTTTCAAAACTGTATCCTTACGGCATCTATGCAGTTCATTTACTCACTTGTCCACTTACCGTTACCATTTTCTGTTCAAGTGCTCAGTCAGCTCAGCTACCTCACACGCTAGTTGTCTATAGTGGAGGAAAACGTTACATGGAAGACAATTTTGCTATGTTACCTTAAATTACTGCAATATTGTTGTCCTGTTTCAGATGTCCTGGAGAGAATTGCTTTTTTGACAAAAGTTTAGATTTGATTTAAAACATTTTAGAAACTGAACTCATGTTAGAATATTGTGATTACTGTCTCTCTATACCCCCATAAAATCTTATTGTTACAGTGATAGAGCTGGATGGCAAGCCATTCTGCAACCAATCATGGGTAATTTTAGTAAATAGAAAGTGATATTTGTTCCACTATGCTCATTTCCCTGCATCAGCCTGAGATTTCTTTGTGTCTAGCAAAGTGTTCTCTTTAGAAAGGTGCAAGTAATTCCTTTAAGCCCTCTCCAACAATTCAAGTAAATCCTATCCTCTTTTGTGTAATTGGTTATCTCAGCTGCCATTTTAGTGGAGACCAAATGTTGCATAAGTAGCTTTGCTCTTACATTTAGCTTTGGAACATGAGTGGCTTGCAATAATGCTACTGAATATTTCCCATACTGCCTTGCCAAGCTAACCCATAAGTAAAACATATGAATGACAAAAAAGTAAAAACTATATTATTACAGTGGGATGCCAAAGTTTGGGCAACCTTGTTAATCGTCATGATTTTCCTGTATAAATCGTTGGTTGTCACAATAGAAAAAATGTCAGTTAAATATATCATATAGGAGACATACACAGTGATATTTGAGAAGTAAAATGAAGTTTATTGGATTTACAGAAAGTGCGCAATAATTGTTTACATAAAATTAGGCAGGTGCATAAATTTGGGCACTGTTGTCATTTTATTGATTCCAAAAACTTTAGAACTAATTATTGGAACTCAAATTGGCTTGGTAAGCTCAGTGACCCCTGACCTACACACACAGGTGAATCCAATTATGAGAAAGAGTATTTAAGAGGGTCAATTGTAAGTTTCCCTGCTCTTTTAATTTTCTCTGAAGAGTAGCAACATGGAGGTTTCAAAACAACTCTCAAATGACCTGAAGACAAAGATTGTTTACCATCATGGTTTAGGGGAAGGATACAGAAAGCTGTCTCAGATATTTGATCTGTCTGTTTCCACAGTAATGCTTGGAATACACCATACAATTTTCTGTTAGATTTACCTGCCAGATAGATAAAGTTCAGCATGTTGGAAATGTATCTATCTTACTATCTATCTGCCGAGCAATTAGGCATTGTTCTACTCAGCATGAGATAAACAGAAGACAATGCACCAGAGATAATGACCATTCTCTACAGAAAATAATCTAATTATGCATTCTAACAGAAAATCTAACAGAAAAATCTAACAGACGAATCTAACAGAAAATTGTATGGTGTATTCCCAGCATTAGGAACATATTGAGGAAATGGAAGACCACAGGCTCAGTTCAAGTTAAGGCTTGAAGTGGCAGATCAAGAAAAGTCTTGGATAGACAGAAGCAACGAATGGTGAGAACAGTCAGAGTCAACGCACAGACCAGCACCAAAGACTTACAGCATCATCTTGCTGCAGATGGAGTCACTGTGCATCGTTCAACCATTCGGTGCACTTTGCACAAAGAAATGCTGTATGCGAGAGTGATGCAGAGGAAGCCCACAGCACAAACAGAGCTGCTTGAGGTATGCAAAAGCACATTTAGACAAGCCCGCTTCATTTTGGAATACGGTGCTGTGGACTGATGAGTTATTTGGGCATAGCAAAAGGGCGTTATGCATAGAGTAAAAAGAACACAGCATTCCAAGAAAAACACCTGCTTCCTACAGTAAAATATGGTGGTGGTTCCATCATGCTGTGGGGCTATGTGGCCAGTGCAGGGACTGGGAATCTTGTCAAAGTTGAGGGACGAATACACTCAGTATCAGCAGATTCTGGAGACCAATGTCCAGGAATCAGTGACAAAGTTGAAGTTGCACCAAGACTGGATCTTTCAATAAGACATCGACCCTAAACGCTGCTCAAAATCCACTAAGGCATTCATGCAGCGGAACAAGTACAACGTTGTGGAATGGCCATCTCAGTCCCCAGACCTGAATATTATTGAAAATCTGTGGTGTGAGTTAGGGCCCATTTCTACTTGAGCCGCACATGCCTGCGAGATGCGCAGCGGCACTTCCCGGGTCTGCGGATACGCTGACGGATCCCATCAGCCGTGCCATGCATGGCTATGGGATTCACAGAGATTCGGTTGGAAATGCCGGCCGAATCACAAACGCAAGCGATTCGGCCGGCGGTGCCATTGCTCTCTATGGCAGAGTTTTCCCGCGCGATTTGCCTGCGGGGAAACTCTGCAGATTCGGAGCCAAAACCTCTCAAATGGAAACGGGCTCTTAAAGAGAGCTTGGAAGCCATCAAACCTGAATGAACTAAAGATGTTTTGCACAGAGGAATGGTCCCAAATACCTTCAACCAGAATCCAGACTTTCATTGGAACCTAAAGGAGGTGCTTAGAGGCTGTAATTTCTGCAAAAGTAGGATCTACTAAACATTGATTTCATTTCTTTTGTGTTGCCCAAATGTATGCACCTGCCTAATTTTGTTTAAACAATTATTGCACACTTTATGGAAATCCAATAAACTTTCACTTCTCAAATATCACTGTGTGTGTCTCCTATATGATATATTTAACTGACATTTTTTATCGTAACAACCAACGATTTATGCAGGAACATCATGACGATTAACAAGGTTGCCCAAACTTTGGCATCCCACTGTATATTATTACAAATTTGTGTAAGATTTCTAGAATGGTTACAACATTTTTTTTTTTGCACTTTTTATTGAGGACAATTGCAAAAATACAAATAAAAAACAATGTAGTGACCAAAAGATCCCAAAAATATAGCATAAAATAGCCGACACATAAGCATCATGAAGTGTTAAGGTCATATAAACAAAGCCTCAATAAATGTTTCATTTTTTCAGAAGAAATGCTCTCGCATTAGAGCCAAGTTCCTAAAAAAAAGTCAGGCTATAAGCACGTGTAAAGAAAAACGTAAACCAGCTCTAAATGGAGCAACACAGAAAAACAACCTTGCAGACTGGCTCAAGTCAAAAGGTCAACCACCCAGAGATAAACAGCATCAACAGATAACAGACGTTACAACACTTAGTGGCAGAAAAATATAAATTAATATTACTGTATGGTGCAAAGTTTCTGGTACTTTTACAGATCATTATTTTTCCTGCTATTGTATTATTTTAATTCAGTAACTTTTTTTGTTTTTTTTTGTTACACTTATGCAGTTTTTATAATTGATTTTGAGGCTGATATCACACTCAGGCCCATAAGTAATTAAGTTTATCTCCTGAATTTTCTCCTTGGCGATATTTTTAGACTTTTTAAAACACCAGCAAGCAAACAAATACTCAAAATAATTTTGATAGTACTTTTTTACCTACTTTTTGGTACCATTGCAAAGCGCTGAAAAGTTACTTTAGATTGAAGATGAAAAATTATCTCCTAAGAGAAAACTCAGGAGAAAAACTTAATTGCATATAAGCCATGGTGTAGTGCATTTGTCCTGTGGCAGGAAAGCCCACCACAGGAAATTGGTACGACACCATGTCCTATTTCATACAACCCGTGGCAGACATCACTTACAGGGTGATCTGCTCTGCCCCCGAACAGTCATTTGTTTCCTGCTGGGCAGGAAGTATGTCACTGATTTTTGGCCAATTGGTGCAATCTAAAGGTAGCCATACACTGGTTGATTTGCCATCAGATCGACCAACAGATAGGTCCCTCTATGATCGAATCTGATCAGAAAGGGATCGTATGGCTGCCTTTACTGCAAACTATACATTACCTGCTCCGCCGGCACGAGTCCCCCGGTCTCCACTGTCTTCTTCTCCGCGCTGGGCTCCGAGTCCGGCTGGCTTCACTGAACTTCCTGTTCGGGGAACAGTAGAGGGCGCTCTACTGTTTAAACTTCCTGCCGGGACAGGAAGTTCAGTGAAGCCAGCAGGACTCGAAGCCCAGCGCGAAGAAGAAGACAGCGGTGACACGCGTCAGTGGAACAGGTAATGTATTGCAGCTAGCGTTGGTTGTCAGGCTTTCGAACGCCGCTATCGACGCACTCCCGACCCGCCGGCGATCGAGCAAAATCTTCCGCACGGACGGATCGACGGGAATCGACGGGAACTATTGATTTTGGATGGAAATCGATCATTCTGTCAGCGTTTGCGCAACGATTTCACAGCAGATTCGATCACCGTGATCGAATCTGCTGTATATTGGCAGGAAAATTGTTAGGTGTATGGGCCCCTGCAGTAGATTGCTGCAGTGCCATTGACTCCAATTGACGCCAATGCAAATATGTGCCAATCAGTTCCACTTGTACCTTTCGGCTATGTACTGCAGAGTCTGTTGCATCATAAGCACTTCCGCCTCATTGCGTTACACCGGGAGTAGCGTGGATAGTCTCAGACTATAATGGCCACTGCGATGTGGGAGCCGGGTAAGAGTACCGCAAAATAACATGATAGTGTGAAAGGGGCCTCAATGTTTATGGCAAAGGCAACATGAATACAAGTCTATCTTGGAAGAACTAGCCATAGACAGTGCAACATAAGTTACCCTAATAAATAAATGTGAGTGGCAGAAAAGTAAAAATTATTATTAGTTTCATTATTATTACTATTAGGCATAAAGTTTCTGAATTTTTTTAAACACTTGAGCTGCAGAAAAGTCAAAAATATGAATATGATTATTATTAATATTTGGTGCATCATTTCTGGAATTACCAAATAACAGGTTAATTGTTCTTGCCAGTTTATTATTTTAATTCTATTTTGTTACATTTCTATAAATGTTATTATGAGTTTTATATGTTTAGGGCTCTTTCGCACTAAGACGTTGCGTTTGATGCGACGTTCAGGTCGCATAACGTGCCCCTAACTCAACGCATGTTAGCTTTGAAGTTGGACGTTACATTGAACTGCGTTATGAGTCTCTTGATTCATACTTTTTGACGCATCCTCATCGAACGAAAATGGCACATGCGGCACATTTAAAAAAAACAAAACATTACTGAGCATGTGCAAACATTCTAGCGCAGCGAAATACGAGTAACGCACAGCATGCTGCACTTTCATTTAACGTGCTGCGCTATAGTCCAACGCACCGTGGGTACTGTGAACCAGCCCATTGATTTATCATTACTGTCAGTTGTTCTACGTTAGGTGTGGCTGTAACGTCGCACTGTGAATACCATAGGAAAAATTAATAAAATTAGAAGCTTACCTCAGAAGCCCCAGTAAAAGACAATGCAACATTATTCTATATAATTCGCCATTAACACTTTTTTTTAATAAAAGATTTCATTTGTACATAAACTCAAAAGAACATTGAAACAATTATATTTGATTTTAAGGTAAGCTGAGAATTTGGCTGTGTACTAAACACTGCAGCTAATAAAAACGGGCTTAACAATCCTGGAATACTCTGCATCTAATTAGTCACAGAGATCAAAGAGCATTTTGATTCCAGCTTACAGTGGTCCTCTTTTTTTTTCTCAAAACAATAGAAAAAAATAAGAGCTTACTGAACTACTGAAAAGATCTCATCAGATTCCAAAACATATTACATTAATGTATTTATTTTACTTTAATGAGATGCTGACCACCAATTATAACCACTAACAAACATTATTCTCTAAATAAAATGTCTTCCTTCATTTTCATCAAAGCTTTAGAAAATGACTTTAATGGCAGTTTGCTCAGAATGGGGGCTTCTCTGTAAAATAAATTAGGACAGCAACAGTCATAAACAGTATTGTTTTGCAAAATGAGTTATTTATTTGTTTGTATCAGACTTCATTTCTGCATTTTCTTGTATTTAGCAACAAAAAAGCTTGACTTCAAAGCTAAATAACATAAATTTGGCCAAATGGCTGTATGTGTCTTTACTTTTGCACCCTAATAAGCAAAATAGGAAAATGTATTTGTTAAGTATATAGCACTAAAATATATAGCACTCATGTTGCAGCACTTTACAGAGCATATAGTCTTCTGATTTGCAAAGCCTTTTTTGAAAAAGAACAATAAGTGTTAACTTTAGTTGCAAATAATTACTTTTGTATTAATCAACAAATATCCCCACATCCCACAAAAGATGATTATTATTTTTTAGTATTTAGAAGGCATCGACATCTCTCCCAGCGCTGTACAGAGTATATGGTTCTGTCACTTAGCTGTCCATTAGAGGGGCTCACAGTCAGGGCCGGTTCTGGTTCTAGACTTTTTTCTGCTTGTGGCAAACTTGTAAAGATGACTCCCCCCCCCCTCCCCCCGACAATTTACTTTGCTTCATTTAATGTTCTCACATGACATGCTGAAGCTCAACACAATAGCACACTGGCTGGCTGTGAGTCTTTGACAAACAAACTGCTCACCCTGAGCCTCTCCATTCCTCCTCCGTCAGGACAGCAGTACCACCTCCTCCCTTCTGCTGTGCAAGTCACATGAAACACTGCTGCTCTCCTGCCTCCCTCCTCCTCACTCACTGTCAGACTCCTCACACAGCACAATAAGCTGCTTTTCCCTAATGATGACCTCTTCACCTCGCTCTCCTCTCGTTTCTCCTCCTACTCTGACTGCATGCAGTTAGTGTAAACACAGTACAGAAATGCTGCCCCTGTAATATCTGCTGCCTAATGGAAATGTTTCATCTTGCTTCATGAGAGAACCGACCCTGCTCACAGTATAATCCCTACCATAGTTCTATATCGCTGTATGTACTGTGTAGTGTATGTATCACTGTCTAGGGCCAATGTAAGGGCAATCAACTTACCTGTACGTTTTTGGGATGTGGGAGGATACTGGTGTACCCAGGGGAAACCCACACAGACACTAGTGCATTGGCTGGTACCAGATACCCAACGCTGCAAGAGTGCTATCCACCACTACACCACCGTTATTGTAAATTGTAAAGGCCGCCTGTTTCTAAACAACACAGTAGTCCCTCCTTGGAGTATTGTGCCCGTATATTGAATATACATCACAAGTATTATATTTAGCAGGGCCAGTTCTAGGTGATATGGGGCCCTGGGGCAAAAAAAAACAAACAAGGGGGCCCCTAGATGACTTTCGCTGACATTACCATGCCACTTCCAAAACTAACTACATTGTCACTTTATTTTAGGGTTTAGATGGCAGACTTCAAGTCCATCTTGCATGCATATCCCCAGTCCCCACTACATGGTCACTTTAATATAGGGTTTAGGCTAAACCCTACATTAAAATTACCCTATAATGGGGATTGGGGGGGGGGGGGGGAGGGTGGAAGGACTGATGGACATGAAGTCTGCTATATAAAGTGACCGGGGTTGGGTATGCATGCAAGATGAACTTGCAGCCTGCTATCTAAACTCTAAAAGTGACCCTGTATCTTGGGGGGCGGGGGAAACTGGGGATATGCTTGCAAGATGAACCACCCAACTCGCCCCCCCCCCCCCCCCCACACACACACACACACACTACTACAGGGTGTCTTTCAGAGTTTAGGTAGCAGGCTGCAAGTTCACATGTCATGAATATTCAGCACAGCCACCCCTCTCCCCCTCCCCCTACAGAGTCGCTTTTAGGGTTTACATAGCAGGCTGCCCCCTCCAGTCATCAGTCACTTTTAGGATGTACATGGCAGCTTGCAGTCCCGAACCAAACCTCCTCCTCCCCCACTCTTATGGTTTACCTGCCAGGCTTAGAGAGAACCCCGCATCCACCCCACCACCAGAGCAGAGAGCAAACAATTGCAGCCTGTATCGTGCCTGACTCACCAGCGCAGTCAGGCTCAGCAGCATCCGTCCAGCCTGGAGTCAACATTGTGACATCACGTGAGCGTCTCTCCTCGCAGGCATGGACACACATATGTGACATCCATGCCTGCATCACATGGAGGAGGGGAGCACCGCTATGGCTGGCTATGTGTAGGAAGGGATCCATGGAGACCAGGATGCCAAGGATCATGTATGTATGGTCTCTCCCTCCCTTTACATGACCGCCCGCACCGGCATCCGCTCAGACCACACACACAGCGAGCAGGCAGCTGCCGTCTAAGCATCCAGCGGCTGCCGCGGCTAAGTCACACGCAGGCAGACATCTTTGGTTGTCAAAGGGGGCTGTGGGGCCGTGGGGCAATTGCCCCCTTTGCCTTACTTGTAGCACCGGCCCTGATGTTCAGCAGAGGTCATCATAGATCTGCTGCTTTGTACCCTCCTCTGATCTACTCTTCATTGCAATCTGCATAAAATCTGTCTATTAATAAATCACCTCCTCGCATTCACCTGTACAAGATTTTCCACGTGCTTCATCCCTTCTCTGAAATCCTCTGCTACATCACATCCATCACTCTCCAACCTTTGATATCTTTAAACAAACCCTCAAAACTCACTTTTTCCATGAAAAAGAGAAGAGCGCCCTCTACGTATCTCTCCGGTGGCTGCTGGAGAGATATGTAAATAGCGCACTTAATTTGCATCAGACTGGCCATGACTGGAGAAAGTAACGGGACCAGGTACATAAAACAGAGATCGGTGGCGTGGGAGCGATTTGTGCGCATGGGGCTGGAGGAAGCCCCAGGTATTATAAAATGTTTACTTTATTCCAACTCTGGTTTCCTTTAAGGAAGTTTCAAAACAGCAGATTCCTGAGTAGGAAGAGATTTACAGTGGAGAACAACTGACTATCATCCAAAATTATCACAAATGATAGTTTTGCTTAATGTCTACTGTGTGAGAATCTCACACCAAAAGATGTTCAGAGGCCATGCCATAGACCAGACAAATTATTGTCTGCGGTGGGAAAAACATAGACTTTAAAGCATTACTTCACACTCCTCAAATATTTATTGTTAGCTAAAGTAAATATGCCATTGCTCACACAATTCTCTTATTTGATGCAGCTGTTCCACAGAAATTCCCTATTCCCTTTGGAAAAGTCAGTCACTAGTGATCTGTGGAGAAAGTATAGAGTTGGAGGCAGAGTGAAAGTTTCTTCCCCAGCACAGAGCCATCACCTGACCCCACCCCCTTACTCTGATCCCTCCTTTGGAGACAAGGCAGGAGGTGGGCAGGGTCAGCTCTGTGAGTAGAGGAAAAGATTGGCCAGTTATTCCTCCTAGCTCCTCCCTGACTATGTGTGATGATGAGGGTAAGGAATTTATATAGCTCATAGCTATTTAGTTTAACAAAGCTGCATTAACACAGGAAGCTACCATGGAATCCCAGCCAGCCAAATAATTACAAAAATATTGATGCAAAAATGGTGTCTGTGGAATGCGCAAAAGATTATGCATCACAAATCACAATATACGCTATTCAATATGCATTTTAAAAAAACACACACACCTGACCTAGGATTTTAATTCTTAATATCTTACAATGAAAATCTCAGTGAATTAGGAAAGCAGAAAGAGAAAAATGATGCGCATTTATTCATTTAAAAAATACATTAACAGTGTGAATTTTTTATTACATCCTCTTGTACACTCAAAATGTAGGGACCAACTCATCCTATTACAAATGACTAAACCGCTATGTTAAAATCGTCTTTGTGTGATATGGAATTCAATGGTACCTCGCAAGCCGGGGAAAATTAGATGTCATTGATTCCTTTATTGTAAAGATAAAGAAGCTACTTAACCCAGTTCTGTCTAAAGGTAACCTGTCAGGCTGTGCATTCGGTAGCATCCCCTCACCGCAACAAAGGGTTAAAATATCTAATCAGTTGCTAGGAAATGAGGCCATTCCAAAGAAGTTCATTCCACATTTCTCTAGATTGCCAGCCAAGCCTTCCAGAGCATTGATCTTCGTAATAGTCAGTTTACTGGCGCTTTAATTAACTAATTAATTATTATTTCATGACTTTTGAACGCGGTCACAATACAAATTAACTTACAGAGGAAAAAAAAGTGGCCATAGTCCATCGCCAACAAGAATAGAATAGACATTAGAAAAGGATTACCGTACAATGCGCAGGAGACTGAGGAGGAATATCAGATTTGTATATCTGACTATTCAAGGAAACATATTATTCTTATGATACAGGAAGGTAAGGAGGCGCCCTGAAACATGATCACACTATTTACATCATAATTAAAAATAATAGTAATCATAAGAATAATATACTGAATGAGATAGAAAAAAAGGGAACGGGAAAAACACCGGGAGCCCGATCTGGTGTATTATCTCACATGTGGCTAAAATCAAGTGTTAGGCAAAGATCAATTATACTCACAAAGCCGGGTTGCATGTAAGGCAACCACTGTATGTCACATGTGGGAAAGTATCACTAACAAATTACCGATTTATCGGTGAATAATTTGGCTTGTATATTTTTTGTATATTTCTTTCATATATCTACCCATTTTTGAGAACTCGTGTACTATTGTATGAGTACCCTCCAGGGCGCCTCCTTACCTTCCTGTATCAGTAATTTCCCCTGTGGACCAGGGGACACACCTTGGAAGGTGTCACCTTTTCCGAAGGAGCTGCGACCGGAGAAATTCCAACACAAGGCCGAGTGGGGACGGTACTTTCCCACATGTGACATACAGTGGTTGCCTTACATGCAACCCGGCTTTGTGAGTATAATTGATCTTTGCCTAACGCTTGATTTTAGCCACACGTGAGATAATACACCAGATCGGGCTCCCGGTGTTTTTCCCGTTCCCTTTTTTTCTATCTCATTCAGTATATTATTCTTATGATTACTATTATTTTTAATTATGATGTAAATAGTGTGATCATGTTTCATGGAACTGTACACAGTAGGATACAAACATGGGTGCATAAAAACATAAATGGGATTTAAACTGATACGGACAGCATTTAAAGAGACACTGAAGCGAAAAAAAAATTATGATATAATGATTTGTATGTGTAGTACAGCTAAGAAATAAAACATTAGCAGCAGAGACTTAAGTCTAATATTGTTTCCAGTACAGGAAGAGTTAAGAAACTCCAGTTGTTATCTTTGCAAAAGAGCCATTGAGCTCCACGACTTTCAAAGTCGCAGAGAGCACCAGGCACGTGCAGAGGGCGGGGGGGCTCTGGGTGCCCAAGCACCCCCCCCTTTAAAGTCCCATAAAAGGCCCCTTTGGCTGTAAAAATGAAGCTCCGTCTCTGGTCACGATAAGCTCTGCCCCTACTCACGGGAAGCCCTGTCCACACCTGCAGGAACCTCCTCCCCATCTGGAGACACTTTGGAGTAAAGAGGTGCCATTCAGGAATCCTAGTGTAACTATCCCCACAGCTGTGTGGGAGCAGGTAAGATAGTGTCTCTCTGACAGCAGTGACCTCTCCCTCCCCCAGCATTCACAGTGGCCTCTACCTCAACCTTGCACCCAAAGGGACCTCTCCCTCCACCTAGGACCCATACTGACCTCTACCTCCCCAGCATTAACACTGCAGTGATCCTGCTTCCCCCAACACCCACATTGACCTCTCCCTCCGCAGCATCTACATTGACTTTTCCCTTCCCCAGCAGCACCCTTCCTGTCCCTAGCAGCACCCATAGTGACCTCCTCCAGCACCTAAACTGACCTCTCCATCCCCCAGCACCCCCAATGACTTCCCCTTCCTGCAGCACCCACACTGACCTCTACTTCTCCCTCCATCCACCCCATCCTCCCATAGCTGGCACCCAGTACTCACATGACCTCGAATACCTGCACCCAGGCCTGACATTGCACCCAGTACTCACACCTGCACACAGCCTCCACATAGCCCCCACTATCTGCACCAAGGACCAACGTAATCAGTACCCGCACCCAAAGTATCTACATTCAAAACCCATGTGATGCCCAAAGTCCACCCATAGCCAGCGCCCAGTACAGGTACGGTGCTAAGTATTCACACCCATGTCACACCCGGTACCTGCACCCAGCACCCACATGGCATCCAGTTTATGCACCCAGATCTCACATGGCACTAAATACTTGCAATCAACACCCGCTTGACACTCGATACCCACCCATAGCCAGAACCCACATGACACTCTGTAATCACACCCAGAACCCACATGTCACCCAGCATCTGCATTCACCACCCACATGACAACCAACACCCCCTATCTAGAAACAAGGAGGGGGCATTGCAAGACCTCTTTTTTAAATTTGAGCACCCCCCACTAAAGGACCCTCTGCATGGCCCTGGAGAGTGCGGTCTTCTGAAGCGTGTTATCTCAAGTGTCTGGCACTGTATGTTTTTTTGTTCCTGCAGAGAAGAGTTCAAAAGTTCACTGGCATGCTCTGTAAAATAATTTAGAATGCTGAGTAGTGTGTAAACGCAAATATTATAGAATGATACAATTTTATTAAAAAAATATATATATTTTTGCCAATAATGTTCTACTTATTATCCGTACTACACAACCAATTCATTATATCATAATTTTTTTTCCGCTACAGTGTCTCTTTAACGCTAACAACAGAAAACAGCAGAAGAGAGAGTTTGTCCTTATAGTTTATAGGGGTAAAGGGTAAATAGGAGGTAGGACCATAAGTAAAAGTGTGTGTGATCCGTTGCAGAAAGCAGAAGCTGGCCAGTGACGGATAGGAATGTCTGAGATTAGAATAGATGCTCGCTTAAAGAGGGCACACAGTGGGGGTAGACAGAAAAGGGAGTTGATAGGTTGGGGGGGGGGAGGGGGTAATTAATCCAACTGTTCTGCCTGCTGAAACTACAGCCTGCCCACCCAGTGCCCACCGCTGATTGGTGGACATAATTTTGGACCACCCACCACAGCTCAGTAGAAAGGAAGAGCAGCAGATTTAGATGAATGTATACTCTTCCACCACTCAATTCCACCATCACCTCTCCATCTTTCTCTTCCTCTCAGTCCTCATTGTTAACCTGATCTTGCTTCTTCACATTCCTCCATATTTTTAAAGAAAACAACACCTTTAAAATTTAATTCATTAGCCCCTGACCTGGAGAGGTATTTTGTGGGAATATATACGGATGCTGGATAACTGTGATTTTTGGTTGCTTGAGACTGAATGCTAAAAATAGGCCTAACTAATACCGTACTATAATCCACTCTATACAGTATACATATCATGGACTCTGTTTATATGTTAACGTACAGTAATTAAAAGTCTATTAACCTTAGGTGAGCCATGGAACCCAGTTTTAAGCACAGCAGAGCCCACAAACCGCCTAAAAAGTTGGTCTTCACCACTGTGAGTACTGGTGATTTGTGGCAGTTGGTTGAGACTGCTGGTTAGTTGAGTTCTGGGTAACTAGGACTCTACTGTATATGATATACCCAGTTTCCCTGAAATTTAGACATCCCCCAAAAGTAAGCCCTGGCAGGAATTTCAAGCATGCTTGAAAATAAGCCCTACCCTGAAAGTAAGCCCTAGCGACAGTAAGGGGAAAAAGTATAGCAACTTGTGTTATTAGTGGAGGCGATGGTCTCATGGGAAGAACCATGGGCTAATCACTGGGCTAATCACTGCACTCGCTGCTACTCAGCAAATGCAGTGATTGGCCCAATAATGGAACCATGGTCCGCTCTGCGACACAATCAGCACAAGTAGAAGCACAAACACAAGTTGCCGTACTTCTTCCCTATAGGCTGAAGCTCAGGAACACAGCCACATAGAGCTAGGGGTAAGGGGAGGATTCAGGGGGACATTGGAGGCCAAGGGGGGTATTGGAAGACCGAGTAAAGGACATAGGGGGATACAAGAGGACAGGAGATAGAGGAGGACATGGGAACAGAGCAGGATACCAGGAGGACACAGAGGCACACAAGAGGTGGATCCAGCAGAGGAAGAGGTGGCACAGCGGGGAAGACAGGAGAACACACAGCACAGGAACTCGCATGTTCATAGAAATAGAAGACATCTCTTGAAAATAAGCCCTAGCACAACTTTTGGATCAAAAATGAATACAAGACGCGGTTCTATTTTCAGGGAAACGTGTGTGTGTGTGTGTGTGTGTGTGTGTGTGTGTGTGTGTGTGTGTGTGTGTGTGTGTGTGTGTGTGTGAGGTGTGTGTGAGATGAGTGCGTGTGTGTGAGATGAGTGCGTGTGTGTGTGGGAGATGAGTGCGTGTGTGTGAGATGAGTGTGTGTGTGTGTGTGTGTATGAGGTGTGTGTGTGTGTGAGGTGTGTGTGAGATGAGTGCGTGTGTGATGAGTGCGTGTGTGTGAGATGAGTGCGTGTGTGTGTGGGAGATGAGTGCGTGTGTGTGAGATGAGTGTGTGTGTGTGTGTGTGAGGTGTGTGTGTGTGTGTGTGAGATGTGTGTGTGTGTGTGTGTGTGTGTGTGAGATGAGTGTGTGTGTGTGTGTGTGTGTGTGTGTGTGTGTGTGTGTGTGTGTGTGCGTGCGTGCGTGCGTGCGTGCGTGCGTGCGTGCGTGCGTGCGTGCGTGCGTATTTATTTGTGGGTGGCCAAGAAGGTTGTCTGGTCAGTTCATATTGAACAACAGATATGGCAACTGTAAGACATATAAAGGATGGCTTGTGTCAGCTGATATAAACAGCACTGCAATGTAACAGTTGTAACTGTTTCAGAGCAGCATTATTTTTTTCCCATGGATAAGCACTATATCTAGAAAGTTTCCCCAAGAGGAGCTACAGAACTGGATGCGCCAACCACCCATCACACAGACAAATGAATTCTTCGTGCCAGGTCTTACCCCTATATGAAGAGAGATTGTGACAGTTACTAATGACCTGGACGCTCAACCAGTAAGATTAATTTCACCTTCGGCCAAAGAGTTGCGGTCCTAGCCTCGGACAGCATTGGAAAATAGATCTTTTCATTTTCTGAAATTGCTAAATACTCTGCTGTCAATATTACTGACTAATGTCCTTTAATGATGTATGAGCGTGGAGGCTGATAAACCTTATCATACCCAAATGCTTCAATTAACAGCCCAGAAACCCAAATCCTGTTCTTCTCATTAGATGAATGATACAGCATGAACCGAGCAGAGAACATTACAGGGGCTGAAGAGGTTTATTCCATTGCTTTAGAATTAGATCACTTGGAATCATAATTTAAGTGTAGGTATAGAATAAAAAGGTGAACTTTAGGGTCACAGATTAAAAATAAAAAAAAAAATCACACTATACATCAAACCTCATAATTTATGATAACTCGCCCTTTCATGTACAATCAATTTTGTAGCAAAACTGCAATGTTATTTTTTTCTTTGCAAAACACTGTTTTAGGGGTCTAGAAAGCGGAACGTCTGTGAAAATTCCCACTCTGCACCTACAGATTAACCACTACAAGAGCAAACTCTAGTTTAAATTATGCCTGAAGGGGTTAATATATGTACTTTCACTTTTATGTGGGGGTTTAACATCACGGACATTTGCTGATTACATGGGAGCTTTTCTGGCTGCCATATTGTTCTTTGATCTTTATTTGCTGGTGATAAGACTAAAGAAAGCACATCAGGCAGATTGTGTCTGCAAGCTTCAATGATTTTTAAGAAATATTTCCTTTACTGAAGAGCATTTTGAATCCACTTGCTATTATATAGTCATGCAGTGGCTGCTTCCAGCACTGCTGCAATGCAATCTGAAGGGAATGGTGACTTTTACAGACATTATATTACTTTAGGACAAAACAAGATAGGACAGCTATATGAGCAATAATGAGTTGGGAGATGTGATTTTATTTTACTTAATGCCAAACTGTAATTCTGCTTTAAAGAGCACCTGTAGCAACTCATGGGAGAACATAAAATGTTGTTCAGAATGCCCCTTCTTGAATGAATCTTCCTGGTTTGCTGTTTGGTGTATATTGCTATGTAACCCCACCCTTGCAATATAACATGTTTTGCCAAGGCAATGATGTTGGGCAGCCTTAAAGAGGTTCAGCGATGAGTCTCGCTGCAGTTTTTTACTTACCCGGGGCTTTCTCTAGCCCCATAAGCATGCATGTGTCCCTTACTGTCCTCCTCATCGCCTCCGTTCTTCTGCAGTCAACTCCCGGTAAGCTGCTCAGTCGGACTTAGTCTGACTGAGCGACATCAGCCGGGGCCTTCTGTGCTTGTGCTGAATGTCCACGCGTGCGCAGAAGGTCCGCCGCTGAGGTCACTGAGCCACTTACCGGGTGAGATTGCGGCTGAACGGCAGCGCTGAGGAGGACGGCGAGGGACACATCCATGCTTATGGGGCTGGAGGAAGCCCTGGGTAAGTTAAAAAAAAAAACTGCAATGAAACTCATCTCGGAGTCTCTTTAAGTCCCAGAACACTCTGGGAGTTGAACTTACTACACAATGAAGAATAAATTAAAGATTTCACAGCTATTCTCTTTGTCAAGAGAAACGATGAAGCCATTTCTGATAAGCTTAACAATGTAAATTCAGAGTGAGGTTAGATAGACAGAGGCCCTTGGTCTACAGCAAACTGGATCTAGTTGTTTCTTTAATTGCCTGATGAAGCAGGCTACCTTCAAGTAGGAGGTCAAGTCGAGGTTTTTTTTTTTTTTCTACTGAAACAGACATTTCTGTATCTTATATTGGGGAGGTAAGTCCACCATTTCCTCCCATTTTATAGATTTCTTTTAAGTTGCTTTTACTCTTTTTGGCACCTCTGTTCAGTTTTGTTCTGTTGAATATCATAAACAATAAGCAATTGTTTTCAGTAAACTTCCTCATTAAGAGACATAAGAGAAAAAAAAATCGAAAGCTGGCACAGATGGTTGCTTGGAAGTGTATATATACCGGTATATAATATATATATATATATATATATATATATATATATATATATATATATATATATATATATATATATATATTATAATATATCTATATTTTTTAACAGTAAAGCATCTAACCATACAATTGTGAAGTCAAGTTCAGCCTTGTTCATAAGAGAGACAAAGGAAATCTTTCCAGCCATAATCGCTACAAAAGTAAAGAAATAATAAACAAAATGGAAGGGTTTAGTAAAACAGCAAAAAAAACAAAAAAACTTACATCATAAATCCATTCCAATCCAAACTAAGCCACAGAGCACTATAAAAATCACGTCCCGAAGGATAGTGCTACCATCTGACCAGTTTTGGCCATAAGCCTTACTAGGCCTCAGAGGAAGACTTATGGAAGACTTAAACATAAAACCGGTGAGACAGATGGTAATGGTAACTTCTAGGATGCTGGATCTTTATATGCATCGTGTGATTTGTTACAATCTATACAGTAATTGGTATAAGTCTGTAAATAAATGGAGGATACCTCTGCACCAATTACTGCGGGTGTTCTAACTAGGTACAAAATAAACTGTATAGACACCAGAAAGGAGAATTATTTATGTTGTGTCACTACAAAATACCGCTGTCTGTATGAAAAAATAATACTTAATTCTAGTATCACAAAGGCAAATATAAAACAATTTAAAACCATATCTGATTCACAGCCCATATAGCCTAAAAGAAGCCTAACATCAGACAAGGTAGATGCCACTGAAACACGCAGTATTACCATATAAATAAAGCTGTAACATCTGGAAAAAAGCTAAACAAGAGCTTGGTGTCTGGAAAAGAAATCCAGGTTTTCGTGACAACATAAAAGCAACATATAAACAGTAAACAATGGCAAGATCAACGCATAATCATTAAAGAGCATAAATAGAGAGTAATCAAGTGTGCAAATGTAATCAGCATGTAACGCAAAGAGCACCAAAAGTGTGTGTGTGCGGGGGGGGGGGGGGGGGTGTAATATACAACCTTGATAAATAGGCCTTAGTACCTAATAACTAGTATGCTGTAGGACCCAGGGAGGGAAATGAAGCGGTAGTCCTTCCTTGACTAGAGTTGGGCCGAACGGTTCGCCTGCGAACGGTTCCATGCGAACTTCAGTGGTTCGCGTTCGCGTCCCGCAGGCGAACTTTTGCGGAAGTTCGGTTCGCCCCATAATGCACCATGAGGGTCAACTTTGACCCTCTACATCACAGTCAGCAGGCCCAGTGTAGCCAATTAGGCTACACTAGCCCCTGGAGCCACTCCCCCCCTAATAAAAGGCAGGCAGCGGCGGCCATTACGCTCACTCGTGTGCCTGCATTAGTGAGAGTAGGGCGAGCTGCTGCAGACTGTCTCTCATAGGGAAAGATTAGTTAGGCTTAGCTAGTTCCTGGCTGCATACCTGTTCTGTTCAGTGAGCCCACCATACCTGTTCTGTTCAGTGAGCCCACTGGATACCTGCATACCTGTTCAGTGAACCTGCCACTGCATACCTGTTCTGTGAACCCACCACTGCATACCTGTTCAGTGAACCTGTCACTGCATACCTGTTCTGTGAACCCACCACTGCATACCTGTTCTGTGAACCCACCACTGCATATCTGTACTGTGAACCCACCACTGCATACCTGTTCAGTAAACCCACCACTGCATACCTGTTCAGTGAACCCACCACAGCATACCTGTTCTGTGAACCCACCACTGCATACCTGTTCTGTGAACCCACCACTGCATACCTGTTCAGTGAACTTGCCACTGCATACCTGTTCTGTGAACCCACCACTGCATACCTGTACTGTGAACCCACCACTGCATACCTGTTCAGTGAACCTGCCACTGCATACCTGTTCTGTGAACCCACCACTGCATACCTGTACTGTGAACCTACCACTGCATACCTGTTCAGTGAACCCACCACTGCATACCTGTTCAGTGAACCCACCACTGCATACCTGTTCAGTGAACCCGCCACTGCATATCTGTTCAGTGAACCTGCCACTGCATACCTGTTCTGTGAACCCACCACTGCATACCTGTTCAGTGAACCTGCCACTGCATACCTGTTCTGTGAACCCACCACTGCATACCTGTTCTGTGAACCCACCACTGCATACCTGTTCAGTGAACCTGCCACTGCATACCTGTACTGTTCAGTGAACCCGCCACTGCATACCTGTTCTGTTCAGTAAACCCGCCACTGCATACCTGTTCTGTTCAGTGAACCCGCCACTGTATTCCTGTTCAGTGAACCCGCCACTGCATACCTGTTGTGTTCAGTGAACCTGCCACTGCATACCTGTTCTGTGAACCCACCACTGCATACCTGTTCTGTTCAGTAAACCCGCCACTGCATACCTGTTCTGTACATCAGCCAGGCGATCATATGGGCTGTAAAGCCACCAAAACCTGCACTCTCGCCATGGTGCGCACCAATCCAGCACGGCCGTCACTACACAAACAGCTGTTTGCGGTGCGTTACACGGTGAGTTTGGTGTGTCAGTGTGAAGCAGTACCTTAATTACACTACCTGATTGATGTATACACATGCAAGATGTTTGAAAGCACTTTAGGCCTGTCATTTAGCATTCAATGTCATTTCTGCCCTTAAAACGCTGCTTTGCGTCAAATCCAGATTTTTCCCGGGGACTTTTGGCATGTATCCCACTCCTCCACCTGGGGGTCCAGGTGTTAGACCCCTTGAAACATCTATTCCATCACTTTTGTGGCCAGCATAATTTTTTTTTTCAAAGTTCGCATCCCCATTGAAGTCTATTGCGGTTCGCGAACTTTTACGCGAACCGAACCTTACGCGGAAGTTCACGAACCCGGTTCGCGAACAGCACGGTGGCGTAGTGGTTAGCTCTCTCGCCTTGCAGCGCTGGGTCCCTGGTTCGAATCCCAGCCAGGGCACTATCTGCAAAGAGTTTGTATGTTCTCTCCGTGTCTGCGTGGGTTTCCTACGGGCACTCCGGTTTCCTCCCACATTCCAAAAACATACAGATAAGTTAATTGGCTCCCCCTAAAAAAATTGGCCCTAGACTACAGTACTTACACTACATAATATAGACATATGGCAATGGTAGGGATTAGATTGTGAGCTCCTTTGAGGGACAGTTAGTGACAAGACAATATATGTATATACACTGTACAGCGCTGCGTAATATGTTGGCGCTATATAAATACTAAATAATAATAATAATAATAAAATCGGAGGTTCGGCCCCACTCTATCCTTGACATTCAAGGGGTCTTTACCCGGTTTTAAGAATGACTGTGATCTTAGCCACTAGGAAATGGGTGGGGATAGTGGGGCATTTGGTGACATAAGTTAAGCATTTAGCCAATAGTGAGAACAGATTATAAAGGGTGGAAAAAACATCCAGCCCTGGGTTTATTACCACTTTTACGTCTATTAGTAGCTTCATAGATCTCTCATCTTGTATGATGGCAGTGTTAAGGGCTTTAACTGGAGGTTGTGGATAGCTTAGGTAGGTGTAATTGGGACAGGAAATTCTCAATGGCAAGGGAATGGCCTCCAGGTGGTTTATCGTAAAGCTTCGAGAAAAAGTCTCTAAGGTTTCGTGTATTTTGGACAGATCACTTGTGATTTGGCAACCAGGTTTGTTTAAAGCTGAAGGAACCATTCTTTTTCCATGTTCTGTGCCCAGAATGGTTACAGATGCTGCAGATAACACATGCCATCAGGTCCGGATTTACCTCACAGGAGACTAAAGCACAAGATGTTCTGGCACCATAGATTGTGCCGTCTAAGAACCTACAAACTCCCACCAAACTGCAATGCATGTGTGCTGGCTGTCCCAGAGGTCACTTCTCCCTTACTTCCCCTGCCCATCCTAGGTAGTTACAGGTGCCCCTTAGCATTAGCTAGCCAGAAGTACCATCAATATTAAAGAGACTCTGTAACAAAATGTTCAGCCTTATTTCTTTTATCCTATAAGTTCCTATACCTGTTCTGATGTGGTCTGTCTTACTGCAGCCTTTCCTAGTTGCACAGAGGCTGTATTATCTCTGTTATATAATCTAATCTTCTTTCCTCTGATGGCTTTGCCAGGCTCAGGCACTTAGGCAGGAATGTGCTGTTCTACTTGTGATAGGATAGAAGATATACACACCCTCTCCACTCCCCCTGCAGGCTCTGTGTGAGTCACAGACTGAGCTCCTCTCAGCCTATCACACTCTGGTTAGCAGCCATGTCTTTTGTTTGTAAACACTGCCTAAAACTAGCAATTACAAGCCAAGATCGCAGCAGGGAGTGGCAGAAACAGCACAGAGGGGCCCAGGAGAACATAATGAATTGAATGGTATGCTTTTTATTGTAAGAACTTTAGAGTACAGATTTTCTTGAAGTAGCTAGAGATCCCTCCTAGTATTAGGTAGCTAGAGGAACCTCAGTATTAAGTAGCCAGAGGTACTCCTGACTGGAGGGAGATCAGAGGACAGGAGTGAGCCGCTTTTCTATCATCAGTCGCCTGTAGGCACGTGCCTACAGTGCCTTATAGTAAATACAGCCCTGCATGCCATACTACAGTATATTATAGGTATAAAACAATGCGATGGAGTGGCATTTACAGAAGATGGCACAGGTGTGCTCAAGCCCAAAAAGACCCCCGCATTCTGGGGTCCAATGCCAAAAAAAGAGATGAAGGCTGGCACCACCACGTAAATCTGCTCTTTTATTGCATCAGCAAGATGTAAAAATGCTTTGCTAGGCTAGTGGCGACAGACTGTTGTTTCTGGCTTATGCCCCTTCTCAACCCCTTTAGCCAGCTCTTTATTATACTAGATCATAGAAGCAGCATTGATTCCATGAAGGGACACTAAGTATAATGTTTTTACTTCCTCTTTTACTCTTTAGGCCACATGATACATAGTCTAGTGAAGATGTCATGCTGCATGTCCCCCTGCAGCCCACTTCAGGCCCGTCTTGGGTCTTCTGATTCAGACATTTAATCACATCACTTTACTACGCGTCATAAAAACCTGACTTCTATCCAAGCTATGCTTTTTCTCCCTTAATCCAGTCACTTGTCATCTATCCTTGTCCCATTATTCAGAAAATATCACACATTGATATACTTTTAACCCTGGAAGAGTTTGTCCTGTTATCCTAAGAAGATGATGTATTGATGTAACGGGATAAAACAAGCATCCAGGGAATGGTAGCTGACCCTTTGGAAGGAAAAACTGACATGCCTGACACAGCAGAATGAATAGTGAAAAATGCTCTGCAGGAGAGGAGGATATTAGATTCTGCAAATGAGAATAAGAGAAGTCAATGCAAACGCTTAAAGAGGAACTTTAGCAAAAAGGGGAACAAAATAAATCAATACATACTAAAGTGAAAAGTAAAGAAGTAGAACATAGATCAAGAAATGATTGATATTAGCCATGTAGTTTGTTCATGTAAGTTGATCCACAATGAGCCAGCACGTCATCATCTTTACTACTAGCAGACATGAAAAAAACAAGGTTCTAAATATATCTGCACACCGTTTGTCAAATAGTCACGCTCTTTATTGAGCCATGTAGTCTACAAAGAAGATCCGACAATTGTTTCAGGAGCCGTGCAGGGGGCCCCTTTATCAAGGTGTGTGGTTACACTCTCATATTATGATGATATGAGAATATAACCACACACCTTGATAAAGGTGACTATTTGAAAAACGGTGTGCTGATATATTTAGAACTTTGACTTTGCTGGTGGCCCTGCCTATGCCACGATATCAAGCACCCCGACTATTGCTGGTTGGAGTGCCCACTGACACCCAATACTTGTGCATGAAAAAAAACAGACAGTACCAACTACCTCTATCTATAACCACACCCACTAACAATGCGATAGGCTAAAAGATGGTTTTTTTTTTTGTAGATATACAGATGCACAAAGGGAGATACTGGTTGCATGACAGTTGGAACAGGCTGTTATTTCCCACAATGCAGCAGGGCTCCCACAGTGTCATGTCAGCACCAAGGTCCTCCTGACTTCACAATGTGGGAGGGGTTTCACCACACTTCCCTCTTCACACAATCCCTCTTTAATTCACAGGATAATTATCCTCTGTTTCGGACTTTATCAATGAAATTATTAAAAGATCATTCCCTCTGACTCTGCCTGTTCAGTAAGCCAGCACCTATTCAGTAGGAGACCTTTGGCAAGTCTCCCTAACACTGCTACTGCCTATAGAGCGCGCCCTAGTGGCTGCTGCTCTGGCGCTTTGAGTCCGCCAGGAGAAAAGCGCGATATAAATGTTATTTGTCTTGTCTTGTCTTGAAGTGCCAAAGCTGTAGGCATTTGACGGTGAAGTCAGATGACAGGAGCAGAACTGGGAATTCAGGCAATGACAAATATCGCGACCAGAAAGGTCAAATAGACAGGATTATACAGAGGAAAAGGGTACAGGGGAGCAGCAAGCTAGCTTAACGCCCTTCCATGAATTAGGGGGGTTTCCACTAGTAAATGTAATTCCATTCGCAGTTGCACTGTGATTGCGTTTCCTTTAATTTCCACTATCACAATTTGGCCACAATTGTGCTGCAATGCGTCGGGCGGTCAGCCTTGCCCACGATCTCGAACAGGAGAAGAAAGTACTTGGCAGAAAAACCGTTGGAATTGCCAAATAGCGGAGGAAATTGCTGACATGCAATTTTTCTGTCCTCCTATACAAAGTGTAGGAGCGCAAACGCATGAAAAATTGTGAAGGCTGGGCATTGCGATTTAGGGAAAAAAAATCACACTAGTGGAAAAACAGCACCGTGATTTACATGCTACACACAAATAGTGAAAAAAGCTAATCCATAAAGCTGGGGAAGGTGATCAAGGACACACCCATTTGAGCTGTGCCAATGGCAGGTAAGATGACAATATTTAGACATTTACTAAGTATATCTAGGGATGGTCAGAAATGTCGATTTCCTTTCTGTGGATTTCTGAGGAGTCTTTTTTTTTTTGGGGGGGGGGGGGTCATTTTTGCATTCTCTGATTGCCCAAAAACTTCTGAGTTGACTCTGCATTCTCCGATTGGTCTAAGGCTTTCGAGTTCCGTGATCGGGCTAAAATTACAGAATTGCGGTATTGCAGTATCTCCGCAGAAATCTGTTTTCTGATTTCGGTTTTCTGATTTCCGAGTTCCGATCGGAAATGTGGAAATTTCATCCAAAGGACCTTCCCTAAGTATATCAACATTGCTCTTCCTGACATGCTTATTTTTCTTTTCTACATGCAAAAGGAAAGCATGAAAATGTTCTGGAATATCGGCACAGCTTTTAATATAAAACAGAAACAGCTTCACTTCAATTTGAAAGTCATGTTCTCCTCATTCTCCCCACATAGAATACATCTCATAGAATATCCAAGCTATTTTAGCTCGGGAGAGAATGGCTAACATTAGAAATGCTATAGCCATTTTGGGAAATGTATTTGGAGAAAATTGCATTGTCTTGTGAATAATAGATTATGATGTGTCCAAAGTTCTGTTACGCTTTCATTTTCAAAATATAGGAGACAGTTTTACACAGCACAGACATGGAAGTCCAATAGACTTAAGCATTTCAAAATAAGTAATTATCATCTTAATGTAATCAGGCAAGCCTGGAGCCTATAGGCACAGATGTTCTGGCACCCTAGACTTCACCCTCCATGAACCCGCAATCCCCCACCGAACTGCACCGCAAGTGTGCTGGCTGGCCCTGGTATTGGGTAACAAGAAGAATCTTCAATATTAATTAGCTTGAGGTGTCCCCAAGTATTAGATAGCTAGAGATGCCCCCAGCTGAAGGCAGATCTCATCAGTGGAATGCAGAGAGCTGGGTGTGTAACCTGCCATTTACGCTTTACTCAGGACTCTGTATAAGGAAGGAGGAAGGGTGGCACTAGGAGAAGGGAGTGAGACGCCTTTCCATCATCAGGCACCTGTAGGCATGTGCCTACAGTGCCTTATGGTAAATCTGCAATTAGGGAACCTACTGTTTACTGCTACACTGTCATCGTAAAGCAGCTTACCCTGCCCATGATATCGGACAGGGCCATTTCTGGCCATTTTGGTTGCCCCAGGCAAGCACCTTCACCACCACCTCAGATCATATCTTACATGAAGTTGTTTTGCAGGCATCAAAAACAAAGTGATGACTTGTATATAGAAATGATGTTTCTCTAAATAAATCTAAAAAAAGATTACAAATGAATATCAGGAAAGATACATTTCACAGGCCCACATAACAAACCCATTCTTTGATTGCTATGAGGGCTTTTACATTTTTAGTATAGCCTAGGTGTATACAGGTTGAAACATTTCCTAGAAATGGAGAAGATTTGCAACAACCAATGCAAACCAAATCTAGAACAAATACAGATTACACACTATTAGCACCTGCATTATTGCTGTGCTATTCAAGCCTCCTGTGTTCTGCTAATTAGCAGTGCCTTTTTTTCTTGTGCATAACAATTTTATAAAGCACACTGTGCCCCCCCCCCCCCCCCCTCTACATTTGCCATGCTAGGCATCTGCATAGGTTGTCTATGCTTAATGTGGATCCGAGATGAAAAACTAACTATAACAGGTGACTTGTCTATATATCTTATCTAAAGTTTAGATAGTTTACACAGCAAATCTAGCTGCAAACAGCTTCAACGGAATATGATTATTTCTTCCTGTGATACAATGAGAGCAGCCATGTTCTGCTTGTAAACATTACCCACCGGTAAGCTGCTGTGCATCTCCAGCCCTAAGCCTGTGAAAACTTTACTCCCCTCTCCTCCTCCCTCCTCCCCTCTGCCTCTGAAATCTCTGGCTAGTAACCTCCTCCTTCTCCTGCCCAGACTGAGCTCCCATGAGCCCTTGCTACATAGGTCTGAGAGTGCCAAGGCACTGGAGAAGCTGTGAGCAAGGCTTGTTTAGTTTATAGGGAATTAGAGTATTAAAACAAAAAATAATAGTATTTGGCTTGAGGAATGCCCTATAAACTATATGAAAGGAACACAATTATGCAATGAGTAAAAGTTTATCTCGGATCCACTTTAAAGATGGTTCTAATCTAGCATAGCTCTTGTGTTTGTAGTGTTAAGCCTTAAGCGCAATCTACATGTTACAACTCCCCATGCGATCGATCGAATCGATTAAAACCAACAGGTCCGATCAGGACTTGATCAATAGTGTAACAGATTTTGGTTAGTTATCAAAACAAAATCAATCACACTATTGATCGAGTCCTGATCTGACCTGTCGGATTTAATCGATTCAATCCGATCGATTTGATCAATCACATGGGGGATTGTAAGTTAACGTGTAGATTGGGCTTTAGAAAATTGGTAGTGGAGCAGCATTATAATGCCACCTATTTTTTTTAAAGGAGACATCACCACTAAGTCTTTAGTGGCACCAGAGCAGTAGTATATTATCAATCCAGCTAGTGGCACAGAAAACCATAGTAATCCAAACTCTAGAAGACTAACACTTGGGGAAGTATGTTAAATTAGTAGTAAAGATTAAACCTGGAGTGAGTCAAAGCAACTGTAAATCCCAAATGATTTAGGGCTAATTCACATAGACTATTGACAGTGATGGGTTTACCATCTTTCAGCCATGCAAGTAATTTTGACCAGGGTTGTATTTTCCATAAGGCACTGTAGGCACATGCCTACAGGCCCCTTATGTGGGGAGGCGGCCTACCTACTCAGATCACTGACCTCAGGAGCTTACAGTCTAATCCTTGACTCATATTACTACCCTTTGGCACTTACACCCGAATCCTTGAGTCATGTCACTAAGGATGATATGAGACAGTGATTAGAGTGTAAGATTCCTAGGACTGTTAGTAACATAAGGCAGGAATTAGAGTTCATAATATTTTACTTAGGGGTAGGGCCTGTGTTCAGGGGTGGAGCTTGGGGAGCCAAAACACCTGTGCCTACTGGCCTCCGAGTTGTAAATCCAGCCCTGATTTTGACTTTTACATTTTCAGTTCAGGATTGCTTTAATTGTATATAGTATGTGTGAATAAGCACTAAGCGCTAGTACACACACAAGCCAGTATTTAGTCTCAATCAATGAACCACTTGAACCAACCAATTCCAATCAAAATGATTAGATCTTTCTATTATCAGAAATGAATTCTGCTGTAGACTGGGCAGAAATAAAGGGCAGAGATAAATGATCATTTGATCATTGAGCAAGAGATGGCTCGAACCTCAGTTTTTGGGTTTGCGGACCACATGCAAACCCAATAGACTTCAATGGGCAGGCGGATTTTAAAGCCTACAAAGACAGTTTCTGGCCACACAAAGTGATGAAAAAGTTGTTTCAAGGGGTCTAACACCTGGAGGGGGGCATGGCGGACTGGGATACATGCCAAAACTCCCGGGGAAAATTACGTATTTGACACAGAGTAGGGTTATAATATCTAAAGGGCAGAAATCACATTGTATTCCTAAATTGGAGGCATGAAGTGCTTTAAAACATCTTGTGTGTGTATACATGGATCAGGTAGTGTAATTAGTGTACTGCTTCACACTGACAGACCAAACTCACTGTTTAATGCACCGCAAACAGCTGCAAAGGGTTGTCATTAGTTGATCTCAGGACATAAATGTCAGTCCTCTCAGCAGCAATGTTTGTGTACTGATGGCTCGTGCGCACGTTGGCGAGAGTGCAGGCGATGATGATGAAAATTGAAAAATAAGTTTTTATGGTATAGTAAGTTAAATCACACAAATACAGTGGAAAGATATGCACTGTTAATACAGTGTGCTGGGCCTGGCACAGTACAGCAAGGGCCAGCTAAGACTGTGTACTGTATCTATGCAGTGTCACCCACAAACAGTGCTATGGTATAGCAAGTTAAATCACACAAATACAGTGGAAAGATATGCACTGGTGGTAATACGGTGTGCTGGGCCTGGCACAGTACAGCAAGGGCCAGCTGCGAGTGTGAGAGACAGGGCTGTCTCTATGCAGTGTCAGTGTCACACACACACAAAAAAACACAGAAGAATATTAGCCCTCAAAAGAGCTTTTTTGGGGTGCTTTCAGCAACAAATTTCAGCGAGGAGCAAGCTAACAAGAGCCTAAGTAATGCTTTCCCTATCTCCAACAATGTCTCTCCCTTCCTCTCACTACAGCAGCAGACTGAGAAAATGGGCGACGCTGCTGAGTTTTTATAGGGGGGGCGGGGGTTCAGGAGGAAATGCAGCCTGATTGACTGGCATGTGTCTGCTGACTGTGATGTAGAGGGTCAAAGTTTAGCCCAATGACGAGGTATAGGGGGCGGGTCGAATGCACTGTGTGTTCGCTACTCGCCGCGGACAGCGGAAATCCGCGTGAACTGCCCGCCAGGTGAATCGTTCGGGCCATCTCTATTGAGCAAGCTATCCGGACTGCTACTAAATATTCATCTCTGAATACTGCACCATATACATGTGAATCTGACTTGCCAATGAGATAGAGACGGTTAATGAGATGAAAATAATTCTAAGTTGCTGCAGGGTTATGCAAATTTTGTAAGCAAATTAATGCAGCTTAAAATGCACCAATCAACTTCTAGGTTGCCAGGATTCGATTGGTCCATTTTAAAGCTGGAAATATTTTCATGCAGAATTTGCGTAGGGCAGTCATGCTGTTCAAGCGCAGCAAGGTGTTCTCTGATATTTACAGTAGTATTTACTTGTTTTCCTGTTTGTCTGTTTAATATTCATACTAAGCATTTCTGAAAACACCTGTATATTGCCTGCTAGATAAATCTCACACTGACACTAGCATAGTCACACATATTATGTAATTCTTATAAATATGGCCATATTTATAGTTGGTGCTAACTTTGGAATATTATACATGATCTCCCCCTCCCACACATACACATTTTTGCACACACACTCCCTCAGCAGAGATGTTATTCTATTTGCATGTGCTTGCTTAAAATAAGGTGGAAGTTCATATACAAGGTGTTGTCTACCTCTGTTCTGCTCATCCTCTGCAAAGGGTACACAAAGAATGTTTGAGATAAAAAGCTGATCTGAATATTGTTTGTTGCTCACGATTATTATTTCCTAAAATCACATAACTCAGCTAAACTTAAAGAGTACCTGCATTATAAATTACAGGTTGCTTTAAACCTAATAAGTTGCCAAGATATATAAAATCACACATAATAAAGTGTGATTTTCTCATCCCCAGGGTCCGTATTCCACATATGGTCTTGAAAAATCTCTGCCCCCATTGCGAAATGGGCCAGGTGATTTTTTTTTCTAAACCATAGGTGCAAAGGATGTTGCTGTGGGATTGATGTCACAACTAACACCCCTCCCCCCCCCCCCCCCCCCCCCCCATGTCCACATGATCTAATCCAGGCAGGCCAACAGACATGTGCATCTGGAATAAGATTTATAACAAACAGACATGATAAGACAGCTATTTTGCTGTGTCTCCTCTATACTACACACTGTGAAAAGGGATGTCATTTGATCCAGGCAGGCAGACAGCAGGGAAGGAAGAGGTGGGGGGCACTAGGTTTAATGGGAGGAAATAAACAGAGGGTGTACTATAGCAAAGCTTAAAGGAATACTGTAGGGGGTCGGGGGAAAATTAGTTGAACTTACCTGGGGCTTCTAATGGTCCCCCGCAGACATCCTGTACCCGCGCAGCCACTCACTGATGCTCCGGACCCGCCTCCGGTTCACTTCCTGAATTTCAGACTTTAAAGTCTGAAAACTACTGCGTCTGCGTTGCCGTGTCCTCGCTCCTGCTAACGTCACCAGGAGTGAACTGCGCAGGCACAGACCATTTAAAGTCTGAAATTCCAGAAGTGAACCGGAGGTGGGGCTGGAGCATCGGTGAGTGGCTGCGCGGGGCACAGGATGTCTGCGGGGGACCATTAGAAGCCACAGGTAAGTTCAACTAATTTTCCCCCGACCCCCTACAGTATTCCTTTAAAGAGACACTGAAGCGAAAAAAAAATTATGATATTATGATTTGTATGTGTAGCACAGCTAAGAAATAAAACATTAAGATCAGATACATCAGTGTAATTGTTTACAGTACAGGAAGAGTCAAGAAACTCCAGTTGTTATCTCTATGCAAAAAAGCCATTAATCTCTACGACTGAGGGCTGAGAGGACTGAGAGGGCTGTTTTCTGACTTTTATTATCTCAACTGTTAGTGAACAATTTTCTTTTTCTCTGCCAGAGGAGAGGTCATTAGTTCACAGACTGCTCTGAAAGACTCATTTTGAATGCTGAGTGTTGTGTAATCTGCACATATTATAGAGTGATGCAATGTTAGAAAAAACACTATATACCTGAAAATAAAAATATGAGAATATTTTCTTTGCTGCTAATCTTCTAGTAATTATTCATAGTACACAACCAATTCATTATATCATATATTTTTTTTCGCTTCAGTGTCTCTTTAAGCATGAGGAAAAAAAAAAGGAAGTGCTACTACAGATATACATGTGCCTCTGTTCTATCCACTATGATGTACCTGATGTTAACTTTATACTGTATGTTCATTTAACTGTACACAGTGCATTGACTACATATATGCATTGCCATTCAAACCTTTTTTTTTGGCTGGAGGTGCTCTTTAAGCTTCGTAGTAAACACTTTTGATCACTCATTAGTTACCCTGTAGGCTAGTGACAACAGTCTGTCACTGTGGAGAGGGGTAGATTTAACATAAGCACCACAAGACGGAGGGGTGGAGTGAGGGAGAGAACAATGGGATTGGCCTGAGCTCAGGCGAGATGATCTAGCATGCCGAATGCTCGGAACTTTTTCCAGTTCTCCATAATCGCCCTCAAATGGAGTTAAGGTAGGTTATTATTCAGACATTGGCCAATGTTACCACTTCCATGTAGTATGAGGGCCAACAGATTTTAAATACTATGAACAGATTAATATGAACAGAGTAGATAAGCTCCCGTACTACCTTACAAGTGGTAAGATTCGCCGATCAGAATTGGATGTGTGTACGCACTGTTAAGCCTAGTGCACACCTTCAATTTTGATTGGTTAATGATTGGCCAATTTTACCACCTTCATGTAGTATGAGGACCAACAGATTTTGAATACTATGAGCAGTTTGTGTGGGTAAACTCTCATACTACATGGAGACTATCAAAATGTAACCACTTGAGGAAAGCAGTGTTAAACCTCCCCTAAAGACCAGGCCATTTCTCACTTAATAGGCCACTGCAGCTTGAAGGCCTCGCTGCAGGGCCGTCCAACTCAGCACACAAGTGACCCCCCCCCCCTTTTCTCCCCACCAACAGAGCTTTCTGTTGGTGGTGTCTGATCGCCCCCCCCCAGATGTTTATTTATTTTTTTTTAGATTTGTTGTATTATTTTTTAAACAAATATGCCTATTTTTTATGTACTTCCCCCTCCCTCCCTCCCCCTGCCAGCAAATCAGCGTGATCAACTGTCATGGGCTTCCGCCTATGACAGCCGATCACTTCCCTGCTTCTGGAGGGGACAGCGTGTCACACGGCTGTCCCCAGTACAGCATACAGCATGCGGCAGATCGCATTGCTGTACAGCAATATAAGATGATGGTTTCGCCGTCCAACAGTCTCCCAATGGCGATGCACGTGCATCGGCGCGTGATTGCCCACAAACCACACCCCAAGGACCTCATGCTGATCGGCGTTAGGCGGTCCTGGGACTGCCGCCGCGTACACACCCATCAGCGTGACGCGGTCGGCAAGAGGTTAAAGTGTGTACCAGGCTTTTATTTGTTTTGTTTCAATGCTACTGTATTTTGGATTTGGTTACTGATCTTGCATTGTACACACTTTCAATTATGTTTGGCCAATCACTGGCCAATTTTACCACCTCTATGTAGTATGAGGGGTTACCTACACAATCTGCTCATAGTATTCAATACTTGTTGATCCTCAAATAACGTGGAAGTGGCAAAATTGGTCAGTAATTGGCCAATCATAATTGAAAGTGTGTACCAGGCTTTAGAGATGGTCAGTGAAATGCAAACAATCCCAGCTACACATTTCATGCAGATTGTGAGCTTGGCGGCTTGGATTTGAGCCAATCAAAAAGTTGGAATGAATAACTACATCTCACTGACCATTTCTACTGATCCTTATTCCCCCATCCAAAGTAACTCCCTCCAGAATTAGCTTTTTATGAGTTCTGTGTTTAGAATATTTTATGTATGTACATGATTTCAAGATGACAGTTCAATTTGAATATGGAGCAGATCACTTAGCACTGACAAATGGTTAAAGAGTAGTTCTCAGCATCTAGCATGGAGACTGATGCATATAATGAGATTCAAGCCAGGAAAGCCGCTATATAACAGTTTGCATTTTGGAATGAGTTACTTGATTAAGATGCAGGAGAATCTCTCTGCATTCTAAGATTTCTCACAGCGCTGGATCTCATTCAGGTCACACAAATAGGTAAACATGGCAGCTAACTTTCTACTGAGATTATTGTTTACTGGTGATAGGCTTGGCACTCGTGGATCTGATTCTGATCATATTTATTTTGTCTACGGTATGTTTTACCTATTAAAGTGGACCCAAATTAAAAATACAAGATTTCAAAAATAAAATCTATTTTCTAAATTATAATAATAAATAGCAGCCTTTTTTCAGCTGCATGATGACAAATATAAAATATACATTCCTTTCAAATTGCCGGGATTTTTCCGGCAAACTGGTGGAGTAAATGGTGTCTGGCAAAGGAGGAATTGCTAATGGCTGCCCCCAGTATAACCCTAGCCATGAAAAGAGAAGCGTGGAAAGCATGCACTGAAATGTTCATAGGCTTGAAGGAGTGTTTATTTATCTTTGTATGTGTCAGAGTGGTGCAACTAAATATTTTTAATTGAAACATTTTTTTGGTTTGGGTCCGCTTTAAGAGAAAAATTAGGTTCACAGTTAATGAATCAGTTTGAAATTTAGCAGACAGAAGGTGAAAATGAACAATATATTAAATACATTTAAAGAAAACCTGTAATAAAAAAAACCCTCTGGGGGTACTTATCTCGGGAGGGAGAAGCCTCTGTATCCTAACCAGACTTCCCCCTCCTCCTCCGTCCCAGCAGGCCAGCGCTACAACAGCAGCGAGGTAAATATTTACCTACCACGATCCAGCGCAGGTGCAGTAGCATCTCTTCGTTCGGGATAAGGCGGAAATAGCCAAGCCTGATTGTATCCGCTCTACTGCACAGGCGCAAAGGACTTGCGCCTGTGCAGTAGACAGAGCAGATACGATCAGGCTCGGCTATTCCCGCCTTATCCCGAACGAAGAGCCGCTACGGCTTGTCAAGCCTTGTCGAGGAGGTTTTGGGGGAGCCAGTGCTGGATTCCCCCAAGCTACAATTTACATAGCAAGATATGCCGCCTTTTAAATAGCCAAATGTGCCCCTCCTTTATATAGCCAGATCTGCCACCCTTCCCCCATTTAGATAGTTAGGTGTCCCCCCTATAGATAGCCAGATGTGCCCCCCTTTAGATAGCAAGATGTGCCCTGCTTTTTCAGGCTGTTAACAGAGGCAGGGGAGAAGCAGGGGCACTTAAGGGCAGCCAGCGAGCTGTCTCTCATGCATGTGGAGGTGCAGCGGCTGTGCTGAGCCCCCTTTACAGTGCTGTGCCTGGGGACATGCGTTCCCCGTTGCCCACCCATAGCTATGCCTCTGTCACCCAATTAGGGGAGGTCAGCGTGTGGGGCTCGGTGGTGCAACCACAGAAGCACAGAAGGGGGAGGTTGGGGGCCGCAGTAGCTCTCAGGACCCAGGGGCAATTGCCCTCCCCTTACCTTAACCTTCTTGCCGGTTATCCCGAGCTCAGCTCGGGGTAACCTGCGCAGAAGGATTTCTCCGCTGGGGCGATTTTCACAATTTTTTTTTACTGCACGCAGCTAGCACTTTGCTAGCTGCGTGCATATCCCAATCGCCGCCGAGTCGCCGCTACCCGCCACGCCGCCCCCCCTCCAGACCCCTTGCTCAGCCTGGCCAATCAGTGCCAGGCAGTGCTTAGGGGTGGATCGGGATTCCCTCTGACGTCGGTGACGTCATCCCGCCCCGTCGCTGAACGGGTTTTCCTGCTTGCTCTGATCGCCGGAGAAAATTCAGCCTTGGATGCACAGTCTTGTGGGTAATGACATCACATGCAGCTCTGTCCTGATCTGCATAATGCTGCCATTCAAGGCCCGATATCTGAGCAATCATACCTCTTACACATACACGATAGCTTTGATATACCCAATCTCAGGAGCCAGCAGGACTGGGGGGCTACAATTTGCAGTTTGTAGTAGGTATGGAGGAGGAGATATGGGGCCATATTTTATTTGAGGTGATAAGTAGCTTGCAAATGCAAGCTACTTATCACCTTGCCACCGCACGAAGATTACCGACAAATCCGATTGTCGGTTTCACCCGTTGGATGGCAGACTGTTAAGGAGCATTACTCAATGAAAGCCTCAGAGATGCTCCCATATCCCAGGTGATGGAGGGCGAGGTTTTGCACTATGGTGGTGTCCTTCAGCACTATGGCACTGCTGCCTTGCTTCCCCAGGAGATGTGCCCGACTCACCAAACGTCCTGCCGCAGTATTCCACCACTACATCTGGCGGTCTCCTTTAATAAAGTAGCCCCCCAGAACCCCCTATCCGGCCATCTGAACCCCCCGCAGCTGAGCAAGGCACCTCTTGCCCCCCTCGCTGTAATAGTCTCTGAACTCCAGCAAAGCATCTTTGAGGCTCCTGCCAGTGCTCCCAATTGGTCCACTGCCTGGACCAATGAAAATCCTCATTGGTTAAGACAGTGGACCAATGAAGAGATAAGGCGGGTGCTTCCAAGATGCTTTGCCGGGGTTCAGATATGTTCGACGACGATGTGGGGTGAGTTGCTCAGCTGTGGGCTTGCCCAGGTCAGCTGTGGGAGGCTTCAGTACTGTACAGATGGACCAACAGGGAGCTCGGCGGTCTGGTCTACTTTATTAACCTCCTTAACTGTAACCCCGTGTGTGACACGGGGTAAGCCGCCGGAGGGTGCCGCTCAGGCCCTGCTGGGCCGATTTTCATAATTTTTTTTTTACTGGACGCAGCTAGCACTTTGCTAGCTGCGCCAGCACCCCGATCGCCGCCGCCGCGCGCCCGATCGCCGCTATCCGGTGCGGCGCGCGGCACCCCCCCCCCCCCCCAGACCCCTGCGCTGCCTGGCCACTCAGTGCCAGGCAGCGACAAGGGGTGGATCGGGTCTCCCAATGACGTCGCTGACGTCGGTGACGTCATCCCGCCCCGTTGCCATGGCGACGGGGGAAGCCCTCCAGGAAATCCCGTTCTTTGAACGGGATTTCCTGATCGCCTATCGCCGGAGGCGATCGGTGGGGCTGGGGGGATGCCGCTGAGCAGCGGCTATCATGTAGCGAGCCCTGGGCCGCTACATGATTTAAAAAAAATAAATAAAAAAAAACTGCTGCGCTGCCCCCTGGCGGTATTTTTCATACCGCCAAGGGGGTTAAAGAAGACCCCCAGATGCAGCGGCAGAAGATGTGTGTTAGTGGGTTTAGACCTGCTTTTTGTAATGCTCATGTCTGACGGGAAGAATCACAAGATTTGATTGCTTCATTTTCAAGCTGCATACATTTGCATACTGCTAAATTTGCATAATACTGCATCAACTCGAAATTATTTGCATCTCATTGACCATCCCTAGTCACATGATGGTAAACTTGGAGCTCCAGCGGCCAGTTCATAACAGCTGCCGGGGAGATGCAGGGAGTGGAGCTGGAGCGAGGGCAGGTATATACTGTATGTATGCTGCAGCATTGGGGGGTCGGCTTATCGGCATTCGGCAGGTCATGGCTTTTGGCCTATATTTTTGGCCAAAGTGGGGAGGGGTTGGTGTACACACAGGATGGCGTAAAAGCTATTATGTATACCAGAGGCGAATATAGGTCCATGCAGACCGTGCAGCCGCAGAAGGCCCCTATGCCCTCTAGAGCCTATACAGCTGCATCAGAGTTAGGGCATGATTATTCTATAGGCTCTTCCCTGTGTACTTCTCTCTGAAACCCAGGAGGAACAGTGATATTTGCTTGTTGCTGAGTCATACACAAGTATGAAATGTGCGCTACATTATCTCAGTGCCTACATAATATCGTAATTGTGGAGAGAGCTGAGAGAAAAAAAATGGCACAAGATGTGGATCTAGCAGGTCGGGAGATGCAGGTGCAATACACAGTTGTGCCTCCAGCAAGGAAAATTATGATCAAGAGCAGGAGAGAAAAGAAGATTTGACTGGGCACCAATTGCTGAATAGTCACCTATTTATTAATGCTCCCGACACCTTCAATGATACATGCAAAAAAAATCTAGCCTGAAGGCTAGATTTTTTTGCATGTATCATTGAAGGTGTCGGGAGCATTAATAAATAGGTGACTATTCAGCAATTGGTGCCCTGTCAAATCTTCTTTTGAATCTGAAGTGAAAATAAACTTATGATGTAATGAATTGTATGTGTAGTACAGCTAAGAAATAGAACATTAGTAGCAAAGTAAAGAGTCTCATATTGTTTCCAGTGCAGGAAGAGTTAAACTTCAGTTGCGATCTATGCAAAAGAGCTTCACTGAGCTCTCCGACCCAACTTGGGTCGGAGACAGTACTATTTTCTGAAGCACTTATACATCAAAGAAGCAGTGAAAAACAGATTGAGATACGTTGTTTACTGCAGGGGAGTTCAAAGGGTCATTGGCTCTGCTCGGTTTCATAGTTTAAAATGCAGAGTTTTGTTTGTAATTGCAAATATGAAAGAATGATGTAATGTTATTAAAAAAATAAAAAATAAAAATAAAAATAGGAGACTCGTTTTGTAATACTAATCATCTATTATTTATCCGTACTACACATACAATTCATTATGTCATAGACACATTGTTCCTGCCTCTGCCCCAGTAACCCAACAGTACCATTCCCTCAATGGCTATTTTCTTTCTGAGTATGACCAGGGCTAGATTTAACATAATGCACTATAGGCACTTTCCTACAGGCACCTTATGATGCCCACTTACCTCCCCAAGCACCTTCCTCCCTCCTTCCCAATACAGAGTCCCAATGAGAGTGTAAATGAGAGGTTACTCACCCTGCTCTTGGGATTACACTCACAAGATCTCCCTTCAGTCAGGGGCACCTCTAGCTAACTAATACTTGGGGGAACTTCCAGCTACTTAAAGGGAACCAGAGAGAAATTCATTTTTAAAATAGAAAAAGATTTTATACATACCTGGGGCTTCTTCCAGCCCCATAAGCCTGGATCTCTCCCACGCAGCCATCCTCCGCTTCCTGGATCCGCCGGTACCGGGCCCGTCACTTCCGGCGGACGCGGCCAATTGTCCGCATCACAGAGGGTCCCTCCATACCTGTACGCATGGGGCTGCGCAGTAGGCAGCCACACGCGTAACTGTATGGAGGGAGTCCCCAGTGATGCGGAGAATTGGCCGCGTCCGCCGGCCGACTGGCAGTAATGACAGGACCCGGTATCGGCGGATCCAGGCAGCGGAGGACGGCGGCGTGGGAGTGATCCGTGCGTATGGGGCTGGAGGAAGCCCCAGGTATGTATACTTGATCCTCTCTGGTTCCCTTTAATATTAAGGGAACTTCTGGCTACCTTATGCTAAGGGGCACCTATGACGGGCAAGGGAAATATTGGAGAAGTGACATCTGGGACAGCCAGCACACTTACGGTGCAGTTCAGTGGGGGTTTGTAGGTTCATGAGGTCTAGAGTGCCAGGACAACAACTGTGCTTATAGGCTCCTGTGGTGTAAATCTGGGTCTGAGTATGACTTTGCATTTCATGCACTAAGAGATTACAGGAAAGCAAGCACTGAAGCAGCACAATTCAACCTATAAAAGGTGACGCAGATGTTGCTTTTCAACAGATGTAACAGAGCAAAGCCTGGCCTAGAGATTCAATCGTACATTTCCTCCAGAACAATACCAGTAATTCCATGTTGCCATGACATTGTAATCAGGTTTGTGTTTCATAATGCAAACTGCATTACAAAACCTATAAAAAGAGACCTTGGAAAAAGCAAGGCTGCCCATTCAATGAAGGTGACCATGTATATGTATAAATCACAGGTCTATGCTGTACATTATATGAAAGAGGATTACATCAAGGAATTCAATGCTTTTGAATCATAATGATGGAAACTGTCTGAACAGGCTGGATTTTTTCTGTGTTCATGAATTGCAAAATATAGTTACATTTATAATTAGCTGCCATTTAAAACGTATTAACTCATTTACAGATCCATAAAAAAGGGAATTTTCGTATGTGTATCCATAAAAGAAATACAGCGGCTCCAGAAGATAGCTTTTTAAAGAGCATTTCAACCCAAATGAACCCACTTTGCTTGGAATGAAGAGGATCGGAAAGTTCTCTCTGCTATTAGGGACTCTGACATGTTGATCTACACGGACCCTCTGCAACCCTCTGCACAGCTAGGTTAGTCAACATTTTAAAGCATATAATAAATTGTATGTGTGTAGTACAGCTAAGAAATGGAACATTAATAGCAAAGAAAAGAGCCTCAGATTGTTTTCCAGTACAGGAAGAGTTAAAAAAAAATACTTTAGTTATCCACGCAAGGTTTACTGTATGAAAAAAGCTGCCTAGGCAGAGCTCCTGCAGTCTATTCACAGCTGTTGATAAAAAGTAATTAGGCACTTTGATCTGGCCGAACAAACACAGAACACAAAGCAGTGAATTTCTTCAGCAACTATATGTGGAATAAAGACTTTTCATTGTGTGCTGTACAAGAGTTCCGGTCCAGTTTAATTGTGTTGCACAAATAGTGTGAACCACACTACCTAGGTAACAAGAGCATTGTCCAAGTAACGCACACTATGCTAGTCACATTACCATAGCAATGCTTGCATTACCTAGGAAATGCAGGTAGTGCTTATGGTGCAACATGCACTATGTGTAAGAGGTCTCAGGAAACCCCTGTACAGACTCATCAAGGAGGAGGTACATATGTGGTTACTCTAATTTCAGAGTGACTGCATAAAAACTCTTAGCAATTATTATTATTGGGCATCCCACTGGACCAGGGAGTATCCAAAAACCACTTGAGCCTATCAAAACTTGGTGTGGTGCTTTGCAAAGAGTCTGAAGCTATGTTACTCCCCCTCCTACTGCTGAAAGCCCCAGTGCGGTAGTTACCATATCAGGGAGAGCCCCGCAGGGTCACTCTTTGCTCACCATCATCATCTACTATTGCTGGAAGGAGAGGCTGGTTTAGCTCCAGGGGGATGAGCCTTTTTGAGCCTGTGTGCTCTTCTTTGCCATTAATGGACTCAGTGACTCGTCTATATTCAACCCTACTTCACAAGTCGGTAATTTACCTCACTATTTGGGAATTTCAGTTTTCCATTCGGTAACAACCTTAGTGCATTGACATTTCGCAAAATGTTCTGTAAAATCAGTTGTTTTCTTCTTTATTGCAAGTGGTAATGCTTTGTGGATTGAAGCCATAGAGATAATCATTAGTTCTACTGCACCAATAAAGAAATAGTTTAGTGATGGGGGCATGTGGACTCCAATGGTCCGGGGCCCTGGTGCATCACATCCCTTGCATCCCCTAATGTTGCTCCACTGTAAGGCCCCTTACCTACATAGCGTGAGTGTCACCATGTTTTTGGTAACGCACTGTGACGCCATCCATGGGGACATCAGAAGTGCATAGACATATAGACATACACTGCCTGACAGCGCAAAACGGGCCAGAAAAATATTGGCCGCAACATACGCCGTCACAGGCTGTAATGTGAACAGACAGTAGTTTGGGCGCCGTCAAAAGCTTCACCCAAATTACTTTAAAAACAGCGTAATTCAGCCACTAGCAATAGCTGGAAGCCGAATTGTGTCTTACCCCCTGAGTCCATGGTGGCTTGGAGGGGGAATAATATTTAACGCAGCCGGGACTTTTGCAGCTTCACCCTGCGCCCAATTTTCCCCACACCACTTTTGCATGTATGTGTCTGATGTCCCCATCCATGGGTTGTGGTTCACCGTGGAATCGTAATGCATGGTTGATGAAAATACGCAAACTCATTGTGACTTCTATTCATCATAATAGAAATGTATCACATTGCCAAAAAACGCAGCATTGGTACTTCCGTTGCCCAATGTGCTCAAGCAGCGAAGAGGCCTTGCTGATTGCTGATGGATATTGTCTATGAACCGAATCATCAGATCATACATTATTTGTAATCACAGTAAGGATGAAACTCATTTTAAATGAATGGTTTTAGATATGACGAGAAGAGATGCCTTTGCAATAAGTCTTCCAAAATACAGAAAAATGTCTAAAAAAATTTTTTTCTAATACAGAGTGCCACATGGGTCTATATGTCAATAGATTTCAACACCGGGCCTTAAAATATTCATTATTTTAAAACAAATTCCAGAACTCCAATAATTTTATAGGAGGAAAAAAATGATTTCTAGTTAAGCTGAACATGAATTTTTGATGAGACTTGTTCCAACTGGAAAGCACACATATTGACGGCTGGGAGGCCAATCATTTCAGCCTTTCTTCTCTAACATTTATAAAAGTGCTGAAATTTCTCTTGGAGATGACCTGAAATGTAGTTCCCAGCTGTTTTCAGGAGACGACTTCAAATTGAAGAAGTAAAAAACAAGTGTCAGGCGAACGTGTTCAAAATAACTGCTCTGTGCGGTGGGAGCAGCAGAAGAGCAAGAAGCACAACTGAAAAGTCTGACACAGGTGAAGAGGTCAGAGAGGAAGCGAGAGGAATTGAAGGCACCAGCAAAACACACAGCACAGCAATCAGAAACAACAGCAATTTAGAAATCTCGGCTACGCAGTGTACCAGAAACATGTCAGCGTATGTAGAAGAAAATATAGATAACCCTTAGCATGCCACATCCTATCACGATCAGGCTTATTACTCCGACCTTTCCTAGCCTAGGGAATACATATTTTGGTTCCCCACATGTAAAGATTCCACATACGAACAACTATGGATACAAAAAAAATGATCTAGTAAAGGTATACAAAATATCACCTACACACAAAGGTCTAAAAAAATGGATGATGATTACTCCTGTTGAGGCGACTCAATGGTTCTGCCCTCTGGTTGGTCATCATTTCCACAAGAATGAACAGAAGAAATACTACACAAGTTGAATGTCCTCCAGAGAAGAGCTTCAGAAGCATCACATCATTACGGGAATGCAGGAAGTACCGCATGGGATGAGTATTGATGACCAATCAATTGTACTAAGATGCAAATCTAAATCGCCCAAGTAAGAGAAAGTGAGCAAATAAAACCCAGCAGCAGCCAATCAATTGATGGGCAGCTGTTAATTAACCAGCAGCTGGAGACTTATTGGCTAGGTTAACTCCTTCTCCATGTGTAGATATCCTTCTCATATATCTGAGCTCAGCATCTGGGATTTGAGCAACGGTGCCAAGCGCAGGCATGCTGGCTGATGGCAGGCAGCCATCTTCTAAACATTTACATGATGCCCTCTCTTCCCACTCATGAGACTTATAACGTAAAATGCATGATTTCGGATATCACCAATTTTTATTAGTTGTCACTCTAGTATCATCAAAAGCTGGAAGCCATCATCTGATTTGGCCAAAATGGAAATCAAATCATACAGTGCATCATGAACCATTGGAAGGTCATGCCCTGCCCTTCACCCCCCTCAATGAAACCACAATTCTGATACCCAACTATAACCCCTACTTTCCTCCTTCCTGACACCTAGCCTTAACCTGCTTGGCGGTAACATCGAGTCAGGCTCGGGGCGGAAATCTGTAGCTCAGAGTGGTAATCCTGAGTTGGATCCATGGAAGGTGTGTAATGTGCAGGGCTGTCACAGATCTATCTAACAGTAGGATTATTATGGTCTAAAAGCTTGTGGAAAAAATGCACCGCTTTTAAACACAATCTAGAAGTAATCATACCACCAGGGAGGTTAATAACAGTGACGTAGCAATAGGGGGTGCAGAGGTAGCGACCGCATCGGGGCCCTTGGGCTAGAGGGGCCCCAAGGGGACCACCCCTTAAACACAGTATTATCTCCTTATTTGTCCTGTGCTGAGAATATTCACTTCTATAGTTGATTTGAATAGTAGTGATGAGTAGCACACAGTTTCCCATCCCTTTTCTTGCACCTCTGACACGGTGGTTGCCCTTGATTGGTTTTTTGGTGTGTTGTATCAATTGTATCAAAATCAAAACTTGCACCGGGGCCCACGGCTTCTTAGCTACGCCACTGGTTAATAACCACCCCTTTCCTGACATAACACTTTCTCTTGGGGCCTAACCTTAACCTAATAAGACTTCCTTCCTTTTCTTAACCTTCAATCCCTATTAGAGGTAAGTGGTGCATCCTAATGTATGACTAATCATAGCCAAAACCAATTACGGCTGTGATTTTGGGGATTGCACTGACGGCAAAACTAATTCAGCTCTATGGAAGGGCTCCCAAGAAGATTATGGTTAGGGATGGTCGGAAATGTCAATTTCCGATTCTGCAGAAATTCCGATTTCTGCTAATGCCGATTACCGATTTCACAGATTTCTGATCGGTTTCCGATTTCTGAGTTCGGATTTCTGATTTCCGAGTAGTGCGTTTTGTGGTCATTTTTTGCATTCTCTGGTTGACCAAATACTTCCGAGTTGACTCTGCATTTTCTGATTGGTCCAATGCTTCCGAGTTCTGTGATTGGGCTACAATTACAGAGTTGTGATAATGCAGTATTTCTACAGAAACCCAATTTCTGATTTCCTAGTTCCGTTTTCCGATTTCCAAGTTCTGATCGGAAATTCAGATTTCCGATCGGAAATTCGGAAATTTCAATTCCGCAAACTCCGAAGGAGCATCCCTAATTATGGTGGACAGATTAACAGAGCACCATAGTTAAAGCCAAAGGGATCAATGAATATGACAAAATGTGAGTACCTTTTGTCATTTTCATTGATCCCTTAGGCTTTAACCATGGCGCTCAGTAAATCAACTGTCCACCATAATCTTCTTGGGGGCCCTTCCATAGAGCTGAACTTGTTTTAGCGTCAGTGCCATCCCCAAAATCACAGGCGTTCCACTAAAGCAAGTTACTTACTAAGCATCATCATTGAAACTTTCTGCTTATGTAGAAACAATGTCCACTGACGCCAGTAACAAACCAGCTGGTTTCAGAGCTACCACTCACCTAAACCTCTTGCTTCTCCACTAGGTATCCTAGTTCATGGATTCCATGCTGGCATAGTGGCTAAGCTTATAAGCTGTCCACTTGTTTATTTATTTTTTTAGCGCTCTGAGTCTGCGCTGACAACTGCATAGACACTGTTTGTTATTGACCTGAAGAAGCAGGCAAGTCTTGCGAAACGCATCATCCTTTTGTGGTGTCTAATAAACCTCTACTTGACCTCTAGCCTGAGGTTAGAGTGTTCCTTTGTTATTTGCACAATCACATTCATTCTGATCTAACTTCTTGGAGTGCCTCCTCTCATCCAGTTCTGAGTAGACCTGTTAGCCGGAAGATACATTGACTTGTTTGGCTGGGATTGCTTTAAAAAGGTAGGAAATGCCCACATTCATTACATTCATTAAAATTTCTCACATCCAATATGTGTAGTTTGCCTTCTTAAAGCAGAAGGTATTTGCGAAAATTTAGCTTTAAGTGATTAACTGTGGTTACCTGCAACCCACCTATAAGCTTTAGGCTTGCTATACACCAGCGGTTCCGGATGTAAGCCTGGCTTCAGGGGCATAACAAAATGATTTGCATATTCGGTAGCAGTGCACTTAGATGCATTGCACCACAGTTAATCACTTAAAGAGGAACTGTAACATAAAAATATCCCCTGGGGGGTACTCACCTCGGGTGGGGGAAGCCTCCGGATCCTAATGAGGCTTCCCACGCCGTCCTCCATCCGTCAGGGGTCTCGCTGCAGCCCTCCGTGGAGTCCGGGCAGCGGTGACGTCATTATTTACCTTCCTGGCTCCTGCGCAGGCGCTCTGACGGCTGTCGGCTCCGAACTACACGGAAATACCCGATCGCCGTCGGGTCCGCTCTACTGCGCAGGCGCAAGTTTCCTGCGCCTGCGCAGTAGAGCGGACCCGAATGAGATCGGGTATTTCCGTGTAGTTCGGAATGGAAAGCCGCCACAGCGCCCCCGCTGGAGCCAGCAAAGGTAAATATTGAAATGACAGTCGGCACAGTCGCCGGCTGTTCGGAGGGCTGCGGAGAGACCCCCGTGGGACAGAGGACGGCGTGGGAAGCCTCATTAGGATCCGGAGGCTTCCCCCACCCGAGGTGAGTACCCCCCAGGGGATGTTTTGAATGTTACAGAGTCTCTTTAAAGAGTCTGCAGCGAATAAAATTACCTCTTTTTACTTTCTAGTCCTCTGCAGCATTATGATCAAAGATGAATCGGCGCATCCGCGTTGCTGAACTATGTATTTAACCCACGGAAATCCCCGGGGCAAAATCCTCCGGTACTATCTGGAGGAGGCAGACCTTTGTGCAGTAGCTGTGTGTTAGGAGACCTGCTATTCCCTGTCTTACCTGTTGGTGGCATAGCTTACATTAAGTACTGTTGGACTTTTGCTCACCAGCAGGTAGCTCTCTGCATTCAGTTACAGAAGACTGTTACTCTCTGGTTTACCTGTAGATGGCACTTTGGATTTGGAGCACCGTGTAATTCTATTACTTACCACCAGATGTCCTCAGCGGGACTTTCCTCTGCAATTATGCAGTCAGCTGCAGAGAGCCTATTTGAAGACTCCACCCTGCTACAGACTTTGCCAGAGCTTCAGTTAGGATTAGGCCTCTGCTTGCTGCTAGCTGCCTGAACTCCTGGTCCCATTGCCTGTTTCTGATTTCCCTGGTCTGACCTCTTGCCTGTTTACTTACCTGTCTTTGGATTCCGATTCTGTACTGCATTGCTCTCCTGGTTTTTGATATTGTGCTTTGTCTCGACTTGCTCTTGGTTACGATTTGGTACTGCGTTCTTGGATCTGTATATTGTGTATATATTCCTGTCACTTCTAGTTAGTCTTGTATGGTGTGTGCGTGTGGAGTTATTCACTGTGGTTGTATTGTTCATACTGACCACATTTCACTGCTGTATATATTTATTGCACTTCTCAATAAACATTATTGTCAATATCTGCTGTCTCATCTCTTGTATGTGCTGCACAGAGTGGTCACCAGCTCTGCTGTCAGTGAGGTTCATAACAGTAAGCTCTGGCCATACTGACCACTGCAGCCATACTTCAGATTGAGCATTTGTTTGCTGGATTTAGTGGATTCTCAGAAAGTTCAGAAGGATGGATGTTTTTGAGCTACATAACTTTATGTCTTTAGCTGAAAAGGATGAGGTATACTGTCGAGGTTACCTATCCAATTTCTCAAGTGAATGTTTGTCAGAACTCATTAGCTCAGTACATGACCTTCTGCAGCGTAAAAAGTTATTTATGAAGGAAGTCCAGCCTCTGTTAAACATCCTGAGTGAGTTATATCTAGCAAATCTACCAGTCAGGGATGATTATGCACCACCCTTCCAAGCTGATCAAATTGAATGTTTGAATTGTTTGCTTATAGATGATTATGAATATTTTTGGGATCATTATGCCAAACAAACTAGAGAGCTAGTTCTGGAGTGTGTGGATTCAGCCTTGTCTCTGGTTAACCAGGGAGTGTGTCTGAAAAGGGATGTCTCTGATTTAATTGCTACCTGGCATAAAATTGCTTCTACCTGTTTCCACTCACCTTCTCTTACCTCTCTACCTTCTCCTGCTCCTATGACTCAGTGCTCATGGCATTCAGCAGCAGAGTGCTTACCAGTTAGTAAATCATGTAGAGCTATTGCATCTAATAAGAGACATTCTGCTGCACCACCTTCCAAAACTACCAATAAATCCAAATCCAAACGTAAATTCTATCCCACTGCCTCCATCCGTCCTGCACAGCCTGCAGCCTGCAATTCTCCTGCACAGCCTGCAGCCTGCAATCCTCCTGCACAACCTACAGATTGCAATCCTCCTGCTGCAAAACCTACAGATTGCAATCCTCCTGCAGCAAAACCTACAGATTGCAATCCTCCTGCTGCAAAACCTACAGCTTGCAATCCTCCTGCTGCAAAACCTACAGCTTGCAATCCTGCTGCTGCAAAATCTACAGATTGCAATCCTGCTGCTGCAAAACCTACAGCTTGCAATCCTGCTGCTGCAAAATCTACAGATTGCAATCCTGCTGCTGCAAAATCTACAGATTGCAATCCTCCTGCTGCAAAATCTACAGATTGCAATCCTCCTGCTGCAAAACCGACAGATTGCAATCCTCCTGCTGCAAAACCGACAGATTGCAATCCTCCTGCTGCAAAACCGACAGATTGCAATCCTCCTGCTGCAAAACCGACAGATTGCAATCCTCCTGCTGCAAAACCGACAGATTGCAATCCTCCTGCTGCAAAACCGACAGATTACAATCCTCCTCCTGCAAAACCGACACATTGCAATCCTCCTCCTGCAAAACCGACACATTGCAATCCTCCTCCTGCAAAACCGACACATTGCAATCCTCCTCCTGCAAAACCGACACATTGCAATCCTCCTCCTGCAAAACCGACACATTGCAATCCTCCTCCTGCAAAACCGACACATTGCAATCCTCCTCCTGCAAAACCGACACATTGCAATCCTCCTGCTGCAAAACCGACACATTGCAATCCTCCTGCTGCAAAACCGACACATTGCAATCTTCCTGCAAAGTTTATGGACTGTAATATCCCTGCAATACCTACAGAGTACAATCCTCCTGCAATGCCTGTAAATTGTAATAATTTTGTAAAGTTTATGGACTGTCATTTTCCTGCAAAGCCTGGACACTGTGATACTTTTGCAAATCTTATGAACTTTAATCATCCTGCAAAGCTTATGGACTGCAATGATCACGCTATGCCTGCAGACCGTAATATTTTTGCAAAGCATATGAACTCTTGGCTTCTTGCAGAACCTGCAGACTCCCAGCCAGTGTCAGAACCTGCAGACTCCCAGCCAGTGTCAGAACCTGCAGACTCCCAGCCAGTGTCAGAACCTGCAGACTCCCGGCCAGTGTCAGAACCTGCAGACTCCCGGCCAGTGTCAGAACCTGCAGACTCCCGGCCAGTGTCAGAACCTGCAGACTCCCGGCCAGTGTCAGAACCTGCAGACTCCCGGCCAGTGTCAGAACCTGCAGACTCCCGGCCAGTGTCAGAACCTGCAGACTCCCGGCCAGTGTCAGAACCTGCAGACTCCCGGCCAGTGTCAGAACCTGCAGACTCCCGGCCAGTGTCAGAACCTGCAGACTCCCGGCCAGTGTCAGAACCTGCAGACTCCCGGCCAGTGTCAGAACCTGCAGACTCCCAGCCAGTGTCAGAACCTGCAGACTTACAACCATGTTCGCCACCTGCAGGCCTCCAGCCATCTGCAGAACATTCAGATTTTCAATCATTTACACAGTATGCAGTTTTCCAGCCTCCAATACAGTTTGCAGCCTTGCAGCCTCCAAAGACTTTATCTGCCATATCTCTTCAGCCTCCAAAGACTTTGTCATTTGTCATACGTGTACCGTCTCCACAGCCTTCATCATCTGCCATACCTGAACAGCCTCCACAGCCTTCATCATCTGCCATGCCTGTACAGCCTCCACAGCCTTCATCATCTGCCATGCCTGTACAGCCTCCACAGCCTTCATCATCTGCCATGCCTGTACAGCCTCCACAGCCTTCATCATCTGCCATGCCTGTACAGCCTCCACAGCCTTCATCATCTGCCATGCCTGTACAGCCTCCACAGCCTTCATCATCTGCCATGCCTGTACAGCCTCCACAGCCTTCATCATCTGCCATGCCTGCACAGCCTCCACAGCCTTCATCATCTGCCATGCCTGTACAGCCTCCTCAGCCTTCATCATCTGCCATGCCTGTACAGCCTTCATCATCTGCCATGCCTGTACAGCCTCCTCAGCCTTCATCATCTGCCATGCCTGTACAGCCTCCACAGCCTTCATCATCTGCCATGCCTGTACAGCCTCCACAGCCTTTGTCATCGACCATATCTCCACAGCCTCCAAAGACTTTGTCATCTGCCATATCTCCACAGCCTCCAAAGACTTTGTCATCTGCCTTACCTCTACAGCCTCCACAGTCTTCATCATTTGTAATACCTGTACAGCCTTCATCTGCCATTCCTGCTCAGCTTCCACAGGCTTCAGCTGCCCTACCTCTACAGTCTTTCAAGACTTTTTTATCTGCCATCTTTGCCGGGCCTCCACAGACTCTTGTTGCCTCTGCCGGGCCTCCACAGACTCTTGTTGCCTCTGCCGGGCCTCCACAGACTCTTGTTGCCTCTGCCGGGCCTCCACAGACTCTTGTTGCCTCTGCCGGGCCTCCACAGACTCTTGTTGCCTCTGCCGGGCCTCCACAGACTCTTGTTGCCTCTGCCGGGCCTCCACAGACTCTTGTTGCCTCTGCCGGGCCTCCACAGACTCTTGTTGCCTCTGCCGGGCCTCCACAGACTCTTGTTGCCTCTGCCGGGCCTCCACAGACTCTTGTTGCCTCTGCCGGGCCTCCACAGACTCCTGTCAAGCTCCTGAGATTTCCCGACTCTCCAATTCAGGCTCAGCATCTGCCTTCCCACCACATGGAGTCTTCTGTGACTAAGGTACCTGGGGTCTCTCTGGTTCTTCTGGAGTTCATGTCCTCTGGGGTTTCTGTTCCCTTTATGGGAGAAAGGCCATTCCTGCTACCTGCTCTATCAGCTATGCCAGGTGAATTCTCAGTTCTGACCCAGATCCTCTTGGTTTGCCTGAGAGCTAATGTCTTAAGAAATGCCCCAGAGACCTGTAACTTGTGCTGCCATGTTAACCTCAGAGTTTGTGACCCCCTGAGGGTGAGGGGAACCTGTTTCAGGTTTCTCTCTCTTCTGGGAAGAGTTACTTTGCCCTTAGGCATCGGTAAAGACTCCTATGGGGTTGCTGATGCTTTTTGCACTCAAAAGGTTGAGTATGCAGTTCACTGTCGTTCAGGTCAAGGGACTACGCTCCTTGTTAAAGTTTATGGTCATTTGCTCCTCTATGCAACCACTATTTCTGGTGTCCTGGTTTCCTGTTTGGCTGCTGTTAGGTGCGAACTGCAGGATGGCTCAGAGGACCCTGGAGGTGGGATTTCATGTTTGAACTTGAGTTACCCTGGTGTTAAATTGTCCCTGTTGGAACTCCTGGATGGTTTAATTCATGGAGAGTTGACTGCAGTGTGGAGCGTCCTGAGGCCGCTCCTTAAGGGGGGGGTAATGTTAGGAGACCTGCTATTCCCTGTCTTACCTGTTGGTGGCATAGCTTACATTAAGTACTGTTGGACTTTTGCTCACCAGCAGGTAGCTCTCTGCATTCAGTTACAGAAGACTGTTACTCTCTGGTTTACCTGTAGATGGCACTTTGGATTTGGAGCACCGTGTAATTCTATTACTTACCACCAGATGTCCTCAGCGGGACTTTCCTCTGCAATTATGCAGTCAGCTGCAGAGAGCCTATTTGAAGACTCCACCCTGCTACAGACTTTGCCAGAGCTTCAGTTAGGATTAGGCCTCTGCTTGCTGCTAGCTGCCTGAACTCCTGGTCCCATTGCCTGTTTCTGATTTCCCTGGTCTGACCTCTTGCCTGTTTACTTACCTGTCTTTGGATTCCGATTCTGTACTGCATTGCTCTCCTGGTTTTTGATATTGTGCTTTGTCTCGACTTGCTCTTGGTTACGATTTGGTACTGCGTTCTTGGATCTGTATATTGTGTATATATTCCTGTCACTTCTAGTTAGTCTTGTATGGTGTGTGCGTGTGGAGTTATTCACTGTGGTTGTATTGTTCATACTGACCACATTTCACTGCTGTATATATTTATTGCACTTCTCAATAAACATTATTGTCAATATCTGCTGTCTCATCTCTTGTATGTGCTGCACAGAGTGGTCACCAGCTCTGCTGTCAGTGAGGTTCATAACACTGTGCCTCTGCTCCAGTCAATCTCTGCGGATCTCCACCTCTCCTCGCCCCTTTCAGTCTTCTTTCACTGAGAGGGGCGGAGAGGGGCGGGGAGAGGCGGAGATTGACTGGACTGGAGGCAGAGCTACAGCGCAAAGCTCTGCCTCCCCCAGGCAGCAAAATCCACAACCTGGAAAGGCATTTTGGGGGGTTAAATACATTGTTATGCCGCGCGGATGCGGCAATTCATCTTTGATCATAATGCTGAAGAGCACTGCAGAGTAAAAAGACGTAATTTTATTTGCTTCAGACTCTCTTTAACCTCCTGAGCGTTACGGCGCTCAGGAGGGTTTGCAGCCGAGAGTCCCCCAGTATAATTTTAAGTGATCGCATACCTGTAATAGCTTCAGCTAGCACTAGCCTAGCTAATAGTGGTGGCTGGCATCCCCCTGATTACATCTGATCCCCCCGATTGCCGCTAAATACATTACCCCCCTGGATACAGCGATCGCGCAGCCTCCCCGGACAGCTTCACTCTTCTCTATGGGGAGGATCGAACATGACATGACATCATGCGCAGACCCGATCCTCCCCATAGAGAGGACCAGAGATGTGCAGGGAGGCTGCGCGATCGCTGGATCCAGGGGGGGGTAATGTATTTAGCGGCGATCGGGGGGGGATTAGAAGTAATCAGGGGGATGCCGGCCACCACCACTAGCTAGCCTATTGCTAGCTGAAGCTATTACAGGTATGTGATCGCCTAAAATTATACTGGGGGACTCCTGGGGACAGCCGGCGGTATGTCCGACACAGTGTCGGGCATACCGCTAAGGAGGTTAAGCTGAATTATCGCAAATACCTTCTGGTTTAAGAAGGCAAACTACACTGAGCATTGCTTTTTACAGCTTTTCTGTCTCTTTTAGTCCCCTATAGTTTCCTAGTCATTTCGCGTCACCCTGAGCTTCTTGGGTATTCTCTGTTCTGTTGTCACTTCCTATGACTGTCTTCACGGTGTATATACTGTACATTCATTCAAGTATTCCTGTTCAGCATTCTTAAAAACGCACGATTAAAACTTCAGGGTAGTGCTAATAGGTTAAAAAAAATGGGATGACAAGAAGTTTTCTCAGATGACTGTTAGTAATTACTCTCCTGTACTAAATGAAATGATATCATAATCATAGTGTAGGGCCATGCGGGAGCCTTGCTTAAATATGTTCTTCTTATTATGTGCGTTAAGCAAATCATATTCCTTCCTGACATTTTAATAAGCATCTAGATTGCTAATGTTTGCAGTTTTTTTTTTTTTTCAAACCTCTTTTCGCCAAACGCAGCCGCAAAAAATTGTTGTGACTCTTTCAAAATGTCATTTTTAATCAGCATCTTCGCTTGTGTAATTGTGTGATTGCAAAAAAAAAATATGCAAATATGTTTTTTTTTCTCCTCCAACTTCTTACGAAGGAACTACAGAGCTGTTCTTTATTATAAGTATAAACAAGAGCTTGGAGTTCATCTCATTGGTGAAGCTGTTTAAAATCAAGTGAAAACTGCCAGCTGGGTAAAACGCTGAGCTTTTGTGAAGCTATTGCTCTGTTGTTATCAATAAGTAGAAGAAGCCTGTGGGTGATACAACTTGCCAGAAATGAATATATCAGCTGTTGAATACCAATGGGATCAGTCCGCTAAAGGAAGACATCTTCCCTGCCTCAATCTTCAGATGGAGTACATATCACCCCGCCACAGAGTTGGGTGGTGCCGCTAGCTCAAATATCAGTAATATAGTATTACCGATATTTAACTGTTGACCTATTCTCACATTAGCCCTCCCTCCTAATACGTAAATCTTACCCCCCTCCCAATTTCTAACACTACCCCCCTCCTAGTTCCTAATACTAACCTTCCCTCCTACTGTCCAACACTAACCTCCCTCCCAGTGCTTAACTTTCACCTCTCCTCCTAATGCCTAACACTAACCTTTCCTCTCTGATAACTAACACGAACCCCCCTCCTAGGCGTACGAGAGAGAACGGTGCCGGAGACTTGGGCGCAGGACACAGCCAGTATATGGCTGATCCTGCTGCAGCACAAGTCCGGGCCGTGTTAATTACTATTCCTCCTCCAGGCCGACATGGATAGTGGGGGAATGAAATAATTCGGCTTCCAGCAATCGCTGGAATCCGAATTATTGTTTTAAAAGCAACTTCGGGTCCATCTTCTGACGGCGCTGAAGTTACTCCCTGTGCCTGCGATAGTCGTAGTTCCTATTACGGCCTATGGTGGCGCCGGCTGCGCCCAAGTCTCCTGCGCTGCTGCGCCCAAGTCTCCAGCGCTGGATTTACCGTGTTCGCCTCCTAGTGCTTAACACTACTCCCCCTTCTAATGCTTAAAGCGGTCTAATACCCAGCATTACAACTTTGCTTTAAAAGAATGCTTACAGCTTAGAAACTATTATGCCAGATTTTTTTAAGCAGAAATTCACTGAATAGGTTAAACATGACATTTTAGTTTTACATTTAGCTAGAAATCCGCATCCGTGCTGAGGATTACAGTAGTTACAAATGTATCTTTGTTTGGAATGCAAATAGACCTCTGAAAAGCCTGTCTAGGAAGCCCTCTGTGCTCTCTCAGAGAGGTGTTTGTTTATTTACATTGTAAATTGTTACACTTGTATCTAAACCTCAGCACGGAGGAGGATTTCTAGATAAATGCAACACTAAAATGTCATGTTTAACCACTTCAGCCTACAGCTTCGAAAATCTTATGCATCCAAGCAATGTTCACCTCCCATTCATTCGCTAATAACTTTATCGCTACTTATCAAAATTAATTGATCTATATCTCGTTTTTTCCGCCACTAATTAGGCTTTCTTTAGGTAGTACATTTTGCTAAGAGCCACTTTACTGTGAATACATTTTAACAGGAAGATTAAGATAGAAATGGAAAAAAACCATTATTTCTCAGTTTTTAGCCATTATAGTTTAAAATTAATACATGCTACAGTAATTAAAACCCATGTATTTTATGTGCCCATTTGTCCCGCTTATTACACCATTTAAATTACGTCCCTATCACAATTTATGGCGCCGATATTTTATTTAGAAATAAAGGTGCATTTTTTCAATTTGCGTCGATCACTATTTACAAGCTTATAATTTTAAAAAATGTAATAAGATACTCTCTTGACATGTATATTTAAAAAGTTCAGACCCTTAGGTAACTATTTATGTAGTTTTTTTTTTTTTAATTGTAATTTTTTTTATTATTTTTTTTAATACAAAAATGTATTTGGGTAATTTTAGTTTGGGAGGTAAATAGCCAATTTTAGATGTAAAATAATGTATTTTTTATTCAGTACAGGTATGTGGGTGCAGTTTACTATTTGGCCACAAGATGGCCACATTCAAAAAGTTCCTAGATGCGAACGATGTCGCATCTAGGAACTAAAATGAAGAGAAGTTGTTTCCTGGGGGCAGAAATACCACGCTCTCTGATGAGAAAGCGTCGGTATTTCTGCCGGAGACTTGGATCGGTGAATGGGAATTATATTCCCATTCACTGATCGGGGGGGCAGCGGGAGGCAGCGGGGGCGCGCGCGGGCGCGCTCCCGATCGCGCGCACCACACGGCTGCAGCACCACTGCCTATCTGGACGGATATATGCGTCCAGATATGGCGAAGTGGTTAATCCATTCAGCGAGTTTCTGCTTAACCACTTCAGCCTTCAGTCGTTTTCACTTTATGCATCCGAGCAATGTTCACCTCCCATTCATTAGCCTACAACTTTATCACTACTTATCACAATGAACTGATCTATATCTTGTTTTTTCCGCCACCATTTAGGCTTTCTTTGGGTGATACATTTTGCCAAGAGCCACTTTACTGTAAACGCATTTTAACAGGAAGAATAAGAAAAAAACGGAAAAAAATCATTATTTCTCACTTTTCAGCCATTATAGTTTTAAAATAATACATGCCTCCATAATTAAAACTCACGTATTGTATTTGCCCATATGTCCCGGTTATTACACCATTAAAATTATGTCCCTATAACAATGTATGGCAACAATATTTTATTTGGAAATAAAGGTGCATTTTTTCCGTTTTGCGTCTATCACTATTTACAAGTTTAAAATAAAAAAAAAAATAGAAATATTTCATCTTTACATTGATATTTAAAAAAGTTTAGACCTTAGGTAAATATTTACTTTTTTTTATTATTATAATGTTTTTTTTTATATTAAACATTTTATTTGGGTATTTTTTGGGAGGGTGGGATGTAAACTGTACTTTTATAATGTAAAAAAAAAAATGTTTTTTTTTACTTTTAGTTGTAGTTTTACTTTTTGGCCACAAGATGGCGGCCATGAGTTTGTTTACATGACGTCACTCTAAGCGTAACATACGCTTAGAGGGACGCATGAGGGACGCAACAGCCAAAAAAGGGGAGCTTCTGAGAGAAGCTGTCGCTTTTTCTGCTGGGGAGAGGAATCAGTAAACTGGCACCATAGCCCAATTCACTGATTCGTGGGCTAACGATCCACGGCAGGGGAGCATACGTTCACGCGTGCGATTAGCCGCGGGAGCGTGCAGACGCGCACATGGCCTCCTGGGCGTAGCTAGTACATCCAGGAGTCCAAAGTAGTTAAAAAAAAAATCTGGCAAAATACTTTCCAAGTTGTAAGCAATATTTTAAAGCAAAGTTGAAATGCTGGGTGTTAGACTACTTTAAAGGGGAACTTCAGCCTAAACAAACATACTGTCATTAAATTACATTAGTTATGTTAATTAGAATAGATTGGTAATATAATTTCTTACTCACCCTGTTTTAAAAGAACAGGCACATGTTTGTGATTCATGGGGGCAGCCATCTTTTTGGTTGAAAGGAGGTGACAGGGAGCAGGAGACACAGTTCCAACTGTCCTGTGTCCTGATCACCCCTCCCAGCTGCGCACCCTATGCTTCAAATGTCAAATTCAAAATGTAAGAAAAAAAAATTTGCACCAAAACAGCAGAACGAGAGCAACAACATCAGAAATCCCATCATGCTTTGCACAGCATCAGGGGAAAAATGCCCGGGCAGTTTTCTTCTGTGCATGTAAAAATGAGGCTTGTATAAGAGAAACAAAGTTCTGATGCTGTGAAACTGTTAAAGAAACACCAGGCCTTTTCAGTGCTGCTGAGTCGATTTTTAGTCTGGAGGTTCACTTTAACACAAACCCACCTCCTAGTGCCTAATATTAACCTTCCCTCATAATGCCTAACACTAATCTCCCCTCCTAATGCCTAACACTACCCCCTTCCTAATGCCTAACACTACCCCCTTCTAATGCCTCACACTACCCCCCTCCTAATGCATAACACTAACCTCCCCTACTAATAACTAACACTAACCTTTATCCCAAAGCACAACATTAACCTCCCCTCCTAATGTATAACACTAACCTTCCATCCTAATGCCTAACCCTCTCTCCTAAAGCAAAGCACTAACCTTCCCTCCTAATTCCGAACACTAACCTTCCCTCCTAATGCCGAACACTAACCTTCCCTCCAAATACCTAACACTAACCCTCCCTTCTAATTCCTAATATTAACCTCCCTCCTATTACCTAACATTAACCCTCCCTAATGCCTACCACTATTATCCTCCCAGCGCTGTAGTAGTGGCTCTGCTAGTGACTAATAAGTAGAATTAGTAATAGCCAATCGGCTATTATCGGGTGCCCAACTCTGCTACTCAGGGCTACTACAAGGCTGCACTGATTGTGATGCCCAATTTAACTGATCGGCTTCAGATGTGCTCCAAAGCCATGGACTCACATATGAGATTCACATACATACAGAGCCGGGACAAGGTCCTCCAGCACCTAAGGCTGAGACACCAAAGTGCGCCCCTCCATCCCTCCCACCCCAGCCGTCACACACTGATTGCTATTAGACTAAGAGGCACCCCAGGACCCACAACCTCCCCAACACCTTAATCTCTAGTTATCTGGCTTGTAGTCACTTCCATGTATCTCCTTTTCTTATTTCTTTCTGCTTCAAACACAATTAGGAATGACAGCTGAATGAATTGTGCGCCCCCTCCTACACTGCGCCCTGAGGCTGGAGCCTCTCTAGCCTATGCCTCGGCCCAGCCCTGCATACATACTACCCTATAACAGCAAGATTTACCACAAGCCAGGGTGTAATAGACTTGCTAGCCTCAGCCTTAATTTATAGTCAGGCTCCCTCATTTCAAGCCTGGGTATAATAGACTCAGCCTTAATTTATCACCGGGCTACCTCACTGGTTTGTTTTACACATGTAGTCTGGTACTTACCGTATTTGTTGCCGTATAAGACGCACTTTTTCTCCCCAAAAAATAGGGGAAAAAAGTCCCTGCGTCTTATACGGCAAAGGCAGGGAATCCCCGACATATAAACGTCCGCCGATACGGACCGCGACCCGCCGCCACGTCGGGAATTCCCTGCCTGTGCGTGTCAACTGTGGCTGCAAGTGATGTGTGCCTCTGCCCTCTCCCGATGCCTGTTAAATGTGTGGCTGCGTGTCCCCCGCGAGTGTATAGTATGCCCGCTCCCCCCGTGTTCATTATCTCCCTCCCCCATGTGGTTGCTGTGCCCCCCCGGGTGTTAATCTGCAGCGGGCTTACCTCTCCGCCATGCCCGCGAGGATTGGAGACTTCCATCACACCCGCGCATCTCGCTCTAGTGATCGGCATGTGATGATGACGCAATCATCACATGCCGATCACTAGAGCGAGATGCGCGGCTGTGATGGAAGTCTCCAATCCTCGCGGGCATGGCGGAGAGGTAAGCCCGCTGCAGATTAACACCCGGGGGGGGCCAGCAACCACATGGGGGAGGGAGATAAGGAACACGGGGGGAGCGGGCATACTATACACTCACGAGGGACACGCAGCCACACACTTAACAGGCATGGGGAGAGGGCAGAGGCACACATCACTTGCAGCCACAGTTGACACACACACAGGGACACAGGCACAAAAGGCAGGCATGAGGGACATGAGGCATTCATAGGTAACACAAGGGGACACAGGAACATCGGGCAGGCATGAGGGACACATAGAGGACACAGGGCATGCATGGGGGACACAGAGGACACATGGGGGACACAGGCACATGGGGCAGGCATGAGGGACACACAGAGGGCATGCAGGGTTGCCACAGAGGACACATGGGGCAGGTATTGGGGACACAGAGGACACATAGTGCATGCATGAGGGACACATAGGGCAGGCATGGGTGACACATGGGGCATGTATGAGGGACACAGAGGACACATGGGGAGACAATGGGACACAGGAGGACACTTAGGGCAGACATGGGAAACAATGTTGGAGGCATGAGGACAACATTTGAGGGGTAACATGTATAAGACTCTCCTGGAATATGGACGCACCAGGTTTAGTATATATTTTTTTTTCCCTGGATTTTGCCCTCTAAACCTGGGTGCGTCTTATATTCCGGAGCGTCCTATACGGCGCAAAATACGGTAGGTGTCTCCAGGACAACCAAGGTGACTATACAAAAGGGTGATATAAGGAGAAAGCCTCATTGGAGAAGACTCTGATGCTGGAAAAGTTCGACGGCAAAAGGAGGAGGGGGTGGCAGAGAATGAGATGGCTATATAGTATCATGGAAGCAACAAAGATGAACTTGGAAAAGCTTTGAGAGGCAGTAGCAGATAGAGGGTCCTGGCATGCTGTGGTGATTGGTGTCGCAAAAAGTCAGACCCTACTGAATAGCACCTGAACAACATAAGGATAAATTATTGTTGCAATAGAGGAAGCAATGCTGGTTCCCTGACCATAAAAGCCCAGCTAGGGCTTGCATCTAATAGCTGCACAAACTCCTTGTTGCTGTTGTAATGGCAACAATGACCAAGCACCTATAAGTATCATGATTCATGAATACAAGTTATCACAAACAGACTTTTTAATTCCTTTTTTTTCACAATGTATCTGCCCTTGAGAACCAGTTTATGGTGGGCTGTACCATATCATTTTCATGTGGTGTAGTGTGTGATAAAGTCAGAAACTAGATAAGGTATCCATGTTGGAAAGATATAAAGGCCTAACAGTCCTCAACTTCTTGGTACTTGTGAGGGGCCTAAGCATGGAAACTTTCTCCATTTCCTATGGAATAGGAGGAACATTTTGTGGAGCTTTTTTTTTCTTAACCATTTCTGCCGCCCGGACGTGATCCTCACGTCCAGGTGGCTGCTCTGATGCGGGCGCGCCCCTGTGCTGTCCCCCGGTAGCCCTAGGATCAGTGAACGGGAACATGGTTCCCGATCACCGATCCGTGTCCCCAGCAGAAAAACTGAAGCGCTCTTACTAGAGAGGCTTCAGTCTTTCTGCAAAAAAAAAGTTTCCCCGTACTCCTTGTGCTTCCGGTGATCGAGAAGCACAAGGAGAAAAAAATAAACTCAAGGTGGCCATCTTGTGGCCAAATAGTAAAACTACATCTACATATTTTTTACATTACAATTTACACATATAATAACATTAAAAATTTACTTTATTTCCCACACCAAAATATTACCCAAATAAAAAATTTTATGGGGACAAAATTTAAATGGTGTCATAACCGAGGCAAAGGGGCAAATAAAATACATAGGTTTTAATTATGGTAGCGTGGATTATTTTAAAGCTATAATGGACGAAAACTGAGAAACAATTAATTTTTTCAATTTTTTTCTTATTAATCCTGTTAAAATGCATTTATAAAAAAAATAATTCTTAGCAAACTGTACCACCCAAAGAAAGCCTAATTAGTGGCGTAAAAAACAAGATATAGATCAATAAATTGTGGTAAGTAGTGATAAAGTTATTAGCGAATGAATGGGAGGTGAAAATTGCTCTAATGCATAAGGTGAAAAATCCCCGCGGGCTGAAATGGTTAAAGAATGCATTTTTTGAAAACTTCATGCACTGTACACAAATAATCACCCCAAATATCTCTTCCCTATCCCATAACCCCATTTCTTTTCTTAGAAATCAGGAAACTAATTTGAGTCATTAAAAAGCCGCTGGATAATGCTTTTCTTTGCACAAATAAAAATAGAAGGTATTATAGGATTAGCTTTCAGGAATTAATCCCTTTGTCAGATCAGGAGAATCCGCAGTGGATTATAACACATGGACATCAGAATGCAGGGAGAGGCTGTACTGCACATAAAACATTACAATAGATTATAAACAGGAAAACAATTTCAGTGTAATCAGGATACAGGTATAGGGGAGGATGGCTGAATGTTGAACTTGCTAAATGTTGTTAAAGGGAATCTGAAGTGAAAATAAACGTATGATATAATGAATTGTATGTGCAGTACAGCTAAGAAATAGAACATTAGTAGAAAAGATATGAGTCTCATATTGCTTCCAGTACAGGAAGAGTTAAGAAACTTCAGTTGTTATCTATGCAAAAGAGCTTCTCTGAGCTCTCCGACCCAACTTGGATCTGAGACAGTGTTGTTTGCTGAAGCACAAAGACAACTTTAGATAAGGTTTTACTGCAGGGAAGTTCATAGGGTCATTAGCTCTGCTCTGTTTCATAGTTCAAAAATACAGAGTGTGGTTTGTAAACTGCAAATATTAGAGAATGATGTAATGTTATAAAAAAAAAAGCTATATAACTGAAAATAAAAATATGAGGCTCTTTCCTTTGTTACTAATGTTGTATTAATTATCCGTACTACAAACACAATTCATTATATCATACGTTTTGGTTTTTTTTTTTCACTTCAGTGTCACTTGCATACTAGAATAATGGGCAAAACAAAAATGTGTGTAAAAAATAATAAATGCAAAATAGCAAATGAGGATCCTTCCTTATAGAATTAATCTGTGATTAAATATTTCATTTGGCTTCATAACCTATTGAGAACCACCGATCTAACATGCTAGTTTATGCCACTCAATAATCCATCCATAATTTTACTTTTAATGGGAATAATGGCTCTTGTGCTTTTCCATTGATTGAAAGGAAATGCAACAGGTAATGGCAGCACTAATACAATGAAGTGGCAATGTATTGCCTTATCTGCTTAGTAAAGGAAACAGAATAGGATTTAAAGAGACTCTGAAGCGAGAATAAATCTCGCTTCAGAGCTCATAGTTAGCAGGGGCATGTGTGCCCCTGCTAAAACGCCGCTATCGCGTGGCTAAACGGGGGTCCCTTCACCCCTAAACCCACCCCCACAAACCTTGGTCGTCTTCTTGGTCGCAGATTTTCTCTTCCTGGAGGCAGGGCTAACGGCTGCAGCCCTGCCTCTAGTCGCATCTATCAGACGCGCATCGCCGCCTCTCCCCCGCCCCTCTCAGTGAAGGAAGACAGAGGGGCGGGGGAGAGGCGGAGATACGCGCTGACAGACGCGTGTGGGGCAGGGCTGCGGCGGTTAGCCCTGCCCCAATGCGGAAGCGCTCCCCGGCTGTACGGAGGGGATTTGGGGTGAAGGGACCCCCGTTAAGCCGCGGGATAGCGGCGTTTTAGCAGGGGCACACATGCCCCTGCTATCTATGAGGTCTGAAGCGAGATTTATTCTCGCTTCAGACTCTCTTCAAGTAGAGGTCAATACTCAATATGGTCAGTTGATGATTTTCTGCATACACAGCAAGATACATTTTTTCCACAGCATCTTAGAAAGCAGAGACCAGAGAGATGTGTGCAAAAGAACGGCACAGCTATTGAAAACACAATCCTTTTTCTGAGATTTGAAGAGTTAGCGATATATCTGAATGATTGTGGAGTTACAGAAGCCAGGAAGAAAAAATCTCTATGCATTTTAGGCATCCTCAAAGGTCTCTGCCTATCTGTCAGTCTTTTGTTGACAGCCAATGCTCGGCTTGTTCCACTATGGCAGGAATGTCAAACTCAAGTGGATCAGAGCAACAAAGTGCACAGCGTACCTCTGTGAGGGGCCACACTGGCTGCACAAAGCACTGGCACATGCCTTTTTTTGTGAAGAAAAAAATGACAGCACTTGATAATGACCCCACCCGATATATAACAAAAAATGACATGTAACTCCATTTCAGTGTAAAGATTAGAATAATAAAAATATAGGATTGCAATGTGTGCCATTCTTTCGTGTTCAAAATAATCTTTACTATGAGCATAAAGAATAAATTCACAGTAAAAATGTAGAGAAACAAAGTATAATCGGTGTTTCATAATAGCAATAATGGAGTAATAATTGTAACTATACCAATTCGCCATCACTAGTATAAGATAAACAGCTCACTGGAAAGTTCCTATCTACATCAACAACATGGTCACAAAAGTGCAAGAAAAAATACAAAAGATTATAGTACATGGCATGTTCTGGTGCTGTAGCAACAGTAATAAGGTTAAGATTGAAACCTGGCTTGGGCCACAACATTTGAGGCATTGTATTTGATGCTTCCAAGCAATTGAGCTGTAGTTAGTCGTTTAGCACAATGAACATGTACAGGCCTCCTCTATAGTCCACCCATGGTCACCACACTTTTTCAAAGTGGGGCAGGGTGTCGTTTATTCTAGCATTGATGCGTTCATAGATCATTTTTTTTATCAACACGAGACGTAATACTATTATAGTTCAAGGAGGTCTGTTTCCATTGAGAGGCGATGTAAACCTTGACTTGACCTTGAGGCAAGAATGTGCTGGCAATGTGTGCCATTCTTTAATTTGAAACTCTAGTTTTGTGAAAATTGCAGTTATAAAAAATATTACAAAAATCACAGCTTCCTCCTGGTGTTTTCTGCATGTGTAATCTGAGTGAGTGAAATCAATTTTTATTGGAAAATGCCCAGTTTTGTACCACCATATTCTGCAGTGTGAGATTCTGATTTGATCTAGAAAGAAACTTTAATCTTTTATCTCCCGTTGTTTTTTAAGGGATATCCGAGTTTTCAAAAAAAAAAAAGGGCCCAAAAAGAGTAAATACATAAATACAGAATAGTAACCACTCCTGGATGGCGTCCTCAGTTTCCTCCTGAAAGCCTCCTTTTAGCCTCAATCCATCCCATCCTAGGCCGCGACTAGTGTTGGGCGAACAGTGTTCGCCACTGTTCAGGTTCTGCAGAACATCACCCTGTTCGGGTGATGTTCGGGTTCGGCTGAATACCTGATGGTGTTCGGCCAAACTGTTCGGCCATATGGCCGAACTAAGAGCGCATGGCCGAACGTTACCCGAACGTTCGGCTAGCGCTGTGATTGGCCGAACGGGTCACGTGTAGTGTTGGGCGAACATCTAGATGTTCGGGTTCGGGCCGAACATAGCCGAACTCCGAACATAATGGAAGTCAATGGGGACCCGAACTTTCGTGCTTTGTAAAGCCTCCTTATATGCTACATACCCCAAATTTACAGGGTATGTGCACCTTGGGAGTGGGTACAAAAGGAAAAAAAAAATAGCAAAAAGAGCTTATAGTTTTTGAGAAAATCGATTTTAAAGTTTCAAAGGGAAAACTGTCTTTTAAATGCGGGAAATGTCTGTTTTCTTTGCACAGGTAACATGCTTTTTGTCGGCATGCAGTCATAAATGTAATACATATAAGAGGTTCCAGGAAAAGGGACCGGTAACGCTAACCCAGCAGCAGCACACGTGATGGAACAGGAGGAGGGTGGCGCAGGAGGAGAAGGCCACGCTTTGAGACACAACAACCCAGGCCTTGCATGAGGACAAGAAGCGTGCGGATAGCAATTTGCATTTTGTCGCCATGCAGTCATAAATGTAATACAGATGAGAGGTTCAATAAACAGGGACCGGAAACGCTAACCCATCACAGATGTTCATTGTTCATGTTACTTGGTTGGGGTCCGGGAGTGTTGCGTAGTCGTTTCCAATACAGGATTGATTCATTTTAATTTGAGTCAGACGGTCTGCATTTTCTGTGGAGAGGCGGATACGCCGCCGATCTGTGACGATGCCTCCGGCAGCACTGAAACAGCGTTCCGACATAACGCTGGCTGCCGGGCAAGCCAGCACCTCTATTGCGTACATTGCCAGTTTGTGTCAGGTGTCTAGCTTCGATACCCAATAGTTGAAGGGTGCAGATGGATTGTTCAACACAGCTACGCCATCTGACATGTAGTCCTTGACCACCTTCTCCAGGCGATCGGTGTTGGAGGTGGATCTGCACGCTTGCTGTTCTGTGTGCTGCTGCATGGGTGTCAGAAAATTTTCCCACTCCAAGGACACTGCCGATACCATTCCCTTTTGGGCACTAGCTGCGGCTTGTGTTGTTTGCTGCCCTCCTGGTCGTCCTGGGTTTGCGGAAGTCAGTCTGTCGGCGTACAACTGGCTAGAGGAGGGGGAGGATGTCAATCTCCTCTCTAAAGTCTCCACAAGGGCCTGCTGGTATTCTTCCATTTTGACCTGTCTGGCTCTTTCTTCAAGCAGTTTTGGAACATTGTGTTTGTACCGTGGATCCAGAAGGGTATAAACCCAGTAATTGGTGTTGTCCAGAATGCGCACAATGCGTGGGTCGTGTTCAATGCAGTCCTAGGCCGAAGAGGTCATAGCCTAGGGTCACAAAACCTGTTTATTTGGGCAATTTCAATGGTGGCGAGTCTGACGTACATAAATCGCAGCAATGGCCGTTAGCAACGTCTGAATCTCACGAAATGTCTCATGCAGGTAGAAGACATATTGTTAGACTTGGGCTCCAAAGATGGGTTCCCTACATCTCTGCAAACCAGAGTTACAGGGCTCCAAATTTGGTAAAATCCCCCATAGGCTTTCATTGGGCCTCCTATTTACAGTTCCAAAATCTCACATCTTTTCAAAGGGCAATTACTCAGCAGTGGCAAATTTTCTAGCATTGTAGGGACCCTTAGGGGGAACATGACTGGTGAGTTTCGGGCCCCTAGGCCAAAGAGGTCATAGCCTAGGGTCACAAAAACCTGTTTATTTGGGCTATTTCAATGGTAGTGATGGTGGCGTACATAAATCTCAGCAATGGCCGTTAGCAAAGTCTAAATCTCACGAAATGTCTCATGCAGGTAGAAGACATATTGTTAGACTTGGATTCCAAAGATGGGGTCCCTACATCTCTGCAAACCAGAGTTACAGGGGTCCAAAATTGGTAAAATCCCCCATAGGATTTCATTGCCTCCCTATTTCACTTTCCAAAATCTCACATCTTTTCAAAGGGCAATGGCTCAGCAGTACCAAATTTTCTAGCATTGTAGGGACCCTTAGGGGGAACATGACTGGTGAGTTTCGGGCCCCTAGGCCGAAGAGGTCATAGCCTAGGGTCACAAAAACCTGTTTATTTGGGCTATTTCAATGGTAGTGATGGTGGCGTACATAAATCTCAGCCATGGCCGTTAGCAACGTCTGAATCTCACGAAATGTCTCATGCAGGTAGAAGACATATTGTTAGACTTGGATTCCAAAGATGGGGTCCCTACATCTCTGCAAACCAGAGTTACAGGGGTCCAAAATTGGTAAAATCCCCCATAGGATTTCATTGGGCCTCCTATTTACCGTTCCAAAATCTCACACCATTTCAAAGGGCAATGGCTCAGCAGTGGCAAAACTCACCAGTCATGATCCCCCTAAGGGTCCCTACAATGCTAGAAAATGTGGTACTGCTGAGCCATTGCCCTTTGAAAAGATGTGAGATTTTGGAAAGTGAAATAGGGAGGCAATGAAATCCTATGGGGGATTTTACCAATTTTGGACCCCTGTAACTCTGGTTTGCAGAGATGTAGGGACCCCATCTTTGGAATCCAAGTCTAACAATATGTCTTCTACCTGCATGAGACATTTTGTGAGATTCAGACTTTGCTAACGGCCATTGCTGAGATTTATGTACGCCACCATCACTACCATTGAAATAGCCCAAATAAACAGGTTTTTGTGACCCTAGGCTATGACCTCTTCGGCCTAGGGGCCCGAAACTCACCAGTCATGTTCCCCCTAAGGGTCCCTACAATGCTAGAAAATTTGGTACTGCTGAGCCATTGCCCTTTGAAAAGATGTGAGATTTTGGAAAGTGAAATAGGGAGGCAATGAAATCCTATGGGGGATTTTACCAATTTTGGACCCCTGTAACTCTGGTTTGCAGAGATATAGGGACCCCATCTTTGGAATCCAAGTCTAACAATATGTCTTCTACCTGCATGAGACATTTCGTGAGATTCAGACTTTGCTAACGGCCATTGCTGAGATTTATGTACGCCACCATCACTACCATTGAAATAGCCCAAATAAACAGGTTTTTGTGACCCTAGGCTATGACCTCTTCGGCCTAGGGGCCCGAAACTCACCAGTCATGTTCCCCCTAAGGGTCCCTACAATGCTAGAAAATTTGGTACTGCTGAGCCATTGCCCTTTGAAAAGATGTGAGATTTTGGAAAGTGAAATAGGGAGGCAATGAAATCCTATGGGGGATTTTACCAATTTTGGACCCCTGTAACTCTGGTTTGCAGAGATGTAGGGACCCCATCTTTGGAATCCAAGTCTAACAATATGTCTTCTACCTGCATGAGACATTTCGTGAGATTCAGACTTTGCTAACGGCCATTGCTGAGATTTATGTACGCCACCATCGCTACCATTGAAATAGCCCAAATAAACAGGTTTTTGTGACCCTAGGCTATGACCTCTTCGGCCTAGGGGCCCGAAACTCACCAGTCATGTTCCCCCTAAGGGTCCCTACAATGCTAGAAAATTTGGTACTGCTGAGCCATTGCCCTTTGAAAAGATGTGAGATTTTGGAAAGTGAAATAGGGAGGCAATGAAATCCTATGGGGGATTTTACCAATTTTGGACCCCTGTAACTCTGGTTTGCAGAGATGTAGGGACCCCATCTTTGGAATCCAAGTCTAACAATATGTCTTCTACCTGCATGAGACATTTCGTGAGATTCAGACTTTGCTAACGGCCATTGCTGCGATTTATGTACGTCACCATCACTACCATTGAAATAGCCCAAATAAACAGGTTTTTGTGACCCTAGGCTATGACCTCTTTGGCCTAGGGGCCCGAAACTCACCAGTCATGTTCCCCCTAAGGGTCCCTACAATGCTAGAAAATTTGGTACTGCTGAGTAATTGCCCTTTGAAAAGATGTGAGATTTTGGAACTGTAAATAGGAGGCCCAATGAAAGCCTATGGGGGATTTTTTACCAAATTTGGAGCCCTGTAACTCTGGTTTGCAGAGATGTAGGGAACCCATCTTTGGAGCCCAAGTCTAACAATATGTCTTCTACCTGCATGAGACATTTCGTGAGATTCAGACGTTGCTAACGGCCATTGCTGCGATTTATGTACGTCAGACTCACCACCATTGAAATTGCCCAAATAAACAGGTTTTGTGACCCTAGGCTATGACCTCTTCGGCCTAGGACTGCATTGAACGTGACCCACGCATTGTGCGCATTCTGGACAACACCAATTACTGGGTTTATACCCTTCTGGATCCACGGTACAAACACAATGTTCCAAAACTGCTTGAAGAAAGAGCCAGACAGGTCAAAATGGAAGAATACCAGCAGGCCCTTGTGGAGACTTTAGAGAGGAGATTGACATTCTCCCCCTCCTCTAGCCAGTTGTACGCCGACAGACTGACTTCCGCAAACCCAGGACGACCAGGAGGGCAGCAAACAACACAAGCCGCAGCTAGTGCCCAAAAGGGAATGGTATCGGCAGTGTCCTTGGAGTGGGAAAATTTTCTGACACCCATGCAGCAGCACACAGAACATCAAGCGTGCAGATCCACCTCCAACACCGATCGCCTGGAGAAGATGGTCAAGGACTACATGTCAGATGGCGTAGCTGTGTTGAACAATCCATCTGCACCCTTCAACTATTGGGTATCGAAGCTAGACACCTGGCACAAACTGGCAATGTACGCAATAGAGGTGCTGGCTTGCCCGGCAGCCAGCGTTATGTCGGAACGCTGTTTCAGTGCTGCCGGAGGCATCGTCACAGATCGGCGGCGTATCCGCCTCTCCACAGAAAATGCAGACCGTCTGACTCAAATTAAACTCAAATTAAAATGAATCAATCCTGTATTGGAAACGACTACGCAACACTCCCGGACCCCAACCAAGTAACATGAACAATGAACATCTGTGATGGGTTAGCGTTTCCGGTCCCTGTTTATTGAACCTCTCATCTGTATTACATTTATGACTGCATGGCGACAAAATGCAAATTGCTATCCGCACGCTTCTTGTCCTCATGCAAGGCCTGGGTTGTTGTGTCTCAAAGCGTGGCCTTCTCCTCCTGCGCCACCCTCCTCCTGTTCCATCACGTGTGCTGCTGCTGGGTTAGCGTTACCGGTCCCTTTTCCTGGAACCTCTTATATGTATTACATTTATGACTGCATGCCGACAAAAAGCATGTTACCTGTGCAAAGAAAACAGACATGTCCCGCATTTAAAAGACAGTTTTCCCTTTGAAACTTTAAAATCGATTTTCTCAAAAACTATAAGCTCTTTTTGCTAAAAAAATTTTCTCTTGTACTCACTCCCAAGGTGCACATACCCTGTAAATTTGGGGTATGTAGCATGTAAGGAGGCTTTACAAAGCACAAAAGTTCGGGTCCCCATTGACTTCCATTATGTTCGGAGTTCGGGTCGAACACCCGAACATCGCGGCCATGTTCGGCCTGTTCGGCCCGAACCCGAACATCTACATGTTCGCCCAACACTAGCCGCGACCACAAGTGATTGGCACCTTTGAATTGGAAATGATAGCACTCACGCATGCACAGTTGACTCCTGGATGCTAAATCGTGGTACACACGCTCACAGCATTCTTAGCAGTGCTTGATAGTGCTGTGATCGCATGTGCCACTGTCAGGAAACTGCCAGGAATTGGTCAGAATGGCTTCAAGCAAGTGCTATCATATCCAGTTCAACGGTCACGACCACATGTTTTGTGGGCCTAGTTCGGAACAGATTGTTGCTAAACGGAAGGTTGCAGGGGGAAACTGAAGATGCCAGCCAGGAGTGGATACCATTGTATAGTATATAGCAAAAGCTAAATTTATTTTACTATGATTTTTTTAAACAGCTCTCAGTTTCTATGAAAGTGACACAAAACTGGGACACTGACAGTGAGCACACTGATTTCCAAGCCTGAGGAGATTTATTAAAGCGGAATATAACCCTGCATTTCAACTTTGCTCTAAAATATTATTTACAGCATATTATATGCAAAAAGCATTTTTTTTTACTAGACCAGCATTGGAAGGGTTAAACACAGAGGTTTAAAGTTCCGTGGAGAGATATGCAGAAGTTCAGATTGCTACATTCTATTTAGTTGAATGTATCTATTGATAAATGTTACACACTCTTTGGCTGTCCTCCAAGCTCCTTCTCAGTCAGAGAGATGAGTCACATTCAACACTTAGATACATTTATGTAAACAAAATGTATCTATTTCAGCTTCGGATGTGTCTGCAGAAATCTCCAGGAACTTTAAAGCCCTGTGTAACCCTTCCAATGCTGGTCTAGTAAAAAAAAAATGCTGGTTGCATATAATATACTGTAAATAATGTTTTAGAGCAAAGTTGAAATGCAAGGTCATATTCCGCTTTAAAGGGAACCTTAACCGGCGGGGGAAAAAATTCACTTACCTGGGGGCTTTCCCAAGCCTCTTGCAGCCGTCCTGTGCCCGCGCCGGTCCTTCGGTGCTCTCCGGTCTCCCTCCGCCGCTAAGTTTCGTTTTCGGACGACTGCCAGTCGTCCTCGGGCAAAGCGTCATCTTCTTCCGCATTCCCCGTCGTAAAGAGCCGTAAAGCGCGTCCGCATGACGCGTTTGGCGTCATGCGGACATGCTTTATGGCTCTTTACCACGGGGAATCCGGAAGAAGATGACGCTGAAAACGAAACTTAGCGGCGGAGGGAGACCGGAGGGCACCGAAGGACCGGCGCGGGCACAGGACGGCTGCAGGAGGCTTGGGAAAGCCCCCAGGTAAGTGAATTTTTTTTCCCCGCCGGTTAAGGTTCCCTTTAAGTGCCAATGCTTGCATAGTGGTTTTTGCTTTCTTATTGACTCCATAATGTATTTAGAGTTTTGCTAAAAGCACTTTTTACTTTTTTTTTTTACTGCTTTTTAGAGAACAACGGTAAAGGGAAACCCATTTTTTGTTCTGTACCCTGAGAGTCCTGATGAAAATGATTACACAAACACACACACACACACACACACACACACACACACACACACACACGGACTTCTCTTGTGGCAGGTTTACAGCCAGTAAGATATACTATGCCAACTGCAGATTCAAACTTTGCATAAAACGCAGCTGTGATGACTCATAGAACAGCTTGGGATCTCATTCAATACAACAGGACCACATAGGGCCAAATTAAAATACACCAGTGTGACATTCCCACTCTAGAGGATTTCATTTCCGATATTGGCCTCCTAAAAACTCTGAGCTAAACAAAAACCTTAACTTTCTCATTTTTACATTAAACTCTGCTTCTTCTTGCTATTATCTTGCTATTATTATAACATTATTGTATTTATAAATGGCAATGTTTTATGCAGCGCTGGACAATAAATAGGGATACAAACATTGACAAAAAGGGGTAACAAATAGCATACGTTCATACAAGAAAACAAGGTGCAAGATACAAGATGGTCTTGGAGACCAAATAATTCAAGTTCGATTATCAAGTAGGATACGCTAGGGGAAAATGATCCTGCCAAAAGCTTACAATCTAAGGGGAGGGGCTGGGACACACTAGATAGGCCTGCAGAATAGGTGCTCGGCGGAGGTACTTAGGACGCAGTTGGGAAGGGTGTTCGTCCATCTTGAAGAGGTATGTTTTGAAGGCTTACTTGAAGGTGTTGAAGGAGGGGCTGAGCCTGATTGTTGGTGGGAGGGAGTTCCAGAGAATGGGGACAGCTCTGGAAAAGTCCTGCAGCCGTGCATGGGAGTGAGAAATGCGCAGGACAGTATATCTTTGGGTGAGATCAGAAATATAGATTGGGCAAGTCTTGTGTAAAGATTTGTAAGTTAGATGCAGAACCTTGAAACTGATTCTGCAGCTTAAATGGAGCCAGTGCAGGGATTTGCAGAGGGGAGTCATGGAGGCAAAGCGATGGGAATAATGGATTGAATCAGTGGAAGGCCTGAGAGAAGGGAGTTACATTACTCAATGCAGGAAATAAGGGCATGAATGAAGATTACATTTGCTTAGTAATTTTACAGCTTTACCAGGCTTAGGCTACACACACACACTTGATATAAAAGTCTTTGGAAAAGGCAAGATCACAGACCAATTTTATGAGGATCTGCAGATATAGACTATGAATGCATTTTGCGGGAACAGATCTTTTGCAGATACTGATCTGTTGCATGTGTACAGCATCTGTGTGTGCAGCATCTTGCAAAGATTTTTATCTGATGGGGAGTTCAGCTCAACAGATAGACTGTGTAGAATATGGCTCTCATACTACATGGAATGGGGTAGAATTGGTCTGTGATCTTGCCTTTTCCAAAGACTTATCTCAAGTGTGTATGTAGCCTTAGTTCCATCTGTACAAACTGTAAATTCTTTTTAGGTGTGAACAATATGCACAATGTGCACAATGAGGGTTATAGTTAGGGTTTATCATAAATTTGAGAGGGAAACCTTATGTGATTGCCAATGTTGTCATGTTTACACCCATCCGCCTCGGCTCTGCCCATTGCATTTCGTCTTCCAATCAAGACTGATTAGCCCTGATTTGCAGACAGCAATGTTACTTACATATGTAGTACAGTCATGGCCGAAATTATTGGCACCCCAGAAATTTTTCCAGAAAATCAAGTATTTCTCACAGAAAAGTATTGCAGCAACATGTTTTGCTATACACATTTATTCCCTTTTTGTGTATTGGAACAAAACAAAAAAAGGGAGGAAAAAGAAAATTGGACATAATGTCACACAAAACTCAAAAAAGTGGGTTGGACATAATTATTGGCACCCTTTCAAAATTGTGGATCAATCATATTGTTACAAGCATGTCCTGCTCCTTTAAACTCTCCTGGGGCAAGTAACAGGTGTGGGCAATTTAAAAAATCACACCTGAAAGCAGATAAAAAGAAGAGACGTTCACTTGGACTTTGCATTCTGCGTCTGTGTGCCACACTAAGCATTGAAAACAGAAAGAAGAGAAGAGAACTGTCTGAGGACTTGAGAACCAAAATTGTGGAAAAATATCAGTGTCAAGATTACAATTCCATCTCCAGAGGACTGGGGTGTCAACAATTTTGGCCATGATTGTATATGGTGGAGGTAGGATAGAAAAAAAGGAAAATTTGATTCAAGGTTGCCCTAAAGAGAACCCGAGGTGTGTTTGAAGAATGTTATCTGCATACAGAGGCTGGATCTGCCTATACAGCCCAGCCTCTGTTGCTATCCCAAACCCCACTAAGGTCCCCCTGCACTCTGCAATCCCTCATAAATCACAGCCATGCTTTGAGGCTGTGTTTACATCTGTAGTGTCAGTCTCAGCTGCTCCCCCGCCTCCTGCATAGCTCCGGTCCCTGCCCCCGTCCCTTCCCTCCAATCAGCAGGGAGGGAAGGGATGCAGGCGGGGACTGGAGTTCTGCAGGAGTCGGGGAGAGCAGCAGACTGACACTATAGAGATAAACACAGCCAGCTCTGACAAGCTTTTTGTCAGCAGCATGGCTGTAATTTATGAGAGATTGCAGAGTGCAGGGGGACCTTAGGGGGGTTTGAGATAGCAACAGAGGCTGGGCTGTATAGGCAGATCCAGCCTCTGTATGCAGATAATATTCTTCAAACCCACCTCGGGTTCTCTTTAAAGGAAACCAAAAATAAAGCCTAGTTAAAGTCTTATACATACATGGGACTTCCTCCAGCCCCTTCCGCACAGAACGCTCCCAGGCCGCCGTCCTCAGTCTTCTGCAGCCCTGGTACTGGGTTTTGTAACTTCGACATTCACGCCCAGTTTGACGCATGCACAGTGCATTCCCTCCATCTCTCTCCAGCAGATGGAGACAGATAGTACACTGCGTTTTTTCAAACTGACTGTGACTGGCCGAAGTTACGGGACCCGTACGGAGCTGCGGAAGGCTGCAGAAGGCTGAGGACGGTGGCGTGGGAGCGATCCATGCCGATGGGGCTGTACGAAGCCCCAGGTATGTATAAACATTTAACTAGGCTTTAAAGCCTTTTGAACCTCAAAAAAAGCACTCAAAATGACTTTACGCCCAAAGTCGTTTTTATGTCAGTGTATACCCAGAAAGTGTACAATTTTAGAAAAAAAAACTGCAAAAATGTAATTGAAGCTTGAGAACACAGTCGCTGCCACACATCTGCTGTTTGGTGATTCCTTTAATTCGGCCCTGTGTTGTGATGTGAAAGTGGGATCAGAATGACAGCCTTGAAACCTTTTAATAAAGTTCACCTATGGTACCTCTATTATAGCTATCCTCCTATGTTGCCTTTAAGGATATTTCCTCGCTTTAAAGTTTTCCCACAGTCCGTAAAGATGAAACATATTGAAAGTTTCCTTTGAAGAGGCTGGGATTATGAGTGACTGTGAAAAAGCATTGCACACAAAATCCTTTCCTCTGGAGATTCGGTACATTGGATAAACATATTCATCAATAAGCCTCCACTTAAACCATTTTAACTTACAGTGACATCAGAGACAAGAGGCCTAATGGAGGTGCTACAAACAGAACTATTGTAGATGGTCCTTGGAGGACCCTTCACAGCAGCTGAGGAGTGAAAACACATCTGGAACGCCTGCTGACCAGGCACTTCCTGGGGATATCTGAAGGGCTTTTCTTTGCAGTGCTTTTAAAATGGCACTTGTCAAAGTCACTTACTTCACAGTAGAGGAAGAAAGTAGAGAAATCAACAATTTAGTATTCAATGAATTATTTGCGCTGTCTCACAGCAGTCACCATCCAAACACAAGAAGAAAAATCCACATCTGCTATAGCAATCCAAAATTTTGCTTCTGTTCTGAAATTAAGCAGTCTGAGCTTTAAAGTTAGACTTGAGGCAAAACCTTCATACATACTACATCTGGAAGCCATCCAAAACAATGTTAGGATTCTTTCGGGTTTTCATTGCTGGGTCCAATTTACTGGATCTGGTTTATGTCGAGAAAGGAAGGTGGGCACAACTCTTAAACAAGGGGCAGCAAGAGCAATAAATATATTTTGTGCAGCAAAGAATGAATTTCTGTCACACTGTAAGGCTTGCTTGTCATCTTCACAATCAGTTTCAGTGACACCTTGAGCACCTTTTAAACTTAGGTTTCATTTCTTGGTGTCACCAGAATAGGAAAAACTTTTTGGTCTTTGTCTTTTATTTATCCTCTGCAGCAGTGCTCCAGTCCAGGGGTGCAATAAAAGCCTTTGTGACTCTCACCATTGTGGGGGAACCAGGGATTAATGGGGTCCCCTCCTGTCAGCAATTGCATAGTTAAATGCAGAACATCCTACGTTACCTGCTCCCATTGGCATGACCGGTCCTTCTCACTCCTCTTTTATCTAGCCTGGCAGCCAATCACTATGTGGCTCACAATGTGTGTCACATGACGGGAGCCACTTGGTGATTGACTGCACAGCATGGAGTTACACAGAAGAGGTGAGTGAAGAAGACCTGTCACTCTGCTGGTGGTAGGTAGTGTACAATGCTCAGCTGCTGTCACTCTGCTGGTGGTAGGTAGTGTACAATGCTCAGCTGCTGTCACTCTGGAATGAACGCTGCATTTGCTGACGGGAGCGGACCCACTTAGCCCCCAACGAAGGGAGGGCTGGAAGATGGGGGCAGATCATTTCTCGGGGCCCAGTAGATGGTAATTATGCTTCTGCTCCAGTCAATATAAAACTCCATATCTCACACCTTTAATTATATTTAATGGAGAAACTTATTTCGTTTTTTATAAAGCAAAAGAAATACCTAGACATGTATACAGATAATTCACTTACTCCAGCCCCCAAATGGTATGTTGATGGGAAATGGTGTTCAAGGCCCCCTCTGTTGTTTAGAGTTGATTGTTCTAGTTGGACAAAAATGGCCTCATGTCCTCTCCCCCCTTCCCCGTTAACCAGTTTTCCGTTTTTTCCCAAAACATACAGTACTCTTCACTTTGAGCAAAAGAGTATACCTTCTACTTGAGGTACAGCAAGACCACAAGAGGGCTTTCACTTGCCGCGTTAACAGGTCATGTGTGCTTATTCCGAATTTGCTTGGTCCGCCCCTATGTACAAACATTCGCATTCCTCAGGTCACTGGACGGCTGACACCAAATTGCTTTGCTTGTGTTTTGGATGTTAGATTTTAGAATGTACAAGTTTCATCCTATTATAAATCGGTTTACAGCAAAGGAGGACTAGCTCTGCAGGTCAAGAATCTGTGGTCTACCTACAAATCAAGGACAAGGGACGCTCAGTCTAGAAAGCTGTAGTGGCTGGAAAGTCTACTGGTGAAGGGCTCCGCCTCTGAAACAGGGGTCTAGGTTTCAAATTTCAGCTCCTCCTATTCAGTAAGTCAGCACCTATAACAGTGAGGAGACCTTGGGCAAGACTCCCTAACACTGCTACTGCCTATAGAGCACGCCCTAGTGGCTGCAGCTCTGGCGCTTTGAGTCCGTCAGGAGAAAAGCACGATATAAAGGTTCTGTGACAGATACAAATTTTGGACAAGAAAAGAAATCTGGTTTGTGAGAGTGGCGAAAGAGCCCATTTTTTAAAACATGGACAACCATCTCCATATTCTGTGTGCGCTGTGGAGGGGGAGCTTTGGCACCATTTATCATCGACTTACAAAGCTGTTTTATCATCCTTACCTAATTTTAGGAAAAACAAAAGTTTGCTTTCTTAAAACAGAAAGAATTTGCGATAATTCAGGTTGGAGTGAGCATAGCTCAGATGTCTTTCAATATTCAAACTTTGCAATCAAAATACCTCCAAGGTGCTTTAGAAAAGTGAATCAAGTTAAATAATAAATGGCTCTGTACACAACCCTTATAGCGAGACATTTATAATGCAGTATGGACATATGGTACATTGTTAATAACATGATTCAGAACAGGAAGACCCTGTACAGTACATTGAATAAGAACTTAAAAGAGCTGCAGAACAAACATTCCATACGTGTTCACATTATCCAACTGACCTTGCAAACCAAATGTTATGTAAAGAACAGCAGCTAGACTCATGCCTAGTAATAGAGTAATGTTCATGCCAGTAAAAAGTCAACTTATTATGCTGAAATACAGCTCTGCTAATGCTTACATGCAAAATGCTTTTTGCACATGCCTATTTATAAGTTGGTAAACAAGTGAGGTTTATGTATCAAGAACACGCAATGAGAAATGGACAAAACCCACCCAGCTGAAGAAGTAACCAATCAGAATCCTTGCTATATTCAGCTGCTGGAACCAAATTGGTTAATCTAGTCATCTGCTCCATTTGTTCTTCACTTTTCTTGGAACCTCTCCTGATAAATTAGCACCACACAATACAGGAGACTCTGCAATCCAGACCACACAGTGTAAAAATTATGTCTATTTTACTGATGGCAACATGGTACAACTGCATTAGCCGGTAAAGTGCCTATGAAAAAAAGGTTCATACCAGCCAAATATGTACACTTGAAGCCTAGGAAGGTGGCTACTAGAAACGTGTATATGGTATGATCAACAAATTTGTACTGTCAAAGGTTTTCCAGATTTCTTAAAATCCACTAAACCAGGATCACAACTGCAATCACTAAAAGGTTTACAGTTTGACTTTCATGTGTCATTATTTTAGTAATGCCCTTCTTAACCGCAATGCTCCAAGCTGATAAAGTGATCACCAGCTCACTAACGGCTGCGTCCAGTGCTCAAAATGGAAGCCCATGTTCCCACTCACTTCTTGTGTGCTCTTCTATGCTTGAAAATGAACCGCCTATATTCCAAATCCCAACGATGCTTTATTAAAATCGGAGTGAGATTTCCTTACAAAGCCATTTTTAAAAGACCTTTTGACTGGAGGTTCATTGGATGAGGTCACCAAGAAGCAGAGGTGGATCTTGTGCCCTTAAGGAGAACAGTTAGCGGTCAGCTCCTCATCTAACTCCCATTTGTATTTTTTTCTCATTCTTGTTTTAAAGAGAACCCGAGGTGTGTTTAAAGAATGTTATCTGCATACAGAGGCTGGATCTGCCTATGCAGCCCAGCCTCTTTTGCTATCCCAAACCCCACTAAGGTCCCCCTGCACTCTGCAATCCCTCATAAATCCCAGCCGTGCTGTGCGGCTGTGTTTACATCTGTAGTGTCAGTCTCAGCTGCTCCCCCGCCTCCTGCAGAGCTCCGGTCCCTGCCCCCGTCCCTTCCCTCCAATCAGCAGGGAGGGAAGGGATGCAGGTGGGGACTGTAGTTCTGCAGGAGGCGGGGAGAGCAGCAGAGTGACACTATGGAGATAAACACAGCCAGCTCTGACAAGCTGTTTTGTCAGCAGCGTGGCTGTGATTTATGAGGGATTGCAGAGTGCAGGGGGACCTTAGGGGGGTTTGGGATAGCAACAGAGGCTGGGCTGTATAGGCAGATCCAGCCTCTGTATGCAGATAATATTCTTCAAACCCACCTCGGGTTCTCTTTAAGATCCATGCTTAATGTTTCAGGTGGGCTGAGCGAGGACTTTTGGAATATTCAAATGGTTCTGATCCTGTTCTGTATCATGCCTTTAGAAGAAACAAAGTTTCGAAAGCTTGCCATAAACCATGTACAGTCGGTATTTAATGGTATTACCTGAATCAACGTTTGTTGGTTTGATATCTGGATACAGGGTAGTTTCTTGCTATTTTGGTGCCTCAGACTAGGCACCTTATATCTTAACCCCCCTTCCCCACTCTTGAGAATGGGAAAATTGTAGCCTATATTAGTTTTCGGGGCACTAAAAACTACAATACGTCTGTTAGCAACACAGTAGACTCTTGTTACAGTAAACTCTGATATAGTGAACCTGGATATAGTAAACTCAGTCCTCAGGTCTCAGCAAATGTGTCTGCATAAATATACAATAGTTATTTGGGTTGAAAAAAGAAATATGTCCATCGAGTTCAACCAGAAAATATATACAATATATGACCAATTCTGATATAGCAAACTTCTGCTATATTAAACTACTTTTCCTGGTCCCTTGGTGTTTACTATAAAGGGATTATATTGCTGAAAGTGGTATGAAACTCTGCACTTCTTTTTTGCTATAAAAGATTATTTATAGCACAAAATCTACTATCACTACATATATATATATATATATATATATATATATATATATACATATATATATATATATATACACACACACACACACGCACACGCACACACACACACACACACACACACACACACACACACACACACACACACACACACACACACACACACACACACACATATATATATAGTAGAACAGCAGTCAAACAGTGAAACACAGCACTTTGTTCTTCGGTGGAAAGCTTCTGGCCACATCTAAAGAGGTGATAACATTATAATTTATTTACATTCATTTGTTCGATACATTTCATATACTGCCAGTAGTATGCTGAAACTGAACTACACTGAGCTGAGAAGCAGGGAGAGGTGAGAAATGATCACTAGATAGATTTTAATCTACAAATACAGCAGCTATACAATAAAATGCAATGGCAGCTTTCAGAGCAGATAAACTGTACTTTGGTAACTTGTAAACAAATAATATTAATTGTCCACAAAAGCAAATATGGTAACTGAATGGTTACTAAAAAGTAGGGAAACACATTTTTATCCCACTTTAAACTGAAAGACAGTATTTCAACTGTTCGCTATGCAAAGCAAATGTAATTTGAAAAAGAGCTTGAAGTACTGTGATGAGTAACGGTCCCACGGTAGCCTGTTATCAGCTGATATAGCAGAAGAAGAAAATTGCTAATCGAGACTAATTTAATGTTAAGTTATGCATTATACATTCAGCTCCAATGACAAATCAAATAAAGGTTTGGGCAACTAGTAAGGAAGGCAAGTGTAAACCGGCAGATATGTTCCATCCGAAGAAGTCAACTGGGGTCAGGAGGGTCACAGTAAATAATCAGAGCCATAGCTGAACTGTGAAATATAAATAAGACTCATCTTTAGCCAATGAAGCATAATGGACTAAATGAACAAAGGTGACTACCTCTATAAAAGATCAGAAATAGCTTAGTGTTGACCGTCTCAAAAACCTATCAGGTAGCTATAAAAATCAATCTGGCACATTTTTTTCGGTGGCATTTTTCTGGCATTCGTCACTGGGGCTTGACAGACAGGGCAAGGTCAGATGTGAGCTTTTTATGCAATCAGTTTTTTTTATTGTCAGGACTGCAAATTTCCTCTTACTGAACTGATGATCTCATTGTAGAAGTCAAATGATCTGCTTTCAGAAAACAAAATTAAATGAATCAAGAACTCCTTGGCTAAGTTCACTCTAGAGGGGGAAATAGACAATAATGGACAAAGGGTCATATACATGCTACAACTGACTGCAGTAGCCGGTACAGTCACCATGGGGAAAAAAAAAACAACCACATACCAGCCGAATCTGTAAACCTGGAGCTAAGGTAGGCAGCTAATATTGTAGTAATGTCTATACATGGCATGATCAATGAATTTGTACTGTGAAAGGCTCTCCAGATTTCTTGCAATCCACCTAGTCAGGATGACAACTGCAATCATGACAAAGATTACAGTTTGACTTTTGAAAATTGTTAAGGGGCCCATACACCTAACGATTTTCCGACCAATATACAGCAGATTCAATCACTGTGATCAAATCTGCTGTGAAATCGTCGCGCAAACGCTGACAGAACGATCGATTTCCGTCCAAAATCAATCGTCCCGTCGATTTGTCCGTGCGGAAGATTTTTCTCGATCGCCGGTGGGTCGGGAGTGTGTCGATAGCGGCGTTTGAATGCCCGACGCAATACAGCGGAGATACATTACCTGTTCCGGCCGGCACGACTCCCCCGGTCTCCGCTGTTTTCTCCGCTCCGGGCTCCAGGGCTGCAGCTTCACTGAACTTCTTGTCCCGGCAGGAAGTTTAAACAGTAGAGCGCCCTCTACTGCTTAAACTTCCCCTGGACAGAAAGTTCAGTGAAGCAAGCCAGCCGGACCGGAGACCAGCGCGGAGAAGAAGACAGCGGAGACCGGAGTAGTCACGCCGGCCAGATCAGGTAACGTATAGCTGGCGGGCAGGTGGCGGCGGCAGCTCCACAGACTGTGATCGGTTTCATGCCGAAATCGATTTACAATCTGTTTGCAGTAAAGGCAGCCATACGGATCCCTCTCTGATCAGATTCGATCAGAGAGGGATCTATCTGTTGGTCGAATCTGATGGCAAATCGACCAGTATATGGCTACCTTAATTGTAGTAGTACCCTTCCTATCCACAATGCTACAAACCAATAAAGTGGTTACAAGCTCCCTACCTGCAGTGTCCAGTGTTCAAAATGAAAGCTCTATGGTTAGGTTCCGGAGCATCCATAAGAAAACCCCAGGCAGTTGCCTAGGGCCTGGAGAAAGTCCAGGGGCCTAGTGGATGCTACCAAACCCCACCAAATCTACAGTATGCTATTGCTAAAAAAAACGGGACAGCATTACCAAATATGCCGATTACCAATTCTGCTGAAATCCGAATTTTTGATACCAAATTACTGATTTTTGCACAAAGGGTTTTTTAATCATTTTTATTAGTAAAGTTAGGTATATTTTTTTTAAAAAGGTGGTTTTATGGACACCATTATATTTCGGTATAATTCAGAAAGACTGAGTAGTATTGGACCAATCAGAGAATGCGGTAGCTTACCGTGGAACTCGGAATAACACGTACATTTTAGACCAATCACAAGACTCAAATACTACCAAGTTTTATAGAGTCTTCTGATTGGTCTAAAATTTCCACGGTATTTTAATTTTCACTGAAAATTTCTGCAGTCTGTGACTGGGTGAAAATTTCCAAGTTGGGGTTATGCGCTATTTCCTTGTAATGCCGATTTCAGAGACCGATTTCCATTTACTGCTGCGGTAAGCTCATTTCCAATCGAATACTCAGAAATCGGTATTCCGCTGAAATTTTCCGGCCATCCCTATTTATCAGTAAGGTGCCTGGAGGAACCAGGATTTAAGAAAAAAAGATCACTTTTTTTTTTTTTTTTTTAAAGCAGACTGGAACTCAGAACTTCCTCTCCTCTCTAAAAGATAAGCGACAGCATAATAACCTTTCAATTAAAACATCCTCTGTTTACAAATTAGCCGCTCAGCCAAGGCAGCCAGCTGACTAGATCAAATGACAATTATGATTAGTGACAGATGAGGGGGCAATTAGACAGGCTAAACTCTCTAAATGCACACAAGGTACATTTCTCTATTGTTTCCTTCAGTCCTTTGAAAATGATCATCTCACTGCTATCTCTCTCTCTCTCTCTCTCTCTCTCTCTCTCTCTCTCTCTCTCTCTCTCTCTCTCTCTCTCTCTCTCTCTCTCTCTCCCCATTATCTAAAAGTTCTCCTACACTTCTAATAATAATAATAACATGAAAAAAAAACCTTAATGTTGCCACCGGTCGGACTGCAGTGTATAAACTCTGAGGCAGGAATATATAATAAAGAGCGTCATGGCCAGGTCAGCTGATGATTATATCACATGACGCTATGCAGCTCTATCAATGACTATTTATGATGTAGAAGGGTTGTCTGTGACATTTTTTCCAGCTAAGGTCAGGCATATAAACCAAACTCTGCGCCAGTATACCATTTCACATTCCCTCTTCCACCGAGACTATAGATAATAAATGTGCTGTTATAATAGATAGGTCTCTTCCACGCTAAGAGATGTATGGAAAATTAACATCTATTGGCAAAACGATAACACAAGTATGTATTGCTCTCATATTATGTATAACTAGTAAGCTATTTGTACAAAGTATTCCAAACACGCATTTTTACATCCAACATTGTCAGCATCTTGATTTATAAAGAGGAAAAGGTTTATCTCATACATTGATTACTCTCACCCAGGGGGTGGTTAACTGGATCAGCTGCAAGAAGATATGATTTGCTATTTCCATCTCTAACTTCCTTGATGGGATTAATTATGTCTGAAGTACATCAAGACATGACAAGACAAATAACATTTATATCACGCTTTTCTCCTGGCGGACTCAAAGCGCCAGAGCTGCAGCCACTAGGACGCGCTCTATAGGCAGTAGCAGTGTTAGGGAGACTGGCCCAAGATCTCCTACAGGAACAAGCATGCAGCTAATCTTGTCAGCTCTGACAATGATAATGTCAGAAACACCTGATCTGCTGCATGCTTGTTCAGGGCCCATGACTAAAACGATTAGGGCAGAGGAATAGCAGGATAGCCAGCCAAAAAGTGATGCTTAAAAGGAAGTAAATATGACAGCCTTCATTTACCTCAGTCTCACAACAAGTTGTCCTTTAAAGTACACCTGAGCTCTTGCACAGGACAGATAGAGAAATGCACCCTGCATGTATTTAGAGAGTTTAGCCTGTCTAATGCTTCATACACACTTGAGATAAAAGTCTTTGGAAAATGCAAGATCACAGACCAATTTTACCACCCTCCATGTAGTATGAGAGCCATACCTACACAGTCTATTCTATGGAGCTGCACAGGCGCGGAGCTAGGGGGGGTCGGGGTAGGACAAGTGCCCCGGGGCGCCTGGTCCCCAAGGGCGCCCAGCTGAGCTTCGGGGGTTTGTTTTTGGGGTTTTTTTGCGGGGGGGGGGGGAGCAGCGCAGAGAAGAGGGAGAGCTGTGCGGACGGTGGGGAAGGGGGGTCATCTCCCCCCTCCTTCCCTCACCTTAGGTGCTCTCCCTCCCTCGCTGTCCGGGTGGCTGGCAGCTGCGGGCGGAACTCACCTCCGTCTCGCTCCAGCGCCGGCCGGAAGTTCGGGTGCGCAGCCGCTGCTCTGGTCTGGACCAGACCAGAGTAGTGGCAGATCCATCCGGCGCTGCGACGAGACGGAGGTAAGTTCCGCCCGCCGCTGCCAGCCACCCGGACATTGGAGGGGACAGCGAGGGAGGGAGAGCAGCTCTTCCTCTTCTCTGTGCTGCTCCCCTCCTGCTGGGGAGGGGGACACCTGGCCACCTACTCTGGGCACATATACCCCTGCCTACATATGTTGGGCACATATACCCCTAACTACATATACTGGGCATATACCCCTGGCTACATATACTGGGCACATATACCCCTGGCTACCTACTCTGGGCACATATACCCCTGGCTACCTACTCTGGGCACATATACCCCTGCCTACATATATTGGGCACATATACCCCTAACTACATATACTGGGCATATACCCCTGGCTACCTACTCTGGGCACATATACCCCTGGCTACCTACTCTGGGCACATATACCCCTAACTACATATACTGGGCATATACCCCTGGCTACCTACTCTGGGCACATATACCCCTGGCTACCTACTCTGGGCACATATACCCCTGCCTACATATATTGGGCACATATACCCCTAACTACATATACTGGGCATATACCCCTGGCTACATATACTGGGAACATATACCCCTGGCTTCCTACTCTGGGCACATATACCCCTGGCTACCTACTCTGGGCACATATACCCCTGGCTACCTACTCTGGGCACATATACCCCTGCCTACATATATTGGGCACATATACCCCTAACTACATATACTGGGCATATACCCCTGGCTACCTACTCTGGGCACATATACCCCTGGCTACCTACTCTGGGCACATATACCCCTGGCTACATATATTGGGCACATATACCCGTAACTACATATACTGGGCATATACCCCTGGCTACCTACTCTGGGCACATATACCCCTGGCTACTTACTCTGGGCACATATACCCCTGCCTACATATACTGGGCACATATACTCCTAACTACATATACTGGGCATATACCCCTGGCTACCTTCTCTGGGCACATATACCCCTGGCTACATATACTGGGCACATACACCTCTGGCTACATATACTGGGGACACATACCCCTGCCTACATATACCGGGCACATATACCCCTGGCTACCTGTTCTGTGGACATCTCTACCCCTGGCTACCTGTTCTGGGGACATCTATACTGCTGGCCACCTATTCTGAGGACACCTATAGACCTGGGGCTACCTCTTTTTGGGGAAGCACTGCTGTCAGATTGAGTGTATTTTGGGGAACTGCTGCCAGGTGAGAGGTGTCTACCATATTAAGGGGGCATTCTGCCTATTTATGTGAAATGCTGTCTATTTATGTGCCTCATGACTGCTGAATTTGTCTTGTTGGGGGCCTCATGGTTACTGAATTTGTCTTGTTGGGGGCCTCATGATTTGTTGGGGGCCTCAAGATCGCTGAATTTGTCTTGTTAGGGGCCTCATGATTGCTGAATTTGTCTTGTTAGGGGCCTCAGGATAGCTGAATTTGTCTTGTTGGGGGCCTCAGGATTGCTAAATTTGTCTTGTTGGGGGCCTCATGATTGCTGAGTTGGTCGTGTTGGGGGCCTCATGATTGCTCATGATTGCGGAATTTGTCTTGATGGGGGGGCTCATGATTGCTGAATTTGTCTTGGAACATGCTGGAAGGTACATACTGAGGGAGGGTAGGTGAGCGTGAGCCTGCTAACCTCCATGTACATTTGAAGGGGCGTGACCAAATGTGGAGCACCCATAACCACGCCCACATTTAGTCACGACCCTTCACCTTAGGGGGCGCATTAATAGTCTTTGTCCCCGGGCGCTGAAAACCCTAGCTACGCCTCTGGAGCTGCACTCCCCATAAGATAAAATCTTTGCAAGATGCTGCACACAAAGATGCCCGTACACATTCAAAAGATCATTATCTGCAAAAGATCTGTTCCTGCAAAAAATCCATTCTTGTAAAATGCATTCATAGTCTATGAGATCTGCAGATCCTCATACACACCTGGTTTAACAGACTTCGGGCTGGTGCACACCGAGTGGCTTTTTGGGCGTTTTCAGATCCGCTTGCGGCTGCGGATCCGCTTGGTCAATGTATCTCAATGGGGTGGTGCACACCAGAGCGGGAGGCGTTTTGCAGAAACGAATCCTCCCGGGGTGAGGCATTTTTTGGATTGTGGATGCGTTTCTGCCTCAATGTTAAGTATAGGAAAAACGCAAACCGCTCTGAAAAACGGCAGTTCAGAGCGGTTTTGCAGGCGTTTTTGCTACAGAAGCTGTTCAGTAACAGCTTTACTGTAACAATATATGAAATGTACTATACTGAAATCCGCTGCAGCAATCCGCAAAACGCCATAGAAAAATTTAAAAAAGCGTTTAAAAATCTGCTAGCATTTTGCGGATCTGCTAGCGGTTTTTGGTGTGCACCAGGCCTCAATCTGCATATCTGGCAATCATCTGCAGATCTGAAAATCCATCCTGGTGGATCTGATCTGCAGATGATCTGCAGATGATTGTCTGTTAAACCAGGTGTGTATGAGGATCTGCAGATCTCAGACTATGAATGCATTTTGCAGGAATGGATTTTTTGCAGGAACAGATCTTTTGCAGATAATGATCTTTTGAGTGTGTACGGGCATCTTTGTGTGCAGCATCTTGCAAAGATTTTATCTGATGGGGAGTGCAGCTCCATAGAACAGACTGTGTAGGTATGGCTCTCATACTACATGGAAGGGGGTAAAATTTGTCTGTGATCTTGCATTTTCCAAAGACTTTTATCTCAAGTGTGTATGAAGCATAATCCCCCCCTCATCTGTGACTAACCACAAGTTGACATTTCATCTCTTCAGCTGTTATGCTGGGAATACACCACAAGATATTTTGGCAAATAGATGGTTCGATGGATAATATCAGACAGGTCCGATCTTATTTTTGATATTTTTTCTGATCGATTTTTCATATAAGTGAATGGAAATTGATAAGAAAAACAATCGGAAATTCAATTGGACAGTACATCTGCTGAAAAATCTCATCATGGGCAGCTGCCTTGTAGAGCTCTTCTGCTGTCTGTATGCAGTTTCTGAAAATAACTAATTAGACAGGTTTATTTGCCTAAACAAACAGATTATACAGAGAAGTGCATCTTCAGCAATTATATTTGTGTAATAAAGACTTTTCATTGTGTGCTGCGCAAGAGTTTGGGTCTGCTTTAAGGGTGCTAACTGCAGCCCAAACACTTGTATTAGAGCCATATACACAGGAAGATTTAGAAGGTGGTAAAATGCCATAATTAACCATTAATGTTATGCGGCAGCAGCTAGATCCCAGGGACGCGCTAGTCACGTCCCTGCAGTTTGGGTGGTCTGCAGGTGATTGTGCCCGCGATCGCACTGATACTGCTAGCAGGGGGATTGGCTGCAGGGAACTAAAGTCCCCTGTGCCAATCCAAAAACAGTGTTTATTCTTTACATACAGCCACCGTGCTATCTCCCGCCACTGATTTCAGCCGGTTTCCACCGCCGTTCGTTAAATTTATGAATGGGAACAATGTTCCCTTTCATAATCTCCCTGCCGGCCACGTGATTTCAGGTTTCCAATGGAAACCTGCGTCACCTCCTTAGTTACAATGTAATGATACATAGGGCTCGATTCACAAAGCGGTGCTAACCCAGTTAGAGACTTTAGGCATGATAACCATTGCACCACACTGGTGAAAAGCCAGTTTAGGTGTGATAAGTTTAGGCGTGATAAGTTTAGGCATGCTAAGTTTAGATAAGTTTAGATCGCGCGCAAAGTCCTGCACGCAAAGCAGCGCCATTAAACTCTATGCGAAGTGCACCAGACTTTGCTAGCGCAAAACTTTTGATCAGCTGTGCACTGCGGTGCTAACCCAGTTGGTGCTTAAACTTATCACACCTAGGGATGAGCGTAATGACCTAATTACGAATTTCCGAAATTTCGCGAAATTACTACAATTACGATTTTAGCAGTAATCGAAATTTCGTAATTTTCGCAAATTACGCAAATTTTCGTAATTACGATTACGAAATTTAGTATTTTAAAGTTTGCAAAGGTTTCTATCCCTCTAGATGCCTAAAATGAATAGCACAGCCATCCTCCTCCTCCTCTCTCTCTCTCTCTCTCTCTCTCTCTCTCTCTCTCTCTCTCTCTCTCTCTCTCTCTCTCTCTCTCTCTCTCTCTCTCTCTCTCTCTCTCTCTCTCTCTCTCCAGAGATTTGTAGTATTTCAAAACCATACTCACATTCATGACATGTCCAGGGATCAAACCCAGGCCAACCACATGGAAGACAGCTATGCTCACCACCATACCACCAAACACACACTAAATAGACTGCTAACCTAAATCTTACTTGTAGACAGTCATATGAGACACATGCTGGGTGCAGGGCTTTGTGATTGGACCATGCGATAGAGTGAGGTGCAAAAATGAAATCATGCCTAGCAGAGGATGGTTTCACAGTGCTAAATGCTAGGCTGGCTGTGGTGCAATTGGTTAGTGTGTCTGGCTGGTAACAGCAAGGTTACAGGTTCGATTCCATCCAGGCATGTCTTTTCCTTTTGCGTTCAACAGTTGTCCAAACAGAGCCAACAGAGCCCCAGATAGCCATGTAGAGTTAGGTCACAGCTAGCCTGGCTGTGGTGCAATTGGTTAGTGTGTCTGGCTGGTAACAGCAAGGTTACAGGTTCGATTCCATCCAGGCATGTCTTTTCCTTTTGCGTTCAACAGTTGTCCAAACAGAGCCAACAGAGCCCCAGATAGCAATGTAGAGTTAGGTCACAGCTAGCCTGGCTGTGGTGCAATTGGTTAGTGTGTCTGGCTGGTAACAGCAAGGTTACAGGTTTGATTCCATCCAGGCATGTCTTTTCCTTTTGCGTGCGCGCGCTGCGCCATTGAACCCCATGGGGTAGTTTGCGTGCGTAAAACTTTACGCATGCAAAACTTTGTGCTCGGTGTTTGGACAACTGTTGAACTCAAAAGGAAAAGACATGCCTGGATGGAATCGAACCTGTAACCTTGCTGTTACCAGCCAGACACACTAACCAATTGCACCACAGCCAGGCTAGCTGTGACCTAACTCTACATGGCTATCTGGGGCTCTGTTGGCTCTGTTTGGACAACTGTTGAACGCAAAAGGAAAAGACATGCCTGGATGGAATCGAACCTGTAACCTTGCTGTTACCAGCCAGACACACTAACCAATTGCACCACAGCCAGCCTAGCATTTAGCACTGTGAAACCATCCTCTGCTAGGCATGATTTCATTTTTGCACCTCACTCTATCGCATGGTCCAATCACAAAGCCCTGCACCCAGCATGTGTCTCATATGACTGTCTACAAGTAAGATTTAGGTTAGCAGTCTATTTAGTGTGTGTTTGGTGGTATGGTGGTGAGCATAGCTGTCTTCCATGTGGTTGGCCTGGGTTTGATCCCTGGACATGTCATGAATGTGAGTATGGTTTTGAAATACTACAGATCTCTGGAGAGAGAGAGAGAGAGAGAGAGGAGGAGGAGGAGGAGGAGGAGGAGGAGGAAGGGCTGGCTGTGCTATTCATTTTAGGCATCTAGAGGGATAGAAACCCTTACAAACCTGAAAACGTAAAATTTCGGTTGGAGACACGAAATTCGTCATTACGGGAGTGAAATTTCGATTACGATTTGAAAATTAATTACGAAATTACGAATTTGGGTCGTAATGTTAAATTTCGCATTCGTAATAAAAGCAGTTCGAAATTTCGAAAATTTCGGCTCATCTCTAATCACACCTAAACTTATCACACCGACCTAAACTTATCACACCTAAACTTATCATGCCTAAACTGAGTATAGGTGTGATAAAGGGCTTTTCACCAGCGTGCTAACTGTTAGCACCGCTTTGTGAATCAGGCCCATTGTATCCTATGTAGTGTACAAAGTACACAAATAGGATTTTTGCTCATTGGGGACATCTTGTGGCCAAATAGTAAAATACACCTACTGACTGTGGGGGAAAAATATAATATCTATGACAAGAGGGCATATAATTATTAAATATTGAACAAAAAATTAGTGATGGAAGTAAAACAGAAAAAAATGCGCCTTTATTTCCACATAAAATATTGTCACCATACATTGGACTAGGAATATAATTGTAATGTTGCAATAACCAGGATAAATGGCCAAATTAAATGTGTGGATTTTAATTCTGGTAGCATGAATTATTTTAAAACTATAATGGCTGAAAACTGAAAAATTATTTCTTATTATTCCCATCATAATGCATTTAGAATAAAATAATTCTTAGCATAATGTACCACCCAAAGAAAGCCTAATTGGTGTCGGAAAAAAACAAGGTATAGATCATTTTATTGTGATAAGTAGCGATAAAGTTATTGGGGAATGAATAGAGGAGCGCTGACAGGTGAAAATTCCTCTCGTCTATAAGGTGAAAAATCGCTGCGGGCTGAAATGGTTACAGAGAATCTGAAGTGAAAATAAACTTTTGATATGATTTGTATGTGTAGTACATTTAGGCTGCTTACACACCAAGACGTTACAAGCTGTAACGCTCCCCCAACGCACAGCAATGTAACACAAGTGGGCTGTTCACACAGCCCACGTTGCGTTACATGTAACGCTGCACGTTCTGTGCAAAGTGCAGCATGCTACGGCGTTGGAGCGGCTATAGCCGCGTTAGACTGTTTGCACATGCGCAGTGGGGGGCGGAGAGGAGGCGGGGAGAGCCAGCTACAGTAGCCGCGCACATGGCTACTTAATATTCACTGCACTGGCGGGCGCTGATTGGCAGGCGGGACCACGTGATGCGGAGTGTCTCGCTCCGCATCACGTGGTCCCGCTGGCCAATCAGCGCCACTCTGGGAGACATTATAGGACTCGAGCCGCCTAACGCGGCTCACTCTACCGTCGGCTCTTGCAGCACCATACGTTGTGTTAGGTGCACGTTATGCGACCTTAACGTGCCACCTAATGCAACGTCTTGGTGTGCAAGAAGCCTAAAGAAATAAAACATTAGCAGCAGAGATGTGAGTCTAATATAGTTTCCAGTACAGGAAGAATGTAGAAAGAAACTCCAGTTGTTATCTAAGCAAAAGAGCTTATCTGAGCTCCGCGACTTTCAAAGTCGCAGAGAGCTCTGTCTTATGAAGCTTATTATCTCAAGTGTGTCACTGTACTTTGTTTTTTTCTGCAGAGTAACATTCAAAAGTTTACTAGCCTGCTCTGTGAAATCATTTAGAATGCTAAGTGTAGTTTGTAAATTGCAAATATTAGAGAATGATGCAATGTTATAAAAAAAAAAATAAAAAAAAAAGCTATATAACTGAAAAAAAAATATGAAACTTTTTTTGCTACTAATGTTCTATTAACTGTTCATACTACACATTCAATTCATTATATCATTTTTTTTTTCGCTTCAGTGTCACTTTAACTACCCTAAAAATCATCAGTGTGAGCTTGGACAAATGCAGTTTTGATTGTGAAATACATTCATTTCCACAACCCCCTTGCCATCATCTTGCCCATTACTGGGAGGGAGGAGGCGCACCAAGATGTGATGTGTGGAATGGATAATGTAAGCTGAATAAAACATACATAAAAGGGCTTACGGTACCTCTAAAAGAAGGGGGTAGCCCAAAAAAATAATACAATTTGTAATATAAACCAGACACTTGAATGATAACGCGTTTCACGGATCGCAGTCCGGTTCTTCAGATCAAATAACAAAAGTGTCTCAATACTAGTGATTTGCAAGCAGGGAGTGCCTCTTGGTACCACATCCTCCACATCATCTTGTCCAGCAGGGCAGCTCTCTGATGCTGGGTCAATCTGTTATACAATAGGCTGGCCAGTAATTGCCTTGGAAATGCAATTAATGCAGTGCGACACCTGCACTACTAGCAGCTGGGAGGGTACTCTGCTGGGATGACAAGATCTCAGTGTACTTAGACGAACTCCTGTAAGACGCTATACTATGTTTCTCTTATTAATACATGTACAGAGTAAGACTGAAATATTGGTGAGTTCCACATGCATTATTCATACATGCATAAATATATACATGTTTAAATTACAAATTCATATCACTGTGGTAGCTCATGTACAGTAATGACAAGATACAACATGAGCCTTCCTCTTACAAGCTCACATCTAAAGTATATTACAATGACTTTGTTATCTGTTTTCTGCAGTTCTGAGATCACCTTTAAAGAGGAACTTTACCGAAAAAGGGGAAAGAATAAATTAATACATTGCAAAGTGAGAAATTATAAATTAGAAGAGAGATCAAGAAAGGATTGATATTCGCTATGTAATTTGTTTATGTTGTTTAATCCACCATCAGACTGCATGTAATCATCTGTACTACTAGCAGACATGAGAAAAAAACAGACAGCACCAACTGCCATTATCTATAACCACACCCACTATCAATGCAAAAAACTGTAAAATTTAAAATATTTACAAACATATACAAATAAGAAGTATGTTTTTTTTCAGAGTAAAATGAGCCATAAATCACTTTTCTCGTATGTTGCTGTCACCTACAGTAGGTAGTAGAAATCTGACAGAAGCGACAGGTTTTGGACTAGTCCATCTCTTCATAGGGGATTCTCAGCAAGGCGTTTATTCTTTATAAAGATATTCATGAAAAAGGATTTAAACAATGATGCTGGCCAGCTTCCCTGCTCCCTACACAGTTTTTTGGCAGTTGGACAGAGCAACTGCCATTCACTAAGTGCTTTTGAAAATAAATATATCCCTGAGAATGCCCTATAAAGAGACTAGTCCAAAACCTATCACTTCTGTCAGATTTTTACTACCTGCTGTAACGGACAGCAACATAAGAGAAAAGTAATTTATGGCTCATTTTACTCTGGAAAAAATGTACTTCTTATTTGTATATGTTTGCACATATTTTAAATTTTACAGTTTTTCGCCTTAGTGCCCCTTTAAACTGTAATATCCCCCAATTGGGCCATAGGGAAACTTGACAATAGAGTGCACATCAGTTGTCCTTTCAGTTATAACTGAGAGCAACGGATATATAACTGACAGCAACTGGTATATTTTAGTTCTGACCAAATCTCCTCAGAACTGGAAGAGATCACTGTAAGAAGAAAATGGTGAACTTCTGAGAGGAACTGACGGTGAGGTAAGTATGCAATATTCATTTGCAGGTACATCATGTGTTTACTTTAAATCATTTTACTTCGTTCAGTTCACTATAAGTACACAATACAAATATCTGTTGTTATGTTGTGTATTTACCCTTTCTTCCCATTCCGCAGGCTGACATGATTAATGTAACAAAAGCACTTCAGTTCTTATGACAACATGCCGTGGACTGATATGCTTTGCCTGTGCCTTTCAAGCATACGTAAGAGCATTTTGCAATTTTTTGTTGTCCGGAAACAGGAAATCTTTTAGAATCACTAATTGCTGTCATAACGTACCTATCAAGAGAGGAAAAAATACACCTAAATCAGCCATAAATATCATTAAAGGATCGGTCTAATGTAAAATTCTTTGAGCCAGAATGTCTCATACCTTTTTAACAGATGAATGGGGAGTGATAGGCTACATGTGATTATGCAGGAAAACAGGAGGATTTCAAAAAGAATGCTGTCATAACAACTAAAATAATGTCTGACAGCCTGTACGACAGCTGGCTAAGCTAGCTCAAAGCTCATTTCAACTGCTGATACCCTAAACTGATCAGGTACCTCTGCAGCAAATGTATAATAACATAAAGCATATCGCAGGCCTTTCCTAGCCAGGCACCATTCATTCAGTTTCATCATCCTGACAACGGCACAGCCCGGCTTAATCCAAAGAGAAAATATTTTACAAGGGGAACAAATTGCCTCAAAGACGTGATGATTTATTAAATGGATAAGATGCCTACCAAGCGAATATATCAATAAAATCATTTTTTTTCGGATTCCATCTGCCGTATGGAAGCCTATCTAGAACAGCGATGGGTAATCTTCATGAATCTAGGGAGCGTAGATGGAGCTTCTATTAACTCTGACCAACCACAGACTACAGTTTTGTTGCGGTAAAACTGGGGCACCGCATAAAACAAAAAGTTATACCGTTATTCAAATGTTTAAAAAGGAAACTTGTTGTTCTATGAAATGTCAAAGAGAGGTGCACACCTTACATAATATCTCGGTTGTGTCCCTAATCTGTACACGGGGAGTATTACAGGGAGGTCATGGTTGATCCCCCCCCCCCCCCACCCCTGTAAACACTTGACAGGTGGGTTGTAGCTAGTCCCCTATATCCGGTGACTTACAGCCCTAGTGTGTGATAGCGAGAGCTCTGACTTGGGCTATATTGCTGGGGGCAAATTATGTTGTGGGTTATATGTTTTATGTTATTCACTGCACTGTATCCTATGAACTCCTGAGGAAGCCCTACAGGGTTAAACTTGTTGAGTGTGGTGTGGGTGGTACTGTACATTATTGTTGTTGGTAACACCTTAAGTGTACTGTTTAAGCCGGAGAGAGGGTGTGCCACTTTTTTTACTAGCAAACAGCAACAGTTAAGCAATGCCTCTTGAGACTGTCACATACTGGGGCTGTACGTCACTGGGGATTGACGACTAGAAGACACCCCCTTCCCCGTCAGGTGTTTACAGAGGTAGTGGAGGATCGACCATGACCTCCCTTTAATACTCCCCCCTGTATAGATTAGTGACACAGCCAAGATATTATACTGTATATGGTATGCACCTCTCTTTGACATTTCATGGAACAATGGGCTTCCTTTTTTAATATTTGAATAAAGTTACAACTTTTAGTTGTATGATTGGGCTTGTCCGTTTGGACTTACCGTAGTTTGCATTGTATTTCCCCTGTACGAATTACGGATTGTTTGCATTTGCAGCATATAAAATTAGGAAGCTGTAGAAATCATCTAATGTAAAGGTCTCACATTTAGATTCAAAGTTATGAAAGAAAGCCAAAGAAGTGAATTACTTAATGTGGACCCTGTCCGAACCCATAGGGTAGCAAGGCAACATCAGAGTATGAAATACACTGATGCCGCTAGGTTGTAGGAAGCCTTTTGGGTGGGTATCGCATTGTGTGGGTGGAGGGAGCGAGTTGGGTCACATGACAGGAGGAGACAGGGCAGGACAGGGGTAGAAAATCCTCCCTGGCAATATTTCACAACCATCATCTTCCTGAAAAAGCATGGGTAAATGTAGGCCTCCAGAGGTTTCACCCAGAAGAGTGAGGCAAGCCTCAGGCCTCTGGGAGACTCATTTTCTGCATCGGTGCAAACCACCACACAGCTCTTGCCTGGGATTTCAGAAGGCCATAAGCTCTGGGCATCTTCTCAAAAGGCAAAAAGCATGCAATGAGGGACAGAGCTCCACAGACAATGTGGCACCACCTAACACCATTAAAATCAATACAATCAATCAATAGAGATCAGTAGAATAGCAGGGTGCAGGGTCTAACGATTAACACTCTATATACACAAAAAAGAAAGGTATAACAGAACTAATAGTTAAAAAATGTATTATATTCAGTTAACGCATCTAGGGTATAGTGCAGAATCATCAAAACAAGGCAAAATATATACATTGATATGGACTTATTAACAATAGAAGAACATCAAACAATTTATAAGTCATCAATGACAATGGCAATCAGAGCAATGCTATGCAGGTATAAATTAAAATCCTAAAAAAGGCAGGGTGAACTTCACTGGCGGGTGGTTCCTGCCCTCCTTATACATTTTGGATCGTGTTACCGATTTTGCACCATACTCGAGATGGGTTAATTGTCGGGGGAGTAACTAGAGAGGAGCAGCCTCTGGGATCGCAGGGTGGATAGAGCTGTAGGGGGCACAAATTACTAGCTTTCCCCTCCTCCGATGCAGGAGAATATAGTTCAGATCAGGTGTTTTTGATGGTCACACTCAGGGGCATAACTAAAAAAATCATGGGGCCCCCCAGAAAAAAAATGTGATGCTCCCCCCCCCCCTCATTGGTCACATCTTTTTACACTCTTCTCACAGTCTGAGGACCCATCTTACAAGGGTCATAAAACAAGTGTGGTCATCATAATCTTCACACACATAACAAGCATAGCCACATAAATACCTGTTCTGAAGGATGGACCCCTTTATCAGAGAGTGAAGTTGTACTTGGGACCCCCTTACAGCTCTGGGCCTTTCTGTGGTCGCAGTGCCTGCTCCCCTGTAGTTACAGCCCTGGCCACACTTGTTTTATGTCCCTTGAGAGATGGGCCCTAAGGCCATGAAGGGCACCAAGGGATGGCAAAGGAAGAGGTGTGAACATTGGCAGGGCCCCATCAAAGTTTCACTGGAGGGCCCCAACAAATGTAGTTACGCCACCGTTCATTGCTATACCCTAGATGCCACCTTACTCTAGCAGCATGCCGTTTGCAGGTTCTGTCTGTGGAAAATGGGGCACAAAGACTGAAAACCTTGAAATTGTGCCACTAACGAGTGAGATCGTATGCTTCTCTTCTACTGTTGATTTGACTCCAGGTTCGCTTTAAGCCTTTAACAGACAGAAAATAAAATGTTCTAATTATCTTCACAGTGTCAAGAGACAAACACAAGGAGGAACAATAGAGGCTCTAACAAATTAATTAATGTAGAAAACACTGAATGTGCTACACAAAAACTTTATTTCACCTTTACAGCTGCCTGATAAATGGAGTGTCAATCTGGGCAGCCCATTCACAGCTTGGCGCATGCAAAACTGCTCAAGTGTTTATCTGTGTCGATATAACACTCTAAAGCCGTATAAAACATAATAAATTTACCTATACAGCTCTACACAGCCATGGTTAGGAGCTCATAATGAAAGATTAATCCTTCCAGGGATTTGAGCTGAGAAAAGGCATTAAAGAATAGGCTGTACAAGGCACAATTTGACTGTTATCTAAATATCTGCCAAGCAATCCCTATTCCCTACAGACATGCACTCTGCATTCAGCCATGTGATATATAAGGCACTATGGACAGGGCCGGAATTGTACTGTTTACAACCCAAGGCCACTGTTACCAGCCGCCCTCCTTCAGTGTAGGTAGTGAGTTGACCCTCCCCCTCCCCTCCAGTATAGGTAGCCAGATGACCCCCCTCCCCTTCCCCCTAGTTTGGTAGCCTGATGACCCCTCCCCCCAGTATAGGTAGCCAGATGATTCCTCACCCCTTTCCTCCAGTATAGGTAGCCAAATGACTCCCTTAATCCCTCCTTCCTCCTCCCTCCCTTTCAGTTTAGGTTGCCCGCTCACCTTTACACCTCAGCAACCGTCCGTGTTACTCATTTCTGCGCTCATCTGCAGTGCAGAAGCTTCCTTTTCCTCTCCGTCTCCAATGCTGCCCAAGTCAACAGCCGCCGGCCACAATGCAAACGTGCACAGAGAGCAAGGTGGCTGTAGAGTACCACGGTCAGGTATTTGCCTGATCTCCCTTCATTGCTGCATTTGCAAGCTTGCAAATGCTGCACCAGTTTAGCCTGCTGCTTTGGTGTCCTTGATGCTGTGGTGCTCTAGGCCATGGCCTAGGTGGCCTTGGCCTAAATCGGACCCTGACTATGGAGAGGGTAAAGGAGAGGAGTGGGAAGGGGCTTCCATTGGGGATAAAAGCAAACAGCACAAAAATTAAGCACATTGTGTAAGAGGCTTCTGGTGCAGCATTTGCATAACGGGTTTGGACAACATTGATGGAAAGAATTCTCGCATAATAAATGAATGGATGATTTAGACACTAACCTGAAGCACAATAAATTCTAGCATAAACTGAATGAGACTATTGCAATACACTTTTTCTCCTGAGTTTTCTCCTGGGTGATATTTTTAAATGTGTCAATAAAATGCATTTTAATCCACAAGAAAGCAAGAAAATGCTCAAAATAATTTTTATAGTACTTTCTTAGTTGAAAAGTGCTGGACAGTTATTTTAATTTGAAGACGAAACATTATCTTCTAGGAGAAAACATGGACAGTATGTACATTGACCTATATCTTTTAATTCACTTTAGGCTAGACTTTCAGAAGCCAAAATAAATGAATACATTATCTATCTACCAGTATCTATCTATCTATCTATCTATCTATCTATCTATCTATCTATCTATCTATCGTTGTTTCTAAATACAGGCCACCTAGGCAAGTGCTTGAAATGCTCCAAAGCAGTGAGAGAGCATACCGTATTACCACTCTACAATGTTCACATGTATTACGGTATCTTTACATTTACACAATAGATGACAGTGGGCTGTCCTGTCTTTATCACTAAAATGTCTCAAATAACTGCCCTGTAGAGATCTATGAGTGCGTATCCAGTTGAACCTGTACCTTATTTTTGTTGGCCTGGATAAAAGTAAATCTGCATCAGAGGCGTAGCTAGGGGGGCCAGGAGGGGACATCTGTCTCTGGGTGCAGCATCCTGGGAGGGTGTGCTAGATCGAACAGCACCATTCCCTGTTGCCTCACGTTCCCCACAGCAACTGTGAAAAAAAGTAGAAAGGAGCAAATCTTGCCCTGCTCTCCACCAACTCCCTGCCTCCTTCCAGTTCTCCTCTCGTAATCATCAAGGAGAGGAGGCATGGAAGGAGGCAGAGAGTGGGCAATTGGTGGGCAGAGAGCAGGATAGAAGATCCGCCCCTTCCTACTTCTCCAAATTATCAGGTGCTATGGGACTGGGGAGTCAGCAGTACGGAGTGGCGGGGCACAGTATGCTTCTGGGTTCCCCTGTCCTCTGTCTCTGTCCCTAGGCTCTGAAAACTCTAGCTACGCCTCTGATCTGCACGGGTTCACATTTCAATCCTATTTGTCAATGTGTGTCTGTGCCCTTTTGTTAGAATTTTTTGCCATCGGGGATTGGGAAACAAGCCCTCAGGTGACATTTGAGGGAACAATGCTGTGCAGACCCATCCCTATCCTTGAGTCTAATGATGTGTTCTATTGCTATGGAGGGGGAGGGGAAGGACAACCAACGGCAGACAAGGGAGCAGCTTCCATCGGTCAGCGGGGGTTGAAAATAGCATTGCGTTCAGTAATGCTTGGGCATCGGGGATCATTAAGAATACGATAGGATGGATCCTTAATGACCCCTGGTGCCAGAGAAATATTGATCAGTGGCCACTATACACACATAACCATCATCAGTTTAAACGGTCGTTATCGGCCTTTTCAGGCGTCGGTTATCACATGTATGTACGTAGCTTAAAGCTACCTACAAGTCTGCAATTTCTGTTGCCCAGCAGACATTGGAACTAAACTCCTCAGGTGACAGTTCCTCACTAAGGCCTGCAGGTTAGCGATGCATTTCTTGCTATGGAGGAAGGCTGAATGCACAATGGAGCAGCTCCAGCTGGCAAGAGGAGTGTGCAGAACAATACACATGGCAGTAACTTGGGCATTAGATGCCGCCAGGACCCATTGGCCGACCCTTAAGTGACGTCAGTCAACCACTCTATGCGCACTAGCTATGTGCATAATTCCCTATTGTGGCGGCCTTTCTCGGGTCCCCTCGGCCGAGATTAATTTAGTGTGTCTATGTAGCTTTGTACAGCTGCCCCACTGTTATAAAGTGGGATAAAACTGACATAACATTCAATAATAAAAATGTGTTTTCCTACTTTGTATTACCCATTCAGTTACCATATTTGCTCTTGTGCATACGTCATATTGTCTGCATACAAATTACAAGTTCCTGAAGTACAATTTATATGCTCTGAAAGATGCCAGTGAATTGTATTGCCTTGCTGCTGTATTTGGAGATTAAAATCTATCCAGTGATCACTTCCCAACTGCACACATACTAGTAGCAGAGAGAGCTCAGTTTCAGCTTTGCTAATAAGTACATTTTTTGTCAGATACATTTATATAAACAAAAGATAATGTTATCACCTCTTTGGTTGTGGCCAGAAGCTGCCCACTGAAGCAAAGAGCTTTCTACTGAAGAACAAAGTGCTGTGGCTAACTGTTTAAATGCTGCTCAGCTGCAATTTTTTTATGTGGTAGTAGATTTTATGCTGTAAATAATCTTTTAAAACAAAGAGGAAATGCTGAGTTTCGTACTACTTTAATGTATTTAAAATTCAGAAGATAAATATGCAGATGGTTTGCATTCCAATTGATTGTAGTTCCTGAATGCTAGCTGCCATATCTATAGCCCTCCTTTGGGAATTCTAAATTGTTCTTTAAGCCCCAACTCAGCGTAATATATACTTCTGGCTTCCATTTTAATTTTACCTTCAGGCCATCAGAGTTGTCGGTTTGGTTTGTAGTAGATCCCTCTTGTATGGAGAATGGTGTGTGTTCTAATTTTTATGTAGTCACTGGCTCTACCTCTCAGAAGTACACAGTCATAATATTCATTTATGATTCCAGTGGGAGTAGACATAAAACATCATGATGCTGCGTTCTCAGCTGCATGAATCTGCAACACCGCTGCCAGAGTCATTGTGTATGCACAGAAAAGTACATCAAATCATTCAGATCTGCTTACACTGAACCAGTCCATGTTTTAAATTAAAGAAATAGGGGGAAAGAACTCTATTTAACTTCAGAAATCACCTGAGAGGGGCCTAATTGGAGCTGCATGACAGTTCTGTTTCAACACATATTCTAACACTTTTCTCCATAATGAAGCAAAGCAGTGGGTAAATATAAAAGGAAAAAGGCCTGCCAAGTGCTGTGTCCACGCACCTTGTGCTTTATGGCTGTGACGTTACAGGACAACTATGTGAAGTTTCATTAGATGAGGAATTAGACTGTACATAGTAATTTTTTTAAAATCTTTTGCCCTTTACAAATTATTATATGCATTTTAAAGATGTATTTTAAAGCGGGATTACCACCATAAAAATCAAATTTCAACAGCAACTGGTCTGAGTGTATTAAGTGATAAAGATTCTTATCCTGAAATCAAAACTTTTTCTGCTGTTATGATTTGGAGATATCACATACTTAAAGGGGAACTTCAGCCTAAACAAACATACTGTCATTAAGTTACATTAGTTATGTTAATTAGAATAGATAGGTAATATAATCTTTTACCCACCCTGTTTTAAAAGAACAGGCAAATGTTTGTGATTCATGGGGGCTGCCATCTTTGTCATGGGGGCAACCATCTTTTTGGTTGAAAGGAGGTGACAGGGAGCATGAGACACAGTTCCAACTGTCCAGTGTCCCGATAACCTATCCCAGCTGCATGTGCTAGGCTTCAAATGTCAAATTCAAAATGTAAAAAAAAAAATTGCACCAAAACAGCACAACGAGAACAACAACATCAGAAATCCCATCATGCTTTGCACAGCATAAGGGGAAAACTGCCTGGGCAGTTTTCTTCTGTGCAGCTAAAAATGAGGCTTGTATTAGAGAAACAAAGTTCTGATGCTGTGAAACTGTGAAAGAAACACCAAGCCTTTTCAGTGCTGCTGAGTCGATTTTTAGTCTGGAGGTTCACTTTAAAGAACACTGGCCCTTTAGTAGTTAGTGACGAACAGTTCCATGCTGGGGGTTATTTTTATCTATAATATATTCTTCCTGTTCTATTTATTTCCCTGCCTGGCTGCTTATCTGAAACATGATCCCCTGCTCACTTCTGTTTACAAGCAAAGCTGAAGTGACTCAGCGATTGAAGGAGAAAAGAAAAAAAGTTAAGGGCAGAAATTACATCAGGAATTAGCTTAAACTGTGGGCAAAAAACATGGAACATTCCCACCAGGAACAGAATTCTCTTCATTTACTATATAACATTCACTGAAATCAAAGTGTGGACAGTACAATACATGTGTTATGTAAGTAGACCAAGTATTTATCTACGTATATTCACAATGGTTATTTGGCATATATTCAGCAGTGATGCACTGGGAGACATCTCAAGCTCACTCCAACCTGAATTATCGCAAATTCTTTCTGTTCTAAGCAAACTTTAGTTTTCCATCTACTTACATATGTGTTTTTTTCCCTGGCATAGTATGGCTAATCCTACTGCTTTAAATGAAGATGAATGGTCGGATTACCGATTCTGCAGATTTCCAATTTATTTTTTCAGATTTCCGAGAAGTGGGTTTTTTTGGTAGTTTTTTTCCATTCCCCGATTGGCCAAATATTTCTGAGTCGACTCTGCATTCTCTGATTGGTCCAATGCTCCGAGTTCTGTGGTTGGGCTAAAATTACCGAGTTGTGGTAATGTGGTATTTCAGCAGACATCCGGTTTCCATTTCCTGATGTCCGAGGAGTCTTTTTATGGTCATTTTTTGCATTCTCTGATTGGCCAAATACTTCCATGTTGATTTTGAATTCTGATTGGTCCAATGCTTCCGAGTTCTGTGACTGGGCTAAAATGACCGAGTTGTAGTATTGCAGTATTTCTGCAGAAATCCGATTTTCGATTTCTGAGGAAATGCGGAAATTTCAATTCTGCAAAATCCGCATGAGCATCCCTCGAAGACACCATGGAATGGGAGGGTTTATGCTTACCCAGGAGGTTAAAGAGGAACTTTAACCAAGGATTGAACGTCTTCCCAAACCGTAGCTGATACCTTTTTTTCAATGAGAAATCTTTACATTTTCTCAAATAGATCATCATGGGGGTCTGAACAGCTGATATTGTGGTGAAACCCCTCCCACAGTGTGATGTCATGACTAGAGATGGCTCGAACCTTATATTTTGGGTTCACAAACCGCGATTGTGAAGTTCCGCAAAAGTCAGCGAACTAGCGAACTCGGCGAACTGCTATAGACTTCAATGGGCAGGCTAACTTGAAAAACTACACACACTGTTCTGCCCACAAAAGTGATGGAAAAGATGTTTCAAGGGGTCTGGAGGGGGTGCATGGCGGAGTCAGATTCACGCCAAATGTCCCGGGGGGAATTACGGATTTGATGCAGAGCAGGGTTATAATCCCCTTAATGGGCAGAAATCACATTGCATTCTTGAATTGGAGGCATAAAGTGCTTGAAAACATCTTGTGTGTGTATACAGGGATCAGGTAGTGTAAGTAGTGAACTGCTTCACACTGACAGACCAAATTCACTGTGTAAAGCACCACAAACAGCTGTTTGTGTAGTGATGGCTGTGCTGGACTGGTGCGCACGGTGGTGAGAGTGCAGGCGATGGTGGTTTCCAAGCCCATTTGGTCGGGCTGAGGTAGCTCAATGACAGAACAATAATCTTGCAACAACAATGGTTGTGAATCAGTTAATTCCCCACAAACATGTGTGAATAACTCCTGTGACATCTGATGTGGAGCGGCTGCAGTGTTAGTAGTAGCGATAGTGGTTGCTGGCAGAGTGTTAAGTGGGGTGACAGAATCAGAGAAGGAGGAGGAATATATGTCATGGTTCCGTGCGGAAGCTGAGGTGTTGTGTGTTAAATAGTCAACTACATCCTGACAATCTTGGGGGTTGATGGTAAGCGCCTTCTGAACACTGTACGTTGGTCGAGTGCCGCACGAAATCACGACACCACGATCTTGAGCAGACCTGCCAGGTGGCCTCCCTCTAGCTCTGCCTCTGCCTGTTATTTTGTCCATATTGGGGGGTGATGAAGTGAAAGGTATGCACTGACTGGACTAATACAGTGTACAGTCACACAGATGCAGTGAGAGGCATGCACTGACTTTTATAATACAGTGTGCAGTTACACAGATGAAGTGAAAGGTATGCACTGACTGGACTAATACAGTGTGCAGTCACAGATGCAGTGGAAGATATGCACTGACTGGACTAACAAAGTGTGTAGTCACACAGATGCAGTGAAAGGTATGCACTGACTGGTATAATACAGTGTGCAGTCACACAGATGCAGTGACAAGTATGCACTGACTGGTATAATACAGTGTGCAGTCACACAGATGGAGTGGAAGGCATGCACTGACTGGACTAATAAAGTGTGCAGTCACACAGATGCAGTGAAAGGTATGCACTGACTGGTATAATACAGTGTGCAGTCACACAGATGCAGTGATAGGTATGCACTGACTGGTATAAAACAGTGTGCAGTCACAGATGTAGTGAAAGGTATGCACTGACTGGTATAATACAGTGTGCTGGGCCTGGCACAGTATAACAAGGGCCAGCTGCAACAGACAGGGCTGTATATGCAGTGTCAGTGGCACACACACACACACACACACACACACAAAAACACATCACAAGAACATTAGCTCTCAAAAGAGCTTTTTTGGGGTGCTTTTCAGCAACAAATATCAGCAAGGAGCAAGCTAACAAGAGCTAACTAACGCTTTCCCTATCTCTCCCGAACCTCTCCCTTCTCTCACTATAGCAGCAATAGACAGAGTGAGAAGATGCCCAAAGCTGCTGCCTTTTATAAGGGGGGCGGAGGTCCAGGAGGGATTGCAGCCTGATTGGCTGCCATGTGTCTGTTGACTGTGATGTAGTGGGTCAAAGCAGTGGTGCTCAGCAGAGCTCGAATATTCGAGTAGCTCGAATATTCGAGCTCTTTTCCAGCTATTCGAGCTCGGTATTCGAGCTCCGAATAGCTGTAGCTATTCGAATGGGCTATTCGAGTACACTCGAATAGCCCATTCACTATTCGAGCTATTCGAGCAAAACGGCACTATTCGAGCTCGGTACCGAGCTCGAATAGCGTCATAGCCCAGATTGATGTCCTTAGAGCCAATCAGAGGGCTCCCAGGCCCTCTGACGGCAGCCAATCACAGAGGGGGACCCTGGCCAGCCCCTACCCTATAAATAGCGGCCGCCATGTTAGGTTTCTCCGTGCTTGCCTGAGACTTGTACAGAGAGAGAGTTGCTCCTTTGTGCTTTGGCTTAGCAAGAGCTCTATTGTGGTCATTTACCTAGCGTTTTTGCTCACATACACCTCCTATACACACCTATATTGTTGTTAGTTAGTTAGACATTGTATTTTAGTTAGTAGCTTTTGTGTTACATAGAGACAGGCCAGCTGCTGCAGGCTTACAGCTTTAGGCCTCAGGGCCTTGACTGTGTGGGCAGCTGTCCTCCTGTCCTCTGTTTATTTCTCTCTATTCTATACCAGTATTTCTGCTGTCCTTTACTACTGATTGTATTAGTATTGTAGTTATATACTGTAACTGTACTAGGACACTCACTGTCACTGTTCATAGGCTACTAGCTGCTCCTGCGTGTGTGCACTCACTTTCTGTGTACACACTACACACACTCTATTTCCTTCTGATAACTGATTGATTATTGTAATTGATTATTGTAATTAGTTAGTTGTACTTACTGTTACTACTTACTGTACTAGGAGTCTAGGACACTCAGTCACTGTTCATAGGATACTAGCTCCTGCGTGTGTGCACTCACTGTCTGTGTACACACTACACACACTCTATTTCCTTCTGATAACTGATTGATTATTGTAATTAGTTAGTTGTACTTACTGTTACTACTTACTGTACTAGGAGTCTAGGACACTCAGTCACTGTTCATAGGCTACTAGCTCCTGCGTGTGTGCACTCACTGTCTGTGTACACACACTACACACACTCTATTTCCTTCTGATAACTGATTGATTATTGTAATTAGTTAGTTGTTTGTACTTACTGTTACTACTTACTCTTACTGTACTAGGAGTCTAGGACACTCAGTCACTGTTCATAGGCTACTAGCTCCTGCGTGTGTGCACTCACTGTCTGTGTACACACACTACACACACTCTATTTCCTTCTGATAACTGATTGCTTATTGTAATTAGTTAGTTGTACTTACTGTTACTACTTACTCTTACTGTACTAGGAGTCTAGGACACTCAGTCACTGTTCATAGGCTACTAGCTCCTGCGTGTGTGCACTCACTGTCTGTGTACACACACTACACACACTCTATTTCCTTCTGATAACTGATTGCTTATTGTAATTAGTTAGTTGTACTTACTGTTACTACTTACTCTTACTGTACTAGGAGTCTAGGACACTCAGTCACTGTTCATAGGCTACTAGCTCCTGCGTGTGTGCACTCACTGTCTGTGTACACACACTACACACACTCTATTTCCTTCTGATAACTGATTGCTTATTGTAATTAGTTAGTTGTACTTACTGTTACTACTTACTCTTACTGTACTAGGAGTCTAGGACACTCAGTCACTGTTCATAGGCTACTAGCTCCTGCGTGTGTGCACTCACTGTCTGTGTACACACACTACACACAGTCACACACTCTATTTCCTTCTGATAACTGATTGATTATTGTAATTAGTTAGTTGTACTTACTGTTACTACTTACTCTTACTGTACTAGGAGTCTAGGACACTCAGTCACTGTTCATAGGCTACTAGCTCCTGCGTGTGTGCACTCACTGTCTGTGTACACACACTACACACACTCTATTTCCTTCTGATTACTGATTGATTATTGTAATTAGTTAGTTGTACTTACTGACTGTTACTACTTACTTACTTACTGTACTAGGGACACTCACTCAGTCACTGTTCATAGGCTAGCTCCTGCGCGTGTTTGCGCGTGCGTGCACTCACTGTCTGTAGTGTACACACACTAAATTTACTTGTGATTACTACTGATTATTGTAACTGCTAGTTGTACTTCCTGACTGTTACTACTTACTTACTGTACTAGGGCCACTCACTCAGTCACCTCACCCACCAACCCACTCCATTAAAGTACCCCACTTTTCACCCGCCCTTTTAAAAAACTTTTGTCTATACGCCCAAAACATCGAAGATGTCTGGAAGTGGCAGCCAACGCGGTTTGGGCAAGGGGAAGGGCAGCAAGGGAATCAGGAGGAGAGGGAGCAGCATTGTGGCAGGCCGCGGCCGCGCCACCATGCACAGTTCCGCAGCAGCAGCAGCAGCAACGTCAGTGGCTAACATTCCTCCCATAGCCACTGGCTGTGGACGCCTTGGGCGCCGCCCAGCAGGAGCATCTGCAACTCACGCTGCAGAGACACAGCAGCAGCAGCGTGTAGCACCTGCTCCGATTTTCCTCCAGCCGGGTCGGAAACGTCCCATTGAGGAAAAGCATGCAGACACTGTGGTGCAACTCATGACGGAGGATGAGCAGCCCGCCATCAGCTCTGCATCCGAGGCCTCCACCCTCACCACCACCACCACCACCCCTGTTCGCAGCAGCCGCCCAGCAGGGTCTGGGGAGGAGGCCAGTTCACCATCACTCGCCGACCTGTCATTCAGCAGTCTTTTGACCCCAGGCATCATGAGTAAATTGTCTGCTGTTGTTGGCGATCTTGAGGAGGAGATGCTGATGGGCACTTTGGGGGATGAGGGATTGGACAGCAAGACTGTGGCAACAGTCAAGCAGCCCATCCATGCATCAGGAGAGGAGTTTGGGGGGTCATCATCCCAGCAGGACATGTTTCAGGAGGGGGAGGATGATGATGACCCGGTGACAGACAGAGACTGGGTGCCACCACCTCCAGGGGATGTCGTCCTCAGCAGCTCTGAGGAGGAGGAGGAGGATGCGCTTGTGGGCCTTGCAAGGAGGCGCATCATTGCAAGCATTGGCAGCAGTAGGCAGGTCCCACAGCCTGCTGGTGTCTCAGGCTCAGCAGCAGCAGCAGCAGCATCTGCCAGTACCACCACTAGCCGCACCCAAGCCCCCCCCCAACCACCACAGGGAGACAGGCAGCAGCGCTTCCATGCCGTAGGGGGATGTTTCTGTCACCAATCTGGCGATATTTCACCATGCCCACTGTGTACAGCAAGTACGCCACTTGCAACCACTGTCAGCGGAAGTTGAGCAGAGGTGCAGACCCCTTAAAGTTCAGCACCAGCTCGCTCACCAACCACCTTGCTGCGAAACATTTCCACCAGCATGAGGAGTTCCAGAGGCTGAAGGCATCTGGTGCTGGCAGTGGCACCACACCCATCACTGCACAGCCTTCAGCAGCAGCAGCAGCAGCAACAGCAGCCACCCGCCCTCCTGCTCCTCCAGCAGCACCAGCAGGAGTGCGGAAACGCACTGCTCCTCCCTCCTCTGCAACTCCTGCCGCCGACACTGAGGCCTGTTCTGGCAGCCAGTCCCCAGTGGCCTCCTCCGCTGTGTCTGCTGATTCCCGTGCCAGCAAAAGGCCACGCCAGAGCCTTTTGAGCGAGTCCTTCCAGGGGGTGGTTAGGGCTCTGCCTCCCAGCAGCCGTCGCGTGCGGCAGCTGAACGGCTTGCTGGCACGGGCCATGTGCTCCCAACTCCTGCCGTACACGCTCGTGCAGGAGGGGAGCGACATTCGTGCGCTGCTTGCTTGCGCAGCCCCAGACTGGCAGCTCCCCAGCAGACACTTTTTCTCCCGCAAGGCCATTCCTGCACTGCACCGCTTTGTGATGGCCAATGTGGAGCGAGGGCTGGAGCACGCGGTTGGTGAAAGGGTCCACGTCACCATGGACTCCTGGAGCAGCCGCTTCGGGACAGGCCGCTACCTGTCCTTCACTGTCCACTGGGTCAGCTTGGTGGAAGGGGGTGAGGATGGGAGAGCAGCAGCGGGCACAGCAGCAGCAGCAACACAGTGGGTGGTGCCACACCGCAGGGTCAGGGGAACTGCAGCAGGTTCCTCCGATCCTCTGCCATCCTCCGGCACACCTGGCCAAACCCCCCGCCTCAGCAGCAGCGTGAAGGCCCGCCACTGCCAAGCGCTGCTGCACTTGGTCAGCCTTGGGAAGACCAAGCTGACGGCAACCCATGTGTTGGCCAAACTCCAGGAGCAGGAGAGGATTTGGCTGACCCCCAGAGGCCTCAGAGTCGGAGAGGTGGTGGCCGACAATGGGGCCAATCTGGTTGCCGCAATAGACAGGGGAAACCTGACCCACATCCCCTGTCTTGCCCACGTGCTGAACCTGGTGGTGCAGAAGTTCTTGCGCACCTACCAGGGGATGGGCGAACTGCTGGAAACGGCAAGGAACGTTGTGCGTCACTTCCGGCGCTCGGCTGCAGCCTGTGCGAGCCTGGAAGACATGCAAAAGGAGCTGGATCTGCCACGCCATCGGCTGATCCTTGACGTTCCGACTCGCTGGAACTCCACCCTGGCGATGTTGGAGCGTCTGGTTGAACAGAAGCGCGCTGTCAAACAGTACCTTGCCCTGGCCACTGTTTCCGCCGCTCAGAGAAGGGACAAGACCAGCAACATCCCGTCCATCGTCCCCGATGATGACTGGAGGCACATGCAGCAGGTGTGCTTAGTGCTGGCTCCCTTTCTGCAGGCCACTAACATGGTGAGCAGGGACCATGCTATGGTCTGCGAGTGGGTGCCCCTGGTTTGTCTGCTGAACAGGGCCCTCGATGCTTTGCTGGAACAGGGAGCGGCAGCCTTGGACCAGCAGGAGCGGCAAGCAGCTGCACAGTCCACCTCTGAGGGGGAGGAGGAGGAGGACTTGGTGGAGGTCCCTGACCTTGCTGCTGATGAGGGGGAGCAGCACAGTGCAGCTGAGTTGGTGCGGGGGTGGAGAGAGGATGAGGCTGACGAGGCAGAGGAGGAGGATGAGGACAGCAGCACTGCCGTCGATGTGCCAGCAGACGTGGCCCGCCTCTTCCCAATGGCAGCGCACATGCTGACGTGCCTGCGCAGAGACCCCAGGGTGATCCAGATGAAGCAGAGGGAGGACATCTGGATCAGCATGATGTTGGACCCACGCCTCAAGGGGAAGTTGAGCCAGTTCCTGCCGCCTGCAGGAGGAGACCCAGCGCAACAAATAAGGAGCTTGCAGCAGGCCCTTGTTGAGCGCTTGGAGGAAGCCTTCCCCCAGCCTTCCACCCCCACTGTCCAGCAGCCAGCACAGAGGCAGCAGCAGGTGCCTGCATCCAGCAGCAAGCGCCCCACAGACCTGCTGTCTCTCAGCCACGAGCTCTACAGGACTGTAGAGGCTCCGGCAGCAGTGACTAGAGAGGAGGTGCATGCAGCAGCATCCTCCACCGGTCACAGCCAGCGCCTGACCCGCATGGTGGCTGACTACATGGGGTCCTACAGCGGGCTTGACAGCGATGCCCCTGTTGATCCCATGGAGTATTGGGTCAAGCGCCTGGAGATCTGGAGCGAGCTGGCGCAGTACGCCCTGGAAGTGCTGTCCTGCCCCCCTTCCAGCGTGCTGTCCGAGCGCTGCTTCAGTGCAGCTGGTGGTGTGGTCACCGAGAAACGCTCACGTCTGTCTCACAAGTCTGTGGACAGACTGACGTTTCTCAAGATGAACCAGGCGTGGGTGGAAGGCGAGTTCCTGGCCCCTGTTGTCGGCGAGAGGGGGACATGAACTGGCTAAGAACCATCGTTAATGTGCCTTACCACCCTTTACCACCTCCTGGCTCCTGCTCACTAAGCCAGCCTGGTTCACTTTGACTATTACGTCGCCTGCAGCCACACATTTTACACCTACAGTGGGCTGCTGTGTACTGCCCTTCTGCTGTCTGTCTGTGTTTCCCACTGCCAGGGTACACAGATTTACCTTCTGCTGCCACTCTGCCACCAGCTATTACGTCAAACAATAGCTATATATCTGTGTAATTTGTTTTACAAACAAAACCAAAAAACCATTAAAAAAAAAAAAAAGGTTTAATTTTTCTGAGGTGCCCGGGTTGAAAACTGTGTTGTCCCCGTTGTGTATTGGACACGATGTGGGCTGCACGACCGCTGTCTGGGACCTCCTGTTGTGTTCATTTACGGCCTGGTATCACCGCTAGGTACCAGGGCTATTATGTCACGCTGCCTGCCTGCTGCCACACTCACACTACTCCTCCATTCCTCCTGCTGCTGCTGTCTGTCTGTGCTTCCCACTGCCAGGGTACACAGAATTACCTTCTGCTGCCAGTCTGCCACCAGCTATTACGTCAAACAATAGCTGCACACATAATTACTCCTCCATTCCTCCTGCTGCTGCTGCTGTCTGTCTGTCTGTGTTTCCCAACGCCAGGGTACACAGATTTACCTTCTGCTGCCACTCTGCCACCAGCTATTACGTCAAAAAATAGCTATATCTGTGTAATTGGTTGTAAAACCAAAACTACAAAACCATTACAAAAAAAAAGGTTTAATTTTTCTGAGGTGCCCGGGTTGAAAACTGTGTTGTCCCAGTTGTGTATTGGACACGATGTGGGCTGCACGACCGCTGTCTGGGACCTCCTGTTGTGTTCATTTACGGCCTGGTATCACCGCTAGGTACCAGGGCTATTATGTCACGCTGCCTGCCTGCTGCCACACTCACACTACTCCTCCATTCCTCCTGCTGCTGCTGTCTGTCTGTGTTTCCCACTGCCAGGGTACACAGAATTACCTTCTGCTGCCAGTCTGCCACCAGCTATTACGTCAAACAATAGCTGCACACATAATTACTCCTCCATTCCTCCTGCTGCTGCTGCTGTCTGTCTGTCTGTGTTTCCCAACGCCAGGGTACACAGATTTACCTTCTGCTGCCACTCTGCCACCAGCTATTACGTCAAAAAATAGCTATATCTGTGTAATTGGTTGTAAAACCAAAACTACAAAACCATTACAAAAAAAAAGGTTTAATTTTTCTGAGGTGCCCGGGTTGAAAACTGTGTTGTCCCAGTTGTGTATTGGACACGATGTGGGCTGCACGACCGCTGTCTGGGACCTCCTGTTGTGTTCATTTACGGCCTGGTATCACCGCTAGGTACCAGGGCTATTATGTCACGCTGCCTGCCTGCTGCCACACTCACACTACTCCTCCATTCCTCCTGCTGCTGCTGTCTGTCTGTGTTTCCCACTGCCAGGGTACACAGAATTACCTTCTGCTGCCAGTCTGCCACCAGCTATTACGTCAAACAATAGCTGCACACATAATTACTCCTCCATTCCTCCTGCTGCTGCTGCTGTCTGTCTGTCTGTGTTTCCCAACGCCAGGGTACACAGATTTACCTTCTGCTGCCACTCTGCCACCAGCTATTACGTCAAAAAATAGCTATATCTGTGTAATTGGTTGTAAAACCAAAACTACAAAACCATTACAAAAAAAAAGGTTTAATTTTTCTGAGGTGCCCGGGTTGAAAACTGTGTTGTCCCAGTTGTGTATTGGACACGATGTGGGCTGCACGACCGCTGTCTGGGACCTCCTGTTGTGTTCATCTACGGCCTGGTATCACCGCTAGGTACCAGGGCTATTATGTCATGCTGCCTGCCTGCTGCCACACTCACACTACTCCTCCATTCCTCCTGCTGCTGCTGTCTGTCTGTGTTTCCCACTGCCAGGGTACACAGAATTACCTTCTGCTGCCAGTCTGCCACCAGCTATTACGTCAAACAATAGCTGCACACATAATTACTCCTCCATTCCTCCTGCTGCTGCTGCTGTCTGTCTGTGTTTCCCAACGCCAGGGTACACAGATTTACCTTCTGCTGCCACTCTGCCACCAGCTATTACGTCAAAAAATAGCTATATCTGTGTAATTGGTTGTAAAACCAAAACTACAAAACCATTACAAAAAAAAAGGTTTAATTTTTCTGAGGTGCCCGGGTTGAAAACTGTGTTGTCCCAGTTGTGTATTGGACACGATGTGGGCTGCACCACCGCTGTCTGGGACCTCCTGTTGTGTTCATTTACGGCCTGGTATCACCGCTAGGTACCAGGGCTATTATGTCACGCTGCCTGCCTGCTGCCACACTCACACTACTCCTCCATTCCTCCTGCTGCTGCTGTCTGTCTGTGTTTCCCACTGCCAGGGTACACAGAATTACCTTCTGCTGCCAGTCTGCCACCAGCTATTACGTCAAACAATAGCTGCACACATAATTACTCCTCCATTCCTCCTGCTGCTGCTGCTGTCTGTCTGTCTGTGTTTCCCAACGCCAGGGTACACAGATTTACCTTCTGCTGCCACTCTGCCACCAGCTATTACGTCAAAAAATAGCTAGATCTGTGTAATTGGTTGTAAAACCAAAACTACAAAACCATTACAAAAAAAAAGGTTTAATTTTTCTGAGGTGCCCGGGTTGAAAACTGTGTTGTCCCAGTTGTGTATTGGACACGATGTGGGCTGCACGACCGCTGTCTGGGACCTCCTGTTGTGTTCATTTACGGCCTGGTATCACCGCTAGGTACCAGGGCTATTATGTCACGCTGCCTGCCTGCTGCCACACTCACACTACTCCTCCATTCCTCCTGCTGCTGCTGTCTGTCTGTGTTTCCCACTGCCAGGGTACACAGAATTACCTTCTGCTGCCAGCCTGCCACCAGCTATTACGTCAAACAATAGCTGCACACATAATTACTCCTCCATTCCTCCTGCTGCTGCTGCTGTCTGTCTGTGTTTCCCAACGCCAGGGTACACAGATTTACCTTCTGCTGCCACTCTGCCACCAGCTATTACGTCAAAAAATAGCTATATCTGTGTAATTGGTTGTAAAACCAAAACTACAAAACCATTACAAAAAAAAGGTTTAATTTTTCTGAGGTGCCCGGGTTGAAAACTGTGTTGTCCCAGTTGTGTATTGGACACGATGTGGGCTGCACGACCGCTGTCTGGGACCTCCTGTTGTGTTCATTTACGGCCTGGTATCACCGCTAGGTACCAGGGCTATTATGTCACGCTGCCTGCCTGCTGCCACACTCACACTACTCCTCCATTCCTCCTGCTGCTGCTGTCTGTCTGTGTTTCCCACTGCCAGGGTACACAGAATTACCTTCTGCTGCCAGTCTGCCACCAGCTATTACGTCAAAAAATAGCTATATCTGTGTAATTGGTTGTAAAACCAAAACTACAAAACCATTACAAAAAAAAAGGTTTAATTTTTCTGAGGTGCCCGGGTTGAAAACTGTGTTGTCCCAGTTGTGTATTGGACACGATGTGGGCTGCACGACCGCTGTCTGGGACCTCCTGTTGTGTTCATTTACGGCCTGGTATCACCGCTAGGTACCAGGGCTATTATGTCACGCTGCCTGCCTGCTGCCACACTCACACTACTCCTCCATTCCTCCTGCTGCTGCTGTCTGTCTGTGTCTCCCACTGCCAGGGTACACAGAATTACCTTCTGCTGCCAGTCTGCCACCAGCTATTACGTCAAACAATAGCTGCACACATAATTACTCCTCCATTCCTCCTGCTGCTGCTGCTGTCTGTCTGTGTTTCCCAACGCCAGGGTACACAGATTTACCTTCGGCTGCCACTCTGCCACCAGCTATTACGTCAAAAAATAGCTATATCTGTGTAATTGGTTGTAAAACCAAAACTACAAAACCATTACAAAAAAAAAGGTTTAATTTTTCTGAGGTGCCCGGGTTGAAAACTGTGTTGTCCCAGTTGTGTATTGGACACGATGTGGGCTGCACGACCGCTGTCTGGGACCTCCTGTTGTGTTCATTTACGGCCTGGTATCACCGCTAGGTACCAGGGCTATTATGTCACGCTGCCTGCCTGCTGCCACACTCACACTACTCCTCCATTCCTCCTGCTGCTGCTGTCTGTCTGTGTTTCCCACTGCCAGGGTACACAGAATTACCTTCTGCTGCCAGTCTGCCACCAGCTATTACGTCAAACAATAGCTGCACACATAATTACTCCTCCATTCCTCCTGCTGCTGCTGCTGTCTGTCTGTCTGTGTTTCCCAACGCCAGGGTACACAGATTTACCTTCTGCTGCCACTCTGCCACTCTGCCACCAGCTATTACGTCAAAAAATAGCTATATCTGTGTAATTGGTTGTAAAACCAAAACTACAAAACCATTACAAAAAAAAAGGTTTAATTTTTCTGAGGTGCCCGGGTTGAAAACTGTGTTGTCCCAGTTGTGTATTGGACACGATGTGGGCTGCACGACCGCTGTCTGGGACCTCCTGTTGTGTTCATTTACGGCCTGGTATCACCGCTAGGTACCAGGGCTATTATGTCACGCTGCCTGCCTGCTGCCACACTCACACTACTCCTCCATTCCTCCTGCTGCTGCTGTCTGTCTGTGTTTCCCACTGCCAGGGTACACAGAATTACCTTCTGCTGCCAGTCTGCCACCAGCTATTACGTCAAACAATAGCTGCACACATAATTACTCCTCCATTCCTCCTGCTGCTGCTGCTGTCTGTCTGTCTGTGTTTCCCAACGCCAGGGTACACAGATTTACCTTCTGCTGCCACTCTGCCACCAGCTATTACGTCAAAAAATAGCTATATCTGTGTAATTGGTTGTAAAACCAAAACTACAAAACCATTACAAAAAAAAAGGTTTAATTTTTCTGAGGTGCCCGGGTTGAAAACTGTGTTGTCCCAGTTGTGTATTGGACACGATGTGGGCTGCACGACCGCTGTCTGGGACCTCCTGTTGTGTTCATTTACGGCCTGGTATCACCGCTAGGTACCAGGGCTATTATGTCACGCTGCCTGCCTGCTGCCACACTCACACTACTCCTCCATTCCTCCTGCTGCTGCTGTCTGTCTGTGTTTCCCACTGCCAGGGTACACAGAATTACCTTCTGCTGCCAGCCTGCCACCAGCTATTACGTCAAACAATAGCTGCACACATAATTACTCCTCCATTCCTCCTGCTGCTGCTGCTGTCTGTCTGTGTTTCCCAACGCCAGGGTACACAGATTTACCTTCTGCTGCCACTCTGCCACCAGCTATTACGTCAAAAAATAGCTATATCTGTGTAATTGGTTGTAAAACCAAAACTACAAAACCATTACAAAAAAAAGGTTTAATTTTTCTGAGGTGCCCGGGTTGAAAACTGTGTTGTCCCAGTTGTGTATTGGACACGATGTGGGCTGCACGACCGCTGTCTGGGACCTCCTGTTGTGTTCATTTACGGCCTGGTATCACCGCTAGGTACCAGGGCTATTATGTCACGCTGCCTGCCTGCTGCCACACTCACACTACTCCTCCATTCCTCCTGCTGCTGCTGTCTGTCTGTGTTTCCCACTGCCAGGGTACACAGAATTACCTTCTGCTGCCAGTCTGCCACCAGCTATTACGTCAAACAATAGCTGCACACATAATTACTCCTCCATTCCTCCTGCTGCTGCTGCTGTCTGTCGGTCTGTGTTTCCCAACGCCAGGGTACACAGATTTACCTTCTGCTGCCACTCTGCCTCCAGCTATTACGTCAAAAAATAGCTATATCTGTGTAATTGGTTGTAAAACCAAAACTACAAAACCATTACAAAAAAAAAGGTTTAATTTTTCTGAGGTGCCCGGGTTGAAAACTGTGTTGTCCCAGTTGTGTATTGGACACGATGTGGGCTGCACGACCGCTGTCTGGGACCTCCTGTTGTGTTCATTTACGGCCTGGTATCACCGCTAGGTACCAGGGCTATTATGTCACGCTGCCTACCTGCTGTCACACTCACACTACTTCTCCATTCCTCCTGCTGCTGCTGTCTGTCTGTGTTTCCCACTGCCAGGGTACACAGAATTACCTTTTGCTGCCAGTCTGCCACCAGCTATTACGTCAAACAATAGCTGCACACATAATTACTCCTCCATTCCTCCTGCTGCTGCTGCTGTCTGTCTGTGTTTCCCACTGCCAGGGTACACAGAATTACCTTCTGCTGCCAGTCTGCCACCAGCTATTACGTCAAACAATAGCTGCACACATAATTACTCCTCCATTCCTCCTGCTGCTGCTGCTGTCTGTCTGTGTTTCCCAACGCCAGGGTACACAGATTTACCTTCTGCTGCCACTCTGCCACCAGCTATTACGTCAAACAATAGCTGCACACATAATTACTCCTCCATTCCTCCTGCTGCTGCTGCTGTCTGTCTGTGTTTCCCACTGCCAGGGTACACAGATTTACCTTCTGCTGCCACTCTGCCACCAGCTATTACGTCAAAAAATAGCTATATCTGTGTAATTTGTTGTAAAAACAAAACAAAAAAAAACAAAAAAAAAAAAGGTTTAATTTTTCTGAGGTGCCCGGGTTGAAAACTGTGTTGTCCCAGTTGTGTATTGGACACAATGTGGGCTGCACGACCGCTGTCTGGGACCTCCTGCCTGCTGTGTTTATTTACAGCCCTGGTATCACCGCTAGGTACCAGGGCTATTATGTCACGCTGCCTGCCTCATTGACTGCCTGCTGCCACACACTCATCCTCCTTCTCCTGCTGCTGAATTTACCTCCTGCTGTCTGTGTGTTTCCACTGCCAGGGAGCACATACAATGGCGCTTCCAACATGCGTGCGCCACCAGCTATTTGTTACGCTCAAAAATAGCTGCATTTCTTTAAAAAAAAAATTTGAAAAGAGAAATAAGTGAAGAAGAAGACGATATAGAAGAAGATGAAGAAGATGAAGAAGAAGAAGATGAAGAAGAAGAAGAAGAAGAAGAAGAAGAAGAAGAAGAAGAAGAAGAAGAAGAAGAAGAAGAAGAAGAAGAAGAAGAAGAAGAAGAAGGAGAAGAAGATGAAGATGAAGAAGAAGAAGATGAAGAAGAAGAAGATGAAGAAGATGAAGATGATGAAGAAGATGAAGAAGAAGAAGATGAAGAAGAAGAAGATGAAGATGAAGAAGATGAAGAAGATGAAGATGAAGAAGATGAAGAAGAAGAAGATGATGAAGAGGAAGAAGATGAAGAAGAAGAAGATGAAGATGAAGAAGAAGAAGAAGATGAAGAAGATGAAGAAGATGAAGAAGAAGATGAAGAAGATGAAGAAGTTGAAGAAGAAGATGAAGAAGATGAAGAAGATGAAGAAGATGAAGAAGAAGAAGATGAAGAAGAAGAAGAAGATGAAGAAGAAGATGAAGAAGATGAAGAAGAAGATGAAGAAGATGAAGAAGAAGATGAAGAAGATGAAGAAGATGAAGAAGATGAAGAAGATGAAGAAGAAGATGAAGAAGATGAAGAAGAAGATGAAGAAGATGAAGAAGATGAAGAAAAAGAAGATGAAGAAGAAGAAGATGATGATGAAGAAGATGAAGAAGATGAAGAAGAAGAAGAAGACAATATAAAAGAAGAAGAAGATATAGAAGAAGATATAGAAGAAGAAGATATAGAAGAAGAAGAAGAAGAAGATATAGAAGATAAAGAAGAAGAAGAAGAAGTATATACAGTACTGAACAAATTTCTGGACACAACTTCTCTTTTCAACTTTTTTTTTTTAAAGGAACATCCCCACATAATCACTTGCTGTTGTTACTTGGAAAAAAAGAGGTTTCTTGCATCATTCACCCTCAAAACAAGTGTTGGAAGCTATTTAAGGCCATTTCGAATAGTCAGCTCGAATAATGAGCTCGAATACCGACTCGAATAGTGAGCTCGAATTCCGAGGTCGAATCGAATAGTAAAAATTATTCGACTCGAATATTCGACTGACCTCGAATAATTTACTATTCGAATTCGACCTAACTCGAATTTTGAAAAGGGGTATTTGAGCACCACTAGGTCAAAGATTAGCCCAATGATGTGGTATAGGGGGCGGGTCGGACTTGCTAAGTGTTTGCGGTTTTGGCGCAAACAGCTGATATTCGCACAAACAAGTTCGCCTGCGAACCATTTGGGCCATCTCTAGTCATGACCATGGTCCTGACAGTTTGCTGTCTGTGAATTTTGTTGCATTGTAGGAAATAACTTTTTCCATACTCTGTATATAGAAACTCTCAGTAACAAACATTCTGTGCAGATCACCTGGCAGAACTAAAGATGTCACCACCAGTGATATACTTCAGAATGTAAATCAGGGAAAAGAAATATTTTACAGTGGGCAAACACTGACTAAATAATTTACAATTGAATATTGTAAACAATAAGCAATTTTATTCATTTTGTTTTTTTTTCCACCACAGTTCCACTTTAAGACAACAGATTGACCAGTCCAGCTCCTAATTTTTAACGCAATCGGCCTGCCACTATGAATGCAGTCAGACAAATGATTCTAGAGAATTAAAAAAAAAAAACTTCTACAATGTATTACTTTTAATTGACTCGCTATTTAAAAACAAGTATAAAGTAATTCAATGTCTGATCTAATAAAACTTTGTGGAGGCATGGCATCACTTAACCACTTTTTCCACCACTACAGTATATCTACGTCTTCTAAGACTTCATCTAAGTCACGAGGACGTAGATATAAGTGGTGTAGCTGAAGCACAGCTGTACATGATACAGATTTTGCACGAAAATTCGCGTTTGCACCCTAAACCGTTTAATTGCGTGCGACACTTCGCAAACGCGAAAGTTTGCACAAAAACGGCCTCTTTTGTGAATCAAGCCCTTAGTGTGACAGAGTGTGTGCTCACAGGAAGGGCTGTACACAGTGATAAAGCTGTTCAGTGATTAACCCCTTCACAATCACTACACTATTGCTAAATCATTAATTAGCTCGATGTCATTTGTGTGACAGTCAGAGTGTGTGCTGCAGGCAGCTGCTATGTGTCTGTGTGTGTGCTGTGCACAGACCAGGCAAGCTGCTGCCTGCTGGCCAGCTATTAGCCTTAGGTATAGGTTAGGTTAGGGATTAGTGGATAGGATTACTGTGTTATTGTGTAGTTAGTACTGTAGTACTGCATAGTGTTGGGCGAACACCTGGATGTTCGGGTTCGGGCCAAACAGGCCGAACATGGGCCAGATGTTCGGCATGTTCGGCCCGAACGCCGAACTCAATGGAAGTCAATGGGACCCCCGAGCATGCCCATTTTGGGGGCCCTATGGGGTCGCAGGCATAAGGGGGGAGCATGCCCCGATCGCGGGGGGGGTCGGAAATTCCCCCCACCCCCTCCGCTAGCGCTCCCCCCTCTGCCCGCTTCCCCATAAAAAAAGTTTAAGGCAAGTTAAATAGTACTTGGTGGCTGGCCTGGCACTGGCAGTGGAGTGAGGAGGAGTCCGAGTAGCAGAGTGACGCGTTGAGGCCGGGCAGCGGGCGGTTCAGCGGTAGTACCCTTGTGGTACTTCCGCCCTTTCTCTGACCTCACGTCCTCTGCATACGAGGGTACGCGTCACGCGTACCCTCGTATGCGTCATCACGTAGAGGACGTGAGGTCAGAGAAAGGGCGGAAGTACCACAAGGGTACTACCGCTGAACCGCCCGCTGCCTGGCCTCAACGCGTCACTCTGCTACTCGGACTCCTCCTCCTCCTCACTCCACTGCCAGTGCCAGGCCAGCCACCAAGTACTATTTAACTTGCCTTAAACTTTTTTTATGGGGAAGCGGGCAGAGGGGGGAGCGCTAGCGGAGGGGGTGGGGGGAATTTCCGACCCCCCCCCGCGATCGGGGCATGCTCCCCCCTTATGCCTGCGACCCCATAGGGGGACCGTATTGCGGCATGTTCGGGCGAACAGGGCCCCTGTTCGGCGGCCATTCAGTAGTTCGGGGCGAACCCGAACTTAAAAGGCTGAACACCATCAGGTGTTCGGCCGAACTCGAACATCACCCGAACAGGGTGATGTTCTGCAGAACCCGAACAGTTGCGAACACTGTTCGCCCAACACTAGTACTGCAGTCAGTGCTAGTAGTTGTTAGAGTAGTAGTACTACTGTGTTAGCTTTCTACAGAACTGCTGTGCTGTAAGCAGTGCCAGTGTGACAGTTAGTTTGCGAAAATTTGTGCGAAAAGTTCGCCGTTCTCCGTGAACGCGAACCACGGAAGTTCGCCGGCGAACCGTTTGGGCCATCTCTATTCACTTTAACCACTTGAGGACTACAGTGCTAAACCCCACTAAAGACCAGGCCAGTTTTTGCTTAATAGGCCACTGCAGCTTTAAGGCCTAGCTGCAGGGCCGCATAACTCAGCACACAAGTAAATCCCCCCCACACACTTTTCTCCCCACCAACAGAGCTCTTTGTTGGTGGGGTCTGATGACCCCCTCCCCCTGTGTTTATTTTTGTTTATATAAATATTTTTGTTATGTTTTTTTTTAAATAAAATTTTCTATTTATTTATTTATTTCTCCCCTGCTCCCTCCCTCCCCCCAGCCAGACAATGATGCAATCGGCTGTAACAGACTTCAGCCTATGACAGCCGAACGCTCTCCTGTGTGGCAGGGGGACAGCCATGTCACATGGCTGTCCCGAGTACAACACTGCTGCGGATCGCAGCATTGTACTTAGGGAAAAGACAGCGGTTTCGCTGTCTAACAGTCTCCTGAGCAGCGATCGCCGCTCGGAGACTGAAGGTGGGGCGGAGCTCCGGCCCCAGGACCTGACGCCAATTGGCGTTAGGCGGTCCTGGGGCTGCCACCACGGCCATGCCAGTCGTTTCATTTGGGCACCAGCATTCAGCTATTGTATACCGTATTTTTTGGACTATAAGACGCTCCTAGGTTTAGAGGACAAAAACGTAGAAAAAAATATATTCTAAACCTGCTGTATCCATGGTGAAGGTGCATCTTGTGGAGTATGCCCCATTTGTACCTCATGCCCCCTTGTACCTCTTATGTCTCCCGGTGTCCGCCTCTGTCCCCCCTTGTGTCCTCCTGTGTCCCCATGTGTCTTCCTCTATGACCCTTTATGTCTCCCTTTATATCTCAATGCATCTTTGTGTCCCCACGTCCTCCGTTTGAACCCCTGTGTCCTCCTTCACATAGGCACAGTAGAGGGAGTCCCCAACATTGTGGTGGGTTGGAGACTCGTATTGGTAGACATGCACACCTCAGGAACTCCCTGCATTTGGACAATAAAACAGTGACTTTCCCCCCCCCCCACTTTTGGAAGAGAAAAAGGTGAGTTATCCAAAAAATACAGTATTTGGTTACATGACATGAATTCGCCAGCACCAGTGCTTGCCTTCATAAATGCTGGTGCCCGATTCTTGTTCTGTAACCAATAACTGGTACTCCGCTATACAACAGACAAGTGGCTGCACCAACATTAAAGTGACCCAGAGGTGAAGAAAGCTGCCGTTTTTAATTACCCGGGGCTTCCTCCAGCCCCATAAGCATGGCTGTGCTCCTTGCCATCCTCCTACAATGTCCCGTTCAGCCCCAGTGTGCCCTGTAAGCGGCTCCGTGACGTCAGAGGTGGACCTTCTGCGCAAGCGCAGAAGGTCCTGGCTGACGTCACTCATTCAGACTGAGTCTGACTGAGCCGCTAGCTGGGAGTTGACTGCGGCTGAAAGGAGGATTTCGGGAGGACTGTGGAAAGACTGTGGTATAACGGTGAGGGACACCCCAGGAAGCCCCAGGGAAGTAAAAACGACAGTTTTCTTCATTTATGGGTCACTTTAAACACCTGGTAATGAAGATAACCTAAGATGAGTATTGGCTAGGGTCGGTGGTTACATTTAGATTGCTGATTTCTATGGTGGAATAAGGGATAGGGTAGGTGGTGGTTAGACTGAACAATTACCATTAATATGATAAGTTTAGGCATTAGGTAGGTCTGAACATCAGGAAGGTTTTTTTTATCCATAGCTTATCAACAGAGAGAAGCAATGAGAATACCAAAGAAGATCATTGCTCCATTGCATTGCATAGAATATCAATAACAGCGCTTTATCATTGCGCTATTGGCTGCTGTATCAAACATTGAAACTGTATCAAACATATTGCTTAACAGCACTGCAAGAAAAGAACCTCTCTAACAGGAATACTGTTGGCAAGCAATAGCAACACTGTAAAGAATATGACTTCTGAAGGTATGACTTATTTTTACAAGACAGATGGCAGACCATATAAAGTAATAAAACACCTGATATTATGTATGGGCAAGACCATTAATTTGTCCTATACTCTTTAACACCTGTTCGCAGTTTTACAAATGGCTGCACATGTAGCAGTTCATTATAGTCAATCTTGCCGCTCCAAGCCTCCATTTCTCTATCTATCTATCTATCTATCTATCTATCTATCCATCCATCCATCTATATTTCATTATTTTTCCTCCCACTCACTGAGCACTTTATTGGTGATATTATAATAAATACATACACAAATACAAATGCATGTACTTACATTGCAGATGAAAAGGAATGTTGATAAATGCACCTTAGACTTTTCAATGGTAGATCACTATATAAAAAAATGTCATACAGTTGGAAACATCAGACCTAGAGAAGGACATGGGAATACTGGTTGATAGCAAGTTGGGCTGTCGTATACAATGCCAAGCATCGGTAGCTAAAGCAAATAAAATTCTGGGATACATAAAATGGGAAATAATATCTCGAGATGCTAGTATACTACTCCCTCTAAATAAATCACTTGTGAGGCCACATCTGGAGTATGGGATACCATTTTGGGCACCACACTATAGAAAGTACTTTGACCTTCTAGAAAGGGTACAAAGATGGGCAACTAAATTCATCAGAGGGATGAAAGAGCTTACTTACTAAGAAAGTCACTAAAACGTTTAAAACGTTCGGGATGCGGTGGTGGACCAGCCAACCCAAAACGGACACAGGTACTGTCAATTCAAGTAATCAATAATTTATTTATATACTCCAAAGACAAGTTGCAATGCGTTTCACGGACAAAATCCCGCTTCCTCAGGCAATAAACAACAGGAGTGATACACAGCACGGAGTCCAAAATACGCTTGGCACCTCTGTGCGTATTTTGGACTCCGTGCTGTGTATCACTCCTGTTTATTGCCTGAGGAAGCGGGATTTTGCCCGTGAAACGCGTTGCAACTTGTCTTTGGAGTATATAAATAAATTATTTATTACTTGAATCGACAGTACCTGTGTCTGTTTTGGGTTGGCTGGTCCACCACCGCATCCCGAACGTTTTAAACGTTTTACTGACTTTTATCCTACTAGCGCCTCTGTACAGCTCTACACATCAAGAATCCACCCTTGGTGGAAGGGTGGTACACCCTCTTTTTTTCCTCTATCCACAGAGAGCGACGTCTTAATCCTGAGTGGGGACAGGCTTATTCTCCCCACCTGCCTTTACAGTGGTTGCCTTGGAGGTAACCCTGGTTTGTAAGTATAATGCTTACGTTTCATCATTATCATTCGCACTCCTCCAATACAAGCCACACTATAATGGGCTCTCGGTTTTCTACCTTTTATACTTACTAAGAAAGGTTGGGCAAACTGGGCTTATTAAGCTTGGAAAAAAGGCAACTGACAGGTACCCTGATTAACATGTATAAATACATCATAGGGCAATACAAAAGCTTAGCAGATGAGCTTTTTGTCCCTAAGGTTGTACAACGGACAAGGGGACATAATTCTTGCCATATTTAGAAAGGGGCGCTTCACACAGTAAGAGTGATTAAATCTGGAATATCTAACCTCAGGTAGTAGTAATGGCAAACTCTATGGGCCTGATTCACATAGCAGTGCAAACACTTTGCATGCCTGCGAAAAGCCCTTTATCATGCCTAAACTTAGTTTAGGCGTGATCAGAAGTATCTCGCATGAAGCTCCCACGCAATCGCGCAGGCACGCGCGCGCAGTGCCCATTAAGCCCTATGGGACTTTGCACGATCAGCAGCACAAAGCGGTGATAACTCTGCTAGTGCAAAGGTTATCACGCCTAAAGTCTTTTAGGCGTGATAACTGAGTTATCACCGCTTTGTGAATCAGGCCCAATATCTGCATTTAAAGAGGGCTTGGATTCTTTCCTTGCATTGAAGGGCATCCATGGCTATAATTATTAGGTAATTCCTGGGAGAGTTGATACAGGGATTAATCTGACTGCCATCTGGAGTCAGGAAGGAATTTTCCCTTTTGAGGCTAATTATTGCAGGCCTTGTAAGGTTTTTCATCTTCCCCTGGATCAACTGGGATATGTACAGGTTCAGGATTTTTTTTGTTGTTGTATTTTTCTGGGTAGACTTCATGAACAGATGTATTTTTTCAACCAAACTAACTATGTTAATTAGGAGTGCCCTTTGACTCCCAAAATGAAAAAGAAAAAATAGAGGCCAGACTGTATTTTCAGCATTGCATCACTGACAGGGTGGAGCATGGGAATAGTTTCCTCAAATTCTTTAGCTGCAACGTTTACTATCCGCCTCGTCCATATTCAGTTTTCTGGACATAAGGATGGCAGGAGATTGTGTCAGTCTCTATGCTGGCACAGCTTGCTGTAGACATACAGGTATAGTGACCAGTGAAGGTCACCATTATTAACCTTTCTAATGTGTGTATAACAGCACACGGCTAATCTCACTAAAGGATCCAACAAGTAGGATCCTTAACAACCCCTGACACTGGTATGCCCAATTGCAATGTTATTTTTGCTTCCCCCGCCTGGTCTGTTGTGTGCTGATTATTGTCCCTCCGCCCTAGCTACACAATACATAACCTAAAGGACATTAATGCATCTCAACAGCATTAGTTCCCGATTTGTTGCCCGAGGGATAGTTTCCCTATCCCAGATGGGCCTCAATAGTTGTATGTGTGTACTTAGCTTACGTTGGATCTCAAGACTTTCTTTCTGTGTGGTCAGTTGTAAGCGTAGGAGTATCGGTTAGAAAACTGTAGAACAGTAAGTGAAATCTATCAACAGAGCTGGGACAAGGTCCTACAGCACCCGCCCAAGGCTGAGACACCAAATTGCGCCCCTCCGTCCATCCCACCCCAGCTGTCATACACTGATTGCTATTAGACTAAGAGGCGCCCCAGGGCCACCAACACCTTACTCGCTAGTTGTCTGCCCCCCCCCCCATATTCACTCGCCTCCACTTGGTGACCCTCACAGCCTGGGGGTCCATCTTGCAAGGGTCATAAAATAATTGTGGCCATCATGCTCTTCACACCCATAACAAGTGTAGCCACAAAAACACCTGAGCAATTCACTTTTTCAACTGAGTTTATAGTACTTTTCCAACAACTTTTTGGTACTTTTTCAATTACAAAGTGCTGAAAAGTTACTCTAAATAGGAGAATGAAAAATTATCTCCTAGGAGAAAACTCTTAAGGACAAGTGAAATGCTTACGGGCCTCGGTTTGAACAATAGTCCCATGTACTATCGTAGAGAGTCAAGGTTAGTAGTTAGGGCCTCTCACTGTTTTGGGCCTCCCTGCAATTGTGGGGGCTCCTCCCTTATAGTTACACCCCTGATTCAACATCACACCAAGGTAATTTTCACTTAGCCCACACCTATCCTGTTACCACACACTTCATTTAGGGCCCTTTCCCATGAACAGAACAGTTGGTAGGCAGAAAAGCCTCTCAAACTCTCACAACTGCTTGTTGCTGCCTGACAACTGCTTGCTGCTGCCTGGTAACTGCTCACTTCGGCCTGGTAACTGCTTGCTGAGCACACAGGTCAACTGCCTGTGGAAAGGGACCCCTCGATTGTAAGCCTTTGGCAGGGCCCTCCTTCCTTGTGTATCTGTGCATTCTGCTCACAGAGTAACATGAAACTGAATTACTGAGCCTATTACTTCAGTGTATGATCTGGCATGGTGTACCTTGTTGCTTATTGTCTGTTTTGGGTTGGCTGTCACTGTACTCCTAACAGAAGAAGCAGAGTACACGTAAAGCACTGAACTTTACAACTACGATAACTTCGAAAGAGGTTTGCAACGTAAGGATTTAATGCCACATTACATCATTAGCGAGAAAACCTGCGGAGAAAACTGCGAATATGAAAACAAAGTAAACCATCAAAATAACTAATACCCTATACTTAACCTACTGCTCGCGCTATTACAATCAGCTAACGGTGATCCCGAGAGGCAGTGCCTGTTCAATATTCAGCGGCGTATACATTAATCTTAAGGTTATTCTTATCAAGAATAATCACAGCTTTAAAGCTACCCATTTATCACTTGCTGTTCCTCTTGAAAAGGGCTGCGTTCTGAAGTTGTGAACTTATCACAGTCAGGTGAAAAAAGACCGATGACAGGTTAACATTTCACTAATTGGAATACAAAGCATGGCTCACGTTGGTTGAGCCTGAATGTTTTTAATTCCAGATCCACCCACCACTTTCTATTTCCAAATATTACACCACAGCTGAGAAGCCCAAGAGCCCAGTTCAGACTCCCCCCTTCTCCCCACTATCCCCCCCTCGTGTCCCTTCTCCTACCCCGTGCGCCTGACTCACCACAGGTGATGCTGAGACAGGAGAAGAGTGAAAGCCCTACAATAATGTCAAAGAATTTCTGTAAGTGAACTTTACAGCTCACCCGGCAGACTCACTCACAAGATCAAAGAGGCGAGGCAACCTGCTGTAACCTCGCAAGCTTGCACACAGTTCAGAAGAGGTGGCAAAATAGATTTCACGGCATAACACTTCAGACTTAGCAGTACTTAGGATCCTTCCTCCTCTTTACTTCAGATCACAGATGGAATTTCCTATTAACTCATTAGGGTTTTTTTTGTTTTTTTTTTGCAAAGTAATCACTCATACTGAAGTGGAACAGACATACATTATTTTTGTGTTGAATAATGTAGAAATAATCGACCTACCTGTCCATAAACACATCACTCAGTACTATTCGTTTGGAATACTTATCTATCTTGCTACATTTTTTGGAGATAGATATACGTGCATTCACGTCACACAAACTCACACTTATGTGCACACACACACACACACACACACACACACACACACACGTGTGCGCACACACACAGTGACATTCACACACACACACACTCATGTGCACACTCACATGCATAGTACACACACACGTGCACGCACACACACACACACACACACACACACACACACACACACACACACACAAACACTCACGTGCACACTCACATGCCTAGTACACACACACGTGCGCACATACACACACACACACACACACACACACACACACACTTATGGGCACACAAACACACCTGTTTTTTTTCTTCCTCGCTGGTGGCTTAAAAGGCATTTTATTAATAAGGTGTGAAAATATTACCTAGGAGAAAACTCAGGAGTAACAATGAATTGCATAGAGGCCCATGTCTTTTAGTCACACAGTCTTTCCTCCTTTGAACTATAAAAGCCCCCATGAGTGCTTAGATCAATTGAGCCCTGAGAGCATTTGAAAATAAAGGTAAGCACAAACAATAAACAAATTAGCTCTCAGTGAATTCCCATATGTCATGCCTCCCCCCATTAAAGCCTCCTGTGTGGCTGCTTCTTCATCTCTGCCAATCTGTACCCTCAATGTCTTTGTGTCACCCTCCCCACTATTACACTTTTGCATAATGTCCAGGCCAGCAGCAAACATACCACCATGAAGAGGAAGAAGCACTGTGACGTGTGACTGTTTATGGCAGCTTTGCTCCACCGCCAGTCAATCTCTCTCCTTCTTCCATGGATGCCCATACAGTGTCTCCCATATGTGACATCACAGACATTCTGCATTGGCAGCACCAGGGATCCTATTGGCTACAGAGAGCTGGAGGCTGGATCAGTAGCAGGCAGTGCTGCCTACAAGTGCTTGCACTGCCCAGCCAGCTAAGTAAAAAGATTTTTTTAGTTGATGTGCCCGCCCACCTGAGCTGGTGCTGAATGGCCAGACTGCACATTCTTCGGCCCCTGCATGCCCCCCTCACAGTCACGAGGGCTGCAGGTGCACAGTTATGCCATTGCATACAGAGTTTTTACAATTACAGAGGGCAGGGACAGTTCAATTAACAATGGGGGCTCATTGCAAAATGTAACCCGGGGGCCCCCCCAACAGACATCCCCAACCAAAATATCGGCATTAGAGACCCTTTGTTGCAGCCACATTTCCCTCCTGTGCCCCTGAGCCAGCTGATGGTCCTCCCTCCTAACTTAACTGTGCTAGGTGGGGCCCTTGCAGTGTCTTTGGCAGTGTAGCATCTCACCTGCCCGCCAGCACAGGTGAGACGCTACTCTGCAGAGGCCCCTGGGGAGCAAAAGTTAAGATAGAGGGAGACACCTTGGGGCTCCTACAGGCTCTGGGGCCCTGATGAGATTGCTCCCTTTGCCTCTATGATAGCGCCGGCCCTGAGAGAGGATGGAGTCTGAAGTGAGTGATTGTTCAAATTCTCTGTTAAATAACTGGTATCGGCTCCTCCATTTGCAGTCGCTGTTAAGAGTATGTCTGCCTATGACAATTACTGTTTCCACGTTGAAGAAGATCGTGTTGCTCAAATATCTATAAAATTACAAATACAAAATGAAAAATAAAAATCACATCTGGCTGTCTGCTCTACATTCCCATTTAAGACAATATTTCTAATAACCTAAACTAGATATAAAGGATTCCGTGCTTTACAAGAGTAAAACGATTTGCCTGAATAATAGTTGAGATAAGTTCCCTACTTCCAAAAACTGCAGATAATGGCATTACATTTAATGGTGGCTATTTTGTCCACATTAGAGAGGAAAGACATAGCTATGAAGATATCCAGAATCTGGTCTATAACATTATCCGAGAGACGGGTCGTTTTTCTTAACCTTCCTCCGGGTGAAGAAGATGCTCATTTCACAGCTTGGAATGTAATCTTGCTTGACCCTTTCTTATTGTAAAAATAGATTTAAAATACTATAAAGTGAGCAGACTTCCAGATTAATCACTGGTAGGGTTTTCACGCTGACTGAAGCACTAAAAGATGGCTTACTGTCGACATAACCATTGTGCATTCTGTCTGCCATAAATTGCTGCAGAAAATTTCATGCTTAAGATGTACCTGTAATTCAACAGTATGATGAAAACGTGGGCTGTAAGGAAGTTAGCAACCAATTTTATTTCTTCAGAGAGCTTCGGTGTACTGCTTTAAAGCGAACCCAAGCCAAAGCTCAGGGTCAAAAACAGATACTTACCAAGAAGAGAGGGATGCCTCGTGTTCCTATTGAGGATTCCCCTTGGTTGTCAGAAGCCCCCCCCCGTTGCTAAAAGCACCCACCCTCCAAATCATTGCCACGCAGCTCCTCTTCTGCATTCTTGGGCGCACACCCATTGCAAGGAGAACAGCGAGGAGAACGCCAGCGCATACCACTATGCGCTCGCATGAGCGTGAGCTCCTATCATTATAAACAGCCGGCTCCAGCGATCAGCCTGCCAGTGACTGATCAGCACTGGCAGGCTCGGTTTTGTATTTATTTATACAAATGTATGTATATAGTGCTGCCATCTGCCAACTGTCCCTTGGAGGGGCTCACAATCTAATCCCTATCATAGGCATATGTCTATGTATGATTATTGTAGTGTATGTATCCTAGTGTTGGGCCACATTGTATGTATCCGAGTGGGGGGGCATTAAAAAATGCAAAAATGTTGGTCTTTTATTAAAACTATAAATTGCAGCAGCAATCAAATACCAGAAAAAGAAAAAATAGCAGCAGCAATCAAATACCACCATTTTAAAGCTCTATTAGTGTGAAGAAAAGGGGGTAAAATTCATTTTGGTGCCAAGTTGTATGAACGAGCAATAAACCGTTAAATTTGTGAAGTGCGGAATTGTAAAAAATGTCCAGGTCACTAGGGCGGTATAAACCTCTGGTTCTCAACTGGTTTAAAAAGCTCTTGGAGTGTGGATCAGCCCTAAGGATGCAGGTCGTTTGGGCGCCCATTGCCGCAGGTGTCTTATAGAAGCCAATGCAAATTGTAATGGGTACCCAGTTGGTGGTTTGAGTACATGTAGCACCTAGGGATGGTCGCTGGATTCCGCAGAATTACGATTTCTGCGATTCTGGCCGGAATTTGGTGATTCCGGTTCCGTTGCGACGGAACGGAATTGCTATAGCGGAATTTCCACGGAAAAACATGGAATTCCGAGGAATGCAAATTGTTTTGCTTCCAAACAGATTTCCGCCTAAAAATAAGATGTTCTAGTCGCCAGACTTAGAATTTCCACACTAACTTCCCCGCCTCCTCCTCCGGAGGAGGAGGATCTTGTCTTCCAGGGAATTGTAGGATGTCAAAAGCCAGCTCACATACATTGGCCAGGAATCAAACCCAGGTCTAGTGGTTGGAAGGCAGCTCTCCTCACCGCTATACCACCACCAACACAAGGGAATCAAAAACGTTTGATTCCCACCCAGAAGCTTAGCACAAGCAACTAACCAATACCATGGGTGGCAAAGCATTGAGTGGGCAGACCTTTATTTAGGTGGGCCTACAAGTTTCATCAGCCATTGGCTTATCAAGCACCTTAATAGACACTCTCGTCCAGCATCTAACGGTGCAGCCGAAGGGACTAACACAGGATTCTGGCTGCGCACGCCCATCTGAAGGGATGCATGCATGTGCGACCTTTGGGAATGCCATTCCACGCTGCAGAGGATGCTCCCGCAAGAGCTGGACTTGTGGAAGGAACGTCGGTGAGATAAGCACATGACACCCTAATCTTCTAATCAACACTACCGAAGTATGTAAACTCCAAATATATTTTTTTCTGATCTCTTAGGGCCAGGGCCAAGTGTATATTTATTAATTCACCATTTAAAAACTAGTGACACTAATGCTGCAAAATACAAGGTTTCTGCGGGGGACATTTATCAAGAGTGTCTGAGGTAAAATACTGGTAGGTTTTTAGAAATCTGTGTAGAACGGTCTTAGACATATTAAGAAATTACCAAATAGTGCTGTTTCCTTCTTAAACTGTTCTTAAATAGGAGGAGTTAGGGAGGTTTCTCAGACAGTGCAGTGTGTGAGGGAAATTGCTGTTGCTGAGGTAACCAATACATCTGCTGTATTGCATCAATGCCCAGCACTGGAAGGGTTAAGCACAAAACAGCTTCATAGGATTCAGCAGGGGGAGGGGCACTTCACAAATCATGCCTTGCCTGCCCTGCACAAACTGTGTAGAAGTGCTATTAAGCACTTCTTAATCTGCGGTAGTTTAGGGATGACTTTGCATTTTCTTAACTGTAGTGCAGCTCTTCAAATTCATGCTAAACTGCCGCTATTAACTAAGAACTAAGAATTTTCTTATTATCCCGCAGAACAGTTCCCCTGGCCGGTTAGAACTTAATTTAAAGCTAATGGGAACACATATTTAAATAAAAGAAAGTCAGATACTCACCTAAGGAGAGCGAAGGCTCAGTCCTAAAATGAGCCTTCCCTCTCCTCTCCCGATGCCCTCGGTGCTGCGCTGGCTCCCCTGTTCACATCCCCCGCCGAGGGGACTTCGGAAGTCTTCAGGAGCAGAGTCCTCCCGAAGACAGGCGGCTCCATACTGCGCACGAGCGAGTGCGTCATAGAGGGTGTGCGCAGTGTAGAGTGGCCTGTCTTCGGGAGCACTCAGGCTCCCGAAGCATTTCCGTAGCCTCCCTTCAGCCTGGAAACTGCGGTATTTGACTGAAACAGTCGAATACCGCTACGGGGGAGCCGGCGCAACAGCAGGGACAGGGAGAGGGGATGCTCTATGGGACCCAGAGGATTCCTCTCCTTAGGTGAGTATCTGACTTTTTAATTGAAATATGGGTTCCCATTCACTTTAAGAAGAATCAACTGTCTGTAATGCTTTTATACATCTGGCCCAGTGACCTTTAAAGGGAACCGTAACTGAGAGGGATATGGATGTTTTCTTTTAAATAATACCAGTTGCCTGGTAGCCCTGCTGGTCTCTTTGGCTGAAGTAGTGGCTGAATCACAGACCTGAAACAAGCATGCAGCTAATCCAGTCTGACTTCAGTCAGAGCACCTGATCTGCATGCTTGTTAAGGGGCTGTGGTTGAAAGTATTAGAGACACAGGATCAGCAGGAGAGTCCGGCAGCCGGTATTATTTTAAAAGGAAAAGTCCATATCCTTTGCAGTTTAGGTTACCTTTAATACATATACTTCTTTTAACATGTATTCTCCGTAGCTCATCTAAACTTAAAAACCAAATAAATAAAATGTAGTTACAGAACTTTTATAGCTAAATATAATTTTAGGAATCACTACAGCACTAAAATAGTCATTTCTAGACTAGGACGAGTGTGCTGTAAAATACATCAGTTCTTGAAAGCTGGAGTTGTGTGACTCCATTGTGCAGTTCAGTTTCTTCCTCTGCAGGTACATGCTAAATTAAATTCTGCTTCCCAGAATGATTTCCAATTCTCAAATTCTTAGCATCCGGTCACTGCTCAGTGCTGGCTGAAATCAAATAACTTATCCTTGGGTTAAGCTTGAAACTTAATCTGCACATTAAACTTGGAAACCTTTGAATTATATTGGGTTTTCCAGCCAGAAGCTGCAGTAAAGTGGGAGCCAAACATGAAGAAACGTTTTCGGTTCAAAAAGTGCACCTGTCACAATAATCATGCATTACCTGCATCAAGCAATGTGTCAGGGTATCCAAACTACAATTTTATTTTGAGCAATAAAAAAAAAATGTTCTTGCCAAGAAAAAAATGTTATCCCCTTAAAGTGAATGGGAACCGCATTTGAAAAAAATGAAGCAAATACTTACCTAAGGAGAGGGAAGGCTCTGGGTGGTATAGAGCCCTCCGTCTCCTCTCTCGGTGCCCTCTATCCTGTGCTGGCTCCCCCCCGTTTCAATCCCCGCTGAAAGGGTATTTGGAAGTCTTGCGGTTCCATACTGCACAGGCGTGAGCGTGCAAGAGAGCGTGCTTGCGCAGGTGAAGTACAGGGTAACCCTTCTTCAGGAGCACTCGGGCTCCCTGAAGACTTCTGAAGCCTCCTTCGGCCAGGTAAAGCAGTATTTGACTAATTTAGTCAAATACTGCTACCGGGCGAGCCAGCACTGGAACGAGGGGACCAGGAGAGGAGCCGGAAGGCTCTATAGGACCCAGAGCCTTCCCTCTTCTTGGGTAAGTATTGGTCTCATTTTTTTAAATGCGGTTCCCATTCACTTTAAAGAGGAACTGTAGTGAAAATAACATAATGGATAACATTGCTTATTTTTTAGAATATTCATTTATATTCATTTATATATTAGTCAGTTTTGCCCGTTGTAAAATCTTCTCTCTGCCCGATTTACATTCTGAAATGTATCACTGGTGGTGACATCTTAAGTTTTGTCAGGTAATCTGTATGGAAAGTTTGTTACTGAGGGTTCTATGCACAGAGGGACATACTGCTTTCTTGGCAGCTGTTATTTCCCACAATGCAACAAAATTTACAGATAGGAAACTGTCGGGACCATGGTCATGACATCACAGTGTGGGAGGGGTTTCGCCACAATATCAGTCATACAGACTCTCCCTGATTCAAGAGAAGGTCAAGATTTCTCAGGGGAAAGGGGGTATCAGCTACTGATTGGAATAAAGTGCAATCCTTGGTTAAAGTTCCTTTTTAACAGACCACTATTGTTAAAAACTGTAAAATGTGAAACAAGTGTACTACATACCTGTAGGGTGTACATTTCTCCCAGAGTGAAATGCACTAGAAATTGCTTTTTTCCTTTGTAACTGTCAATCATGTTAGATATAGATTTGTTCCAGAGCAAAATACTATATACACTATACATGACCTTATCCCTACTTTGTGGTCTTTTACAGTAGATATTATGAATCCACCAGTTCTGGCTGGTTTTTGGTAAGATGGACTAGTCCAAACCTAATACTTTACTCTATGCTTCTCTGTATGTGGCTCAACACGTGGGTAACGCGCAGTGCCTCTTTCCTGATCCATTGCATTCCTGCTGCTACAGGGAGCGCAAAGCAATGGTGGCTGTGAACATGGCCTTACAGAGTTTTGCATTAATGAAGAATGTTTGAGTTATCTTGCTGCCATATTTAGAGACACTTTAAGCATGTACATAAACACCATAATCTCCCCTGGAAAATAACTGTGCAGCATTAGGTGAAGCGGAATGAGTGCGATGCAGAGAGGATGTGAAGGGGATGTTGAACAGAGTAAGAGTCTTCTCAAAGGAGATAAGCTGGATGGAACAGAACGAGTCAGCAAAGGTCAAGTGCAGCACCAATCAGGATCCATCTGAACCCCCCCCCCCCCCCACCCCCTCCTCCCACCAGGACTAGATTCAGTAAATAGACTGGTTATATACTAGTTGTATGTCTTCAGTAATGATTCAGATAAACTGTTTTTCTTCCTTTTCACCTAAAAATATGGGGGGCTGTGTGTGCCTTTCATAAGGGCATCTATTTTATATAGACATGTAACTGATTTCAACATGATCTCAGACTTATTTCATGTTAAAGCGGAACCATGATCTTTTTAAAGAGGAACTGGATATGATTGCTTTTATTTATTTATTTTTTACAATATTAATTTATACATTGTTTCGTCAATGTCTTCCCATTGTAAAAGCTTTCCTCGTGGTGGCTGGACAGTGTAATAGTTAAGGGCTCTGCCTCTGACATGGGAGACCAGGGTTCGAATCTCGACTCTGCTTGTTCAGTAAGCCAGCACCTATTCAGTAGGAGAACTTTGGCAAGTCTCCCTAACACTACTACTGCCTATAGAGTGCGCCCTAGTGGCTGCTGCTCTGGCGCTTTGAGTCCGCCCAGAGAAAAGCACAATATAAATGTTATTTGTCTTGTCTTGTCTCGTCCTGATTTACATTCTTAAAGGAAACCAGAGATGGGAAAAGGAAAAAGATTTTATATATGCCTGGGGCTTCCTCCAGCCCCATCTGTCTGAATGGCTCCCATGCCACCATCCGCTGCCCGCAGCTACGAGTACCCGGTCCAATCACTGACGTCATCTGAGCCAACCTACACAGGAGAAGTGCACCCTCTACGTATCTCTCCAGCGCCTGCTGGAGAGATACGCAAACAACGCACTTCTCTTATGCTAGACTGGCTCCGACTGACGGCAGTGCAGGGACCCGGTTCTCGTAGCTGCGGAGGATTGCGGCATGTGAGCGATCCAGGCGGATGAGGCTGGAGGAAGCCCCAGGTATGTATAAAATCTTTTTCCTTTTCGTCTCTGGTTCACTTTAAAGTCAATGGGAAGAAAAAACAATCAGCCAGATACTTACCTAAGGAGAGGGAAGGCTCTGAGTCCTATAGAGCCTTCCCACTCCTCTCCTGATCCCCGCGTTCCAGCGCTGGCTCCCATTAGCAGTGTTCCACCAATTACGTCAAATACTGCTCTATCTGCCGCTGAAGGAGGCTTTGGAAGCCTTTGGGAGCCCAAGCTCGGCATTGCATGCACAATTCTAATTTCTGCCAGAGGATCCAGAGACTTCCCCTTTCCGAGGCAAGTACCCCCCGGGGCTGTTTTTGTGTTAATGTGTCTCTTTAAAAAAAATCTGATTCAGGTTTTCTGGATCGCACACTTTCTGTAGTGTTTTTTTTTTTTTTTACCGCTTTCCAACTTTGGTAAATCATTCCCACAGCGCTTACACCAATTAGTTTCACATCCAGAAACGTATTACACCGAAGGGGGCTCCTCTCTTTCTCTCTTTTATCATCCCTGTTGTTGAACACAAATCCACGGAAAGACTGTTACAGGCACTACAAAGCACCATTTGCTTAAAATTTGAGAACGCGGTATTTCTAAAGAACATAAGCTAGTTCTGAAATTCCAACATATATAATACTCTGGGGCATTATGTATTTGGGGCTTTACGGAATTCTCATCTAAAGACGGGAGTCTTCCGTGAGACGTGACACGGTGAAATAGGATTCCACCGTTTGCTGCGATATATGCCCAGAAGACAAAAGCCTAAGGCAGCCATGTAAGCAGAAAAATACAGCCCAATCATATTATATTCTCACCCCATTTTTACATTTTAAATATTTGATTCTATGCTTCAGTGCGCGCAGGTACAACCGAACTGCATAGAATGTGTTGGATACTTCAGGGTGAATTAAAGCTCCGTGTCCTAGGGCTGTATAAACTATAAATACAGCCTTGCTCCTGGCGGTTTTATAAGGCAAGGGAAAATCCTCTAAATTATTACTACCTACTACTCTCTGAGTATGTCATTAGGGTCAGCAAATGGGAAATGAAAACTTTTAGAGCAGACGACAAGGCAGTCTTTATTGGCTATTAACGAAAACCACAAGTCCACAATGTCCCTAATTAAAGAGTTCACTATCTGTTCATGAAAAGTATCTGATGCCTGCTTAGTGCTTATAATTTGTTCTCTCGGAGCCCTTTTACACTTAAAGAGAAACCGTAACCAAGAATTGAACTTCCATCCCAATCAGTAGCTGATACCTCCTTTCCCATGACAAATCTTTTCCTTTTCACAAACTGATCATCAGGGGGCTCTTATGGCTGATATTGTGGTGAAACCCCTCCCACAGTGGGATGTCAGGACCATGGTTCTGACATCACACTGCAGGAGCCTTGTTACATTGCTGTTTACAGCTGATTGCAACTGCCAAATAAGAAAGCAGCAAGCAGCATCTCCTTCACTGACATCACCTGCCAGCAGTAAAAATGTCACCATGTCTTAAAATGTCAGAATGTAAATCAGGGAGAGGAAAGATTGTACAATGGGCAAACACTGACTAAATCATTTATATATAATTATTGCAAACATGAAGCACTTTTTTATTACATTATTTTCACTGGAGTTCCTATTTAAAGGACCCCTATCTTGTAAAATGTAAAATACATTTAAGCACATACAAATAAGTACATTTTTCTCCTATATTGCTGTCGGTAGTAGATATCTGACAGAACTGACAGGTTTTTGACTAGTCCGTCTCTTCATGGGGGATTCTCAGCCTTTCATTTATTCTTTACAAAAGCACTCCCTGAAAAGGATCTATACAAAGATGCAACCCTCCCCCAACCTGTTTGCAGACTATTCTGGCTGGGAATTGGGCTGAACACAACTGTCATTCTATAATTAAAGGAAACCTTGAGAATACCCCATGAGGAGATGGACTAGTCCACAACCTGTAAGGTCTTTCAGATTCCTGCTACATATTGTAAGTGGCAGCAACATAATTAAATTAATTTATAGCACATTTTACTCAAGGAGAAATGTACTTTTTATTTAAGTGTTTCTATGTATGTTAAATTTTATTTTTTTTTCACAACAGTATTAGTGGCCTTTAATGTATTGCTATGCATTGCAGTTTCATGCGTTTTTTTCCTCTATAGGGCCTGGTGCACACCAGAAACCGCTAGCAGATCCGCAAAATGCTAGCAGATTTTGAAACGCTTTTTGTTATTTTTCTATGGCGTTTTGCTAGCGTTTTGCGGATTGCTGCAGCGGATTTCAATATAGTAAATTTCATATATTGTTACAGTAAAGCTGTTACTGAACGGCTTCTGTAACAAAAACACCAGCAAAACCGCTCTGAACAGGCGTTTTTCAGAGCGGTTTGCGTTTTTCCTATACTTAACATTGAGGCAGAAACGCACCCGCAATCCAAAAAATGCCTCACCCTGGCATTTTTCGTTTCTGCAAAATGCCTCCCGCTCTGGTGTGCACCACCCCATTGAGATACATTGACCAAGCGGATCCGCAGCCGCAGGCGGCTGCAGAAACGCTGAAAAAGCCGCTCGGTGTGCACCAGCCCTAACAGTGCATTGTGAAAAAGCTTTTGTTTTTCAGTGTATAGTGTGAAAGAGGCCATAGGGAAACATGGCCACTGGGCAGCACATCACTTGTCCTTTCAGTTACAATGACAGCAGCTGATATAGTGTAAAAGGACCCTTATACTGTAGTTTCTACCTGTCCCACAATGCACAGTTTTGTTCACAGAAATGTTAATTCCAGATACTTTCTTATGCTTTTATTATAAATTCCCATGATTGAGCCATATGGGAGTATGGAAAATACCTTTGGTACTGCAGTCAAAACTTCTACTCTGCTCCAGTAGATTAGCCTAACTATTTATACATTCTGAAACCTTTTTTACAGCGCATGAAAGGGTTAATAGGTTTACTTTCATTTTCTCCTACAAGACTTCGTGTACAACACTAAGATGCACCTAGATCTCCAGGCTGTAAGCAGAGCTGGGACAATGTACTCCAGCACCCAAAGCTGAGACACCAAAGTGCTCCCCCCATCCCTCCAGCCAGCCATCACACACTGATTCCTATTAGACAAAGAGTCCCTGTAGGGGCCCAAACCCCCCAGTACCTTAATCTTTAGTTATCTGGCTTGCAGTCACTGCCATGCATCCCCTTTTTTTATTTCTCTCTGCTTCAAACACAATTTGGGAATGATAGCTGAGTGAGCCTGGAGCCTCTCTCGCCTATGCCTCGGCTGCAAGAAATAGTTTTTCTATGGGTGACTGCTGCACATAAAGCACATTTACGAGATATAGCTTCTTTGTGCAAGTTAAATTGATAGAAATCGGATTATTCATGAAAATAGCAGTGTGGTGCTTCCAGACCTATCAAAAATAAATTGTATTTTCACAAAAATGTTGTGTCAGATGATTAAACTTTGATGTGAACAAGACAGACTTATTTACAGGTATTTATTTTGTAGGTGAAACACGAAAAATAAGGATATAGTGCAAAAGTCACTTTATTTCAGTAATTCAACTTAAAAGGTGAAACAAATATATGGAATAGGAACCCTTTGAAGGTGTTTTGGATTAATTAGCTGATGAGTCTGACACTTTGACCCGAGAATATTGGACATTTTCACAATATTCCAATGGTCTAAGATTTTGATTTTGGGGTTCTCATAAACTGTAAGCTATAATCATCAACATGATAACAAATAAAGGCTTGAACTATCTCAGTTTGCCTGTAATGAGTCTATTTCATATATTAGTTTCACATTTTAAGTTAAGTTGCGGAAATATATGGACTTTTATACTATATTCAAATTTTTTCGATTTTCATCTGTATTGCTTGGCCCCAAGTTTCCACTTGTCAGGGTTTTTTTTTTGTCCCCTGTAAGTGTCCAAAGGGTGGAGGGCTATTTATTTGTCCTTGACTTGCAATATTGTTTGTGTTTGTTAAGCAACTGCCAAGACAAATTCCTTGTAGGTGCAAACTTGCTTGGCGAAATAAAATTGATTCTGATTCTGATTTGTGGATGTAGCTGCACAGTTTTAAGTGTTTTATGAGGGGTTAGTTATGTATTTATTTGGTTTCTTTTGGGTGCTAATTGTCAAGCATTATTGATGAATAAACGTTTCTTTTAATTATCTGATTTGTGGTGCACACCATTTCAATAGGGAGGTTCTTTAGTTTGCCTTTTCATTCTTCATCATGCATATTGTCATTCATTCCAGCAAAGCTATATTATGATTGTTGTACCGTGTACAATCTACCACATTTATTTCATTGGTCCATAAGTCTGCACAAATTAAGCTTATTGCATCCCTTTGAGCTATGCTGAGAAAAGATACAAAATATCTGTAAGACTAGGCTCTACATATATGGTATCTCCCGTCTCACTAACAGCTGAGAGCAAATGACATCAGTTTTCACAATAAAGCATGGAGAGCTACCAAGCTGAGACAAGCCTAACAACAGAAACATGGTGCAATTACATAGGTGCAAGCTGTGAGCAACATAATTCCAAGGTGGATTTATAGAACAACGACACAAAAAAATAATACAGACCTGACAGAGCCAGTGGCGTAGCTAAGGAGCTGTGGGCCCCGATGCAAGTTTTACGATGGGGCCCCCCAAGCACTCTATACATAACAATTGATACGGCGCACCAAAACCTGCCAATTGCAACTACAGTGTCAGAGGTGCAAGAAGGGGATGGGGAGGAGTTTCTTAATGATTACAACTATTCAAAGTATCTATAGAAGTGATTATTATGAGCACAGGACCAATAGAGAGCTAATACTGTAGTTGAAGAAGGGCCCTTTGGAGCCCCCCTGGCCCAAGGGCCCCGATGCGGTCGCAACCTCTGCAACCCCTATTGCTACGACCCTGAGAGGTGCTAACCTTACCCTACACTAACTGAAAAAAAAGGTTTTAATCGGAACATCACTTTCACATGTTTCTGGGAAAATAGTGTTGTTGCCGCAGAACAAGCAGCTCCCATTTCAGAACTGCCAACTGAAATCCTATTTCTGTTTATGTGGAGACAGCAAGTCCCTCACTACAGAGTAGGATTTTATGTGCTTATTCAGCACTGCCATTGTAAACCAAGTACGTGAAGGGACAGTGCACTTAAATCACTTCTGTACAGCCTTGGCTTTTATATTCGCTGCTGTGTTTAACACATACATGATATATAGTCCAACCACAGCTCTCAACAGGAAGTGGGTGAATGCTTTGCTGTTCCCTTGAATCCTCTGAAAAAGACCTAAAAGGTGACATCTGTGTTAGAGTTAATGTAATTTCACCCGCACCAACAATCAGAACCTGATTTACTATTATTATTTAGTATTTATATAGCGCCGGCATCATACATATATAAAACAAGCTTTTAGACTATCACATTTTTAGTTGCGTGTTTTTATAGATAAGGGCAGTCTGTGCTGTTTTACGCCTGACAGCATTAAAGATGCTGACCTGCAGGCTTACAGAGGATCAAATAACACGAACAAATTACACTGTATTTTCAGAACTTATAAATAGCATAACTACTTATATGTTCAGAAAACACATTTTTTGCAGTGCATGAAAGAGTTAATAGGTTTAGTTTTATTTTCTCCTACAAAACTGAGATGCACCTAGATCTCCAGGCTGCAAGAGATTGTTTTTCTATGGGTGACTGCTGGAGATAAAGCACATTTACAAGAGAGAGAGCTTCTTTGTGCAAGTTAAATTAATAGAAATCTGATTATTCATGAAAATAGCAGTGTGGTGATTATTTTCTTTTCCCTTACTAATATATTTTGATAAAGTTCCTCTTAAACTTACATACCCCCCCCCCCCCCCCCCAAAAAAATAAAAAAAATAAAAATAAAGATAAAAAAGATACATTCCTAATAGTTACTATTTTGTGGTGAAACTCCTTTAACTGGAGAACAGAGCATATGTCAGTTTTATATTTAGTTTTATATTTGGTGTCAGACAGTAGATGAAAAATCTGAACAGCAAGCATATTCTTATTTGCATGAAGATGTAAAGTGAGCTATATTACACAGTGTGAGCTATTCTTTAAGCTTCTCTTTTACCCTTTAACTATACAACATATTTTCAAAAACAGGAAAACTCTGTGACTCCTGCCAAGAAAATGAAGTCACCCGTCACAATATATCTGTTCTCCTGCCATTCTAAAGTACTGTCTTTCTGAATACTTTAAAACGCACATTTGTGAAGCGTAAAGAGCTCCTACTGAAAGTACAAGCAAGTAAACTATACAATACAGAGTAGGCAGTATTATATAAATGCTTTTTTTCTAAGTGGATTTTTAACCACTTCCCAACAACATTTTTTTCCCCTTAAAAACTAGAACAATTTTCACATCACTCTCCTCCCGCTTCATTCACCAATAACTTTATTGCTACTTATTACACCAAAATTATCTATATATTTTTTTTTTCGCCAAAAATTAGGCTTTCTTTGAGTGGTATGTTTTTCTAAGAATTATTTTATTTGCATGCATTTTAAAAAAGAATAAGAAAAATGAAAAAATCATTATATCTTAGTTTTCATCCATTATAGTTTTAAAATAAAATGTGCTATTGTAGATAAAACCCACACATTTGTTTATTTGTAAATAAAAGTGTATTTTTCCGTTTACTTTTTTTATGCTCTATCAATAAATTAGCCTTTATTTGCAAAAAATAACATTAATATACCCTCATGACATACATATTGAAAAAGTCCTTCAGGTAACTATTTATGTACGGTATATTTGTTTTTAAATTCTATCATTTTTATTTTTTTTTACACTTGTTTTATTTTGGTACTATGCAGTAGGGGTTAAGGGGTTAAAAACTCATAAAAATGTATTTATTTTTTTATATATAATAGTGTATGTGGGTGTATTTTTACTTTTTGGCCACAAGATGTCACCACTCTTAATTCTGGTGTACTGTGAACAGTTCACAGGAAGTGTTGTGTATTTGTTCTTTAAGCAGCCCATACACTCAGCCGATTTTCTGGCCGACCGATCGATCCCGATCGATCGATCGATCAATCGATTGCAAATCGGTTGGCCAATCGACCGATCGACGGCCGATTTCGATCGATTTCGATGGATTTCCATCGAACTTGCAGGGTGGAAAATTTAGGTCGATCTGATGAGATTGCTTATCAGTTTGCATTGGCCTTAATGGAAATCTGATGGCAAAAAAATGCCATCAGATCGAATTTCAATAGATTTCAAACTGAAATCTATTGGAATTCTATCCTGGTAAAAAATGTTCTAAAAAGGCATCAGATAGATCATCAGATGCATTTCTTATCTATCTGCTGCCAATCTGACGAGTGTATGGGCACCTTTACTTTCATTTTGTGAATTAATAATGGCATCTCGCCGATGCCGGCTTCCATTCATTACAGGCACTGTGATCGGCTGCTCTCATTCACTGATCATGGACCAAAACGAATGGGAGTGCACTGGCGATCGCGAATGGCGAGGTAAAGAAACAAATATGCATATCTATGACCAGTGCTGGTCGTAATGGAAAAATCTACGCTTACGGATCATTACGCGTAATTTTACGATATTACGCATTACGCAATTACGGTTACGGCGTAGGAGATTATCTACGGTTCATCACTGTAATTAAGCGTTAACTTACGCAGTTACACGTAAGGATACCGTAATGTAGGCGATTACGCTACGATGTTACGCGTAGTGCCGTAATACCCATTAATGCGTACTTTTTGACGCATACGGACGATGTGTACGCAATAGCCGTCAATGTGACAGCTATTGCGTACACATCATTCATATGCGTCAAAACGTACGCTTATATACTGAAGGGTGGGAGAAGATACTATTGGTTGCTTAGGATGTTGACTGATTGGCTACTCTTAGAAAAGGAGAGTTGTACGTTAGTAATTACGCGAAAAATTACGCGTAAGTCATCGTAAAATTACGCATACCTAGCAATTACAGTAGACAGCGTAATTACGATACCGCTTTACGGCTTACGCATAAATAATTACGCGTAAGACTGTAAATTACGCGTAGCGCTTACGCGTAATTTTGCATTGAATTATGATGCGTAATTACGCTCATGCGTAATTTCGGCCCAGCATGGTCTATGACCCCGATGTGCAAGTGAAGTGTTAAAGGGCGGTCTGGAAGGGTTTAACTACTTCGGCCTCCTGGACGTACTAGCTACGCCCAGGAGGCCATGTGCGCGTCCGCGGCCGATCGCGCGCATGCACGCGCGTTCCCGGCCCACGGTTTGTTAGCCAGGCAATCAGTGAATCGGGTTATGGTGCCCGATCACTGATAACTCTCCCCCGCAGAAAAAGCGACAGCTTCTCTCAGAAGCTTCGCTTTTTCTGGCTGTTGCGTACCCCATGCGTCTCTCTAAGCGTATGTTACGCTTAGAGTGACGTCATGTAAACAAACTCATGGCCGCCATCTTGTGGCCAAAAAGTAAAACTACAACTAAAAGTGAAAAAAAATAAAACTCACATTTACATTACAAACTACTGTTTACATCCCACCCTCCCAAAAATACCCAAACAAAATGTTTAATATAAAAAAAAAAATTACAATAAAAAAAACAAACATGTAAATATTTATCTAAGGGTCTAAACTTTTTAAATATCAATGTAAAGATGAAATTTCTATTTATTTTTTATTCTAAACTTGTAAATAGTGATGGATGCAAAATGGAAAAAATGCACCTTTATTTCCAAATAAAATATTGTCGCCATACATTGTGATAGGGACATAATTTTAATGGTGTAATAACCGGGACATATGGGCAAATACAATACATGAGTTTTAATTATGGAGGCATGTATTATTTTAAAACTATAATGGCTGAAAACTGAGAAATAATGATTTTTTTCCGTTTTTTTCTTATTCTTCCTGTTAAAATGCAGTTACAGTAAAGTGGCTCTTAGCAAACTGTACCACACAAAGAAAGCCTAATTGGTGGCGGAAAAAACAAGATATAGATCAGTTCATTGTGATAAGTAGTGATAAAATTATAGGTTAATGAATGGGAGGTGAACATTGCTCGGATGCATACAGTGAAAACGACTGAAGGCTGAAAGAATCAGCATAAAGAACTTGGTATATTTTATTAAAGGGACATATCGCAATTAGTGAATAAGTTCATTAAAAAATGTAAAAGAAAAAAAAAAAGTCTTCAGCAGTTGACAACAAACACTGGCGCCCATATGTAATTAACTTTTTCTCTTGAGTTTTCTCATAGGAGATAATTTTTCATCCTCTAGTTAAAATAACTTTTCAGCATTCTGCATTTGAAAATTTACCAAAAAGTAGTTGGAAAAATACTATCAAAACTTTTTTAGTGTTTTTTTTGCTTGTTGGTGATTTAAAGGGCATTTCATTAACAAGTTTGAAAATCTCACCTAGGAGAGAACTCAGTAGAAAAAATGAATTGCATACGGGCAAAGGGCTCTTATTCAATTCATTTTTTTATCCAACATTTTCTCCAAGGTGAGATTTTCACACTCAGGGCCCATTAACACTTAAAAGCGCAAAACGCCGGCGATTTTTGCCGGCGTTTTGCGGGAGTGATTTTCCCACGATTTCACGCGGAAAAAATCACTGAACACTGCGGCGATTTTTCCCGCGATCACGTTTACTGGTTCTGTAGCAGTGAAACGCGATTGCCGGGAAATCGCCTGAAAATAGTGCAGTTGACACATTTGCGTTTCGTGTTTTGGGGCGATTTGCGGTGATTAGCGCAAATCGCCCAAGTAAGAACGAACCCATAGGGTTTTATTACACTAGCGCTAGTGTTTGAGCGTTTTGTCAAAATCGTGGCAAAACGCTCTAGTGTGAATGGGCTCTTAATCAATAAAATGCCTTTTAAGCCACGAGCAAGCAAGCAAGAAAATAGTATTTGACAGAAGTTTTTCACCTACTTTTTGCCATTATTTCAATTGCAGAGTGCGGAAAAGTTATTTTAAACCTAAAATGAAAAATGATCTCCTAGGAGAAAACTCGGGACATAAAGGGCATGATCACAAAGCTTTTTCAGCTGTTTCCTTTGTTCTCACCTTATCTATGTAACATTTTTAAGCTCCCAAAGAGCAAAAATATAATATAATTAAGGCAAGAGAAGTAATATTGAAATGAAGTTAATCAGGGATGCTGCCTGAGATGAAATTGGAGCGCCAGGAGAAAAGAAGGATGGACACCTCAGGCCGGGAGGCGAGTTTGAAGCCAGGTTCGGGATTACCGGCAGGAGGGTTAACAGAGGGGATACTGGGAGTTCAGCTGGAGGCAGAAATTTGGGATTCCTTATGCTGGGGATACACGGTACGCTTTCCCCCTTATCAATCGAGCTGCTGATGGCTCGATTGATAATTTCCGACAGGTCTGATAAACCCCACTCGATCCCCGCCCGCTCGATCCCCGCGAGCAGACAATAGCGGGAGTCGAGCGGAAGATAAGGAAGCGCCCGCGGGGACGAGCGGGAATCAATCCGGACGGCGGTGGGAACGAGCGGGGACGCGGCGGGAGTCGATCCGGTGGCCAATTGAGCTGCCGGGTCGTACCGTGTATCCCCAGCAGAAGAGAGAAACAATAGGATACCTCCTTCGCAATTATTAGCCTGACAGACTCTTAAAACCCTCCCCAATCTATTCAGACATCAAAAAAAAGTTAAATTGTTATGAATCTCCACTGTCTGCAAATGAAAGAAGTGCTTGAAGGAGAATATTATCACAGCACATAAATGTATAAATGGCCCATACAGAAAATTCACTGACATGTTTTTTACAGGTCGCTGGAGAAAACACGAGGGCACGTCATCAGCACTGAACACATTTAATCTCTGAGTGTGAAAATTCTATATGCTAAAGGTCATAAAACAGTGAAATAATCCTCTGAAGGCAAACGCTTCAGTATTTGTGTTTTTTCCCTAGAATATAAAATAGAAAAGTAAAATTCTAAAATGCACTTATAAAACAAATTACTATAGGTTGATGTACAGATAAACCATTATTTAAAGGGGGCATGAGTGCATAGGAATATTGAGGCTACAATCTTTATTGCCTTTGACAAAAGAAAATATCCTTAAAGTGGTATGAAGCTCAGTATTTCTTCTTTTCTGAAAAAGATTCTTTACAACACAAAGGGTACTACCAGAAAAAAACACTAGTACAGTAGCAGAACAGCATTCAAACAGTTTAACACATCATTTTTGTCTTCAGTGGAAAGCTTAGTGCCATTGCCGAACTTAAAGCGGACCTGAACTCAGAACTTCTTCTCTGTTCTAAAATATGTGCAGAAGCATAATAACTTTAAAAACAAACAAACATTTCTTTGTTACACCTGATACAAATTCTAAACTAAATCTGCACTGTTTCTACTTCCTGATTCATGGAAGCAGACATATTGTTAACCTCCTGTCGTTTCAAAGGGCCTTATCTGCCATCTCTGCAATAGGCACAGTAATGTGACACAGGGGATAGAACAGATTACAACTTGTGATAAGACACAAATGAGGGGGATTTAAACAGGCTAAACTCTCTAAATACATACAAAGTGCATTTATCTATGTATTTGTTCAGTCCTGTGCACGAGTTCAAGTCCACTATAGGTACACAGCATACAATTTTCTGGCAGATTTACCTGCCAGATCAATTATTTCCAACATATCTGAATTTCGATCGATTTTTCGATATTCTGATAGTTTTTCCGATCGATTTTCCAATCGATTTTTGTTCAATTGTATGAAAATCGATTGAAAGAAACGATCGGCAAAACTAAACAAAAATTTAAAAAAATCGGACAATCAGAAAAAAAAAATCGATTAAAAAGCATATTAGACATGTTGGAAATAATCGATCTGCCAGGTATATTTGCCAGAAATTTGTATAGTGTGTACCTAGAACAAGGAAGTGATTACAATACATAAACCTAAACACTGCTATCAGTGTCTCAGCTACATACAAGCCAAACGTGCACGCGGGAGATGGCAGCTTTCAGTGCAGATAATCTGTACTTTGGGTACTTGAAGGAGACTTACACCTGCACAGTATAGCGACCCGACAGCAATCGGCTATTTCCGCCCATCTCTGAGGGGAGAGCCGATACCGCGCCTGCACTGGAAGGTAAATATTTACATCCCCGCCGTTCGGAGGGCCAGAGCAAGACCGTTGTGGGACACAGGGGGACGGTGGAAGCATTGATAGGATCTGGAGGCTTTCCCCTACCGAGGTGAGTAACCCCCTCCCCCCCCCCCCCCCCCTCCGGAGAACCTTTTGTCGTTACAGGTTTTCTTTAAAGAAACACCAAGCTTTTTCAGTGCTGCTTAGTAGATTTTTAGTCTGGAGGTTCACTTTAATGTAAAATACTTCCCAATGCCATTCATGTCCTCCTTCCACAATACAGCCCCTCCTGATGCCTAACCTGTATACACTCTACTTTAATATTACTCCTTTCTAATGCCTAACCTTATATCTATACCCCCTTTCCACCCAGCATGAGTAGAACTTCCTGATGCCTAGTGTTAACCATCTAACACTTATTGTTAATTCTATTCTACCCTTCCCTATCACTTACCCTTCTAATCTAGCGCCTAACCCTAACTGCAAACCCTACCTAATATACTCAGCTTCCATGTCTTTATTAGCAGGTGATTAATATGGACACCTGTGTTCAACTATTCTAATTCCAAATGTCGGGGCCAATTTTTAACAACTAGCACCACATGGAGTGCATGCTGTTTATTGAAGTTATAGGCTATGGTGAAATTCAGACCGTTTCTTCAATACCTCTGCTTCCAGTTGTGGGGGTTATGACTGTTTTTATTGTGGTATTTGTACGAGTGGACAAAAAAAATTAGATGGGAGAAGCAGTTATACTCCTTAGCTATCTAGTGGACCCATTCTCAGTGCAGTTTCTGTTCTGAGTTCGGGGTCCATCTTTGCCACTCTGCTCTACTGACAGCCCTACTCTAGGACACAACCATATGATGCACTACATCAATACATCTCTTCACCTACAGCCATGGGCATTCTGGCAAAGGTGAGACGTGGAAGCTCGATTGTGGAAGCTGCTCACATTGCATTTGCATAGCCATCGTGGCCAGAAAACATGGTACTGTATAGTGAAGCCATCTTGGTGCTAGATGCTAGTGGACCAAAAAGAAAAGACTGGTCTCTGGTCTCGAAGGAGTAGCTGTAGCCAGAAATGGCACCATAATGGGACCAGTTTTCTTTATACTGGACCTCTATGTAAGCAACCTTTACCCTGATGAGCTGGCGATTTAAAAAATGCCATTCAGAATACACACTAATTAACAGTGTTACTATTGCTTATACATAATCAACTACAGAAACATTTTATTTATTTTTTAGACACACAGGGCCATATGCAATTCACTTTTTCTACTAAATCTTCTCCTAGGAGATCATTGTCATCTTTTGTTAAAAATAACTTTTCAGCACTCTGCAACTGAAACATTACCAAAAAGTAGTTGAAAAAGTTACTGTTAAAATTATTTTCGCTATTTTCTGGCTTGGTGGCTTAAAGCCAATGGGTACCGATTTAAAAATAAAAAAGTCAGATATTCACCTAAGGAAAGGGAAGGCTCGGTCCTAATGAGACTTCCCTCTCCTCTCCCGGTGCCCGGTCCTGCTCAGGATCCCCCCGTAGCAGTATTCGACCAGTTCGGTCAAATACTGCAACTTCTGCCACTGAAGGGAGGTTTTAGAAGTCTTCCGGAGCACTCGGGCTCCCGAAGACAGGCCGCTCTATACTGCGCATTCGCGAGCGCCGTCTATGAGCCCGAGAGTTCCCGAAGACCTCCGAAGTCCCCCGCGGCGGGGGATTTAAACGGAGGTTCCTGAGGGCACTGGGAGAGGAGAGGGAAGGCTCATTAGGACCGAGCCTTCCCTCTCCTTAGGTGACTTTTTTATTATTAAATCGGTAACCATTCACTTTAGGCCAAGTTTAAAATTATCATCTAGGAGAAAACTCAGGAGAAAAAGTCATTTTCATATGGGTCACTGTATCTTCTGATGTTTTTTCTCTATAACATTACCTCCTTTATTTAATCAATTACCATATATTTTTTTAAAAAATATTCCTTAGCTGCAGTAGCATCACACGTCTCACCTATGAGTTGAAGGGACTGGAGATGGGTTCATATTAATGCTGCTAAACAAAGTTATTGGCGTTCTGCAGTCATGTGACAAGTGGTGGAGGGAGAGAAGAAGCTAACCTGACAGGATGCAAGTTACATTACACTATAAGAATGCGTTGCGCAGCTGTGAACTTCTGAATGACCATTGTACATTAATTATACATTCACAAAACTGACGGATGTTTCTTTCTCAAGATCACTGACTTTTTAAAAATTGCTGTTTAGTGAATACACTACTAAAATCTCCGCTACATGGATGATTTTGACAGTGTAAATGCAGAATTTACATAAGCAAGAAACTACAGATGATATCCTTATTCTGTCAGTAATTAAACACAGTTACTTTAGGCACTGAATATAAATGAGGTTGCAGTGAGATCCTAGTGATCACAGATTCTGGTGAGGAAATACCTCTCTCTTTAAAATCACATTTCTTACATCGTTTTTAAGAATCTGTGACTTCTGACAAATACAGTCAATCATGCAACTGAAGGCGTGCATACAAAGCGGGTGCTCAGAAATGTGGGAGCCGGGTAATACAGATAGTAGAATGATGGTAATATGACTAATAGAGTACCATTATAGATTATGGATAGTAGAAAATCTGTAATTTACTATTCTTCTATCGCCTTTCAACACCAACCCCCTGACCCTACGCCTAAAGGTGGCCATACATGGTACAATTTTTCATTTTTCTTTGATTAGATAATTTAGTTCTATTATTCCGTTAGATCAAATATAAAGATTTTTCCAGCATGTCCAAAGAGTTTTTTTCTCGAAAAAGGGGATAATCGTTCAAATTTCTTGATCAAAAAAAAAAAAATTCAACTTTCATTTGATTCGATCATTTTGATTGAATAAACGGGAAAATCGAACTTTTTTATTGTATCGTGTATGGGCACCATAACACTAACTCCCCAACAAGACACCTTACACTAACCTCCACCTACCTAACAATAAACCCCCTACCCTATGCCTAACATTAACCCCTCCTACCTACTCCTAACACTAACATCCTACTCTATGCCTAACATTAACCTACCCCTAACACTAACCCGACCTACCCTACGGCTTACACCAACCTCCCCTTACTTATGCCTAACACTAACCCCCCTACCCTACACCTTACACTAACCTCCCCTACCCTATGCCTAACACTATCCTACCCCTACCTATGCCTAACACTAATCCACTACCCTACACCTAACACTAGCCTGCCCCTATCTTTGCCTTACACTAACTCCCATACCTATGCCTAACACTAACCAACCCCTACCTATGTCTAAGGCTCAACACACATCATACAATCTTGATTGTTCAATCTTACCACTTTCATGTAGTATAAGAGCTTATCCAATCAATCATTCAAGGTATTTTAAATCTGTTGGCCCTTATACTACATAGATTTGGTAAATCTGTACAACCAAGATTGTATGGTGTGTGTTGAGCTTAACACAAACTCCCTACCCTAGGCCTTACACTAACCTCCCCTTGCTTACGCCTAACACTAAACCAGCTACCCTACACCTAACACTAACCTGTCCTTGTGTACGCCAAACACTAACCCCTCAACCTACACCTTACACTAATCTCCCTTACCAACAACTACCACAAAATCTAAAGTATGCATTAGTACGCCCTCAATGAGTTGTGTGCAAGGCGAGAACAATGATGGCTTTCCCTGCTGCCACTAAACTTCCCCAGTGGCGTTAAATACTATTCCCCATTGGAGTCATCGCCACTTGGGGGGAGTTGTAATTCAGGGTCCAGCAATCGTTGGCGCACTCAATTACTCTTACGTGCCCTGCGCAGCATAACATTGCTGCTATGAGGCGCCTAGTTTTAGCACTCGGGGCTGAGCGCCATGTGCCGAAACCACCTGCTTCACTAAACCCCCCTACCCTACCCCTAGCAACTAGCTCTCTTCCAATGATATGGGGAATAGTGGCCATACTTGTCCACTCTGCACCGCCATTGTCACAATTTACATTGGGAGCCCAAATTTCCAGGCACACTATGCAACCAAATTACCCATTTTTAATTCATTAATCACTCATATTATTATTATTTAGTATTTATATAGCGCCGACATCTTCCGCAGCGCTGTACACGGTATATATAGTCTTGTCAATAACTGTCCCTCCGAGGAGCTCACAATCAAGTAGCTCAAGATTTAAAGGGAACCTTAACTGAACGGGAGTAAAGAGTTTCACTTACCTGGGGCTATTACCAGCCCCCTGCAGCAGTCCTGTGCCCTCGGCGCCGCTCTGGAATCCTCTGGTCCCCCGCTGTCACTTAGTTTCGTTTTTGACGACTCACCAGTCGCCGGCCGGCATGCGTATTATTGGACGCATTCACCAATTCAATTAGCGCTATTGCGGACCGCAACGCGTACAAAAATGCGCGTTGCCGCATTCCGCACGCGTAGATATGCGGCAACGCGTATTTTTGTACGCGTTGCGGTCCGCAATAGCGCTAATTGCATTGGTGAATGCGTCCAATAATACGCATGGCGGCCGGCGACTGGTGAGTCTTCAAAAACGAAACTAAGTGACAGCGGAGGACCAGAGGATTCAAGAGCGGCGCCGAGGGCACAGGACTGCTGCAGGGGGCTGGTAATAGCCCCAGGTAAGTGAAACTCTTTACCCCCGTTCAGTTAAGGTTCCCTTTAAGCTGTATATAGAAATTACATATCATTAAGCAGTTTTCATGCAAGATCATAAAAAGAAATCTATATTCTTTCATCTCTATGGTGACTGCATGCATGAACTTGTGCGGTAAGGATATTACTGAGTAATGTAAGGTTAGATCACTTGAATACACTCTGTCAAAAGTAATACATTAAAAATAACTAATGGTGTACAAGTTAGAGACATGTAGTAGTAGTAGTAAGGTATTGTACCGTGTTAGCCATCAGTAAAAGCAAGAAGTTTTAAATCAGGATGATACCATTTGCTAACTAAAAAGAATAAGGATAAGCAAGCTTTCGGCCTTGCAGCCTTCGTCGGGCTTACATCCTGTTTGTTTGCAGGCTGGTGGTACAGACAGCTATATACATACAACATCAAAAGAGAAAACAGATTGTTTTCAAGCATAAATACATGTCATTAAGATGCCTTAAGTGAAACAGAACATCTAAATGGGGTGAGAGGTTGTTAGCTGAGATATGGATCCTTGTTTACACCATACTCACAGACCTGGGAGTTGGACTGACACAGAGGTATCGTAAATTCTTTACAAGTTTAGCTATATAGGCTGAGAAAGTTTAAATATCATCAGCATCATACCAATATAAAAAGTTTTAGTCCTTATTCAAGCCCTTGTCCACTGCTTTGAACCAATTTATACATTTTGTTTCTGCTATTAAATCGATCATTTGACGTTTTGAAGCCACCCTTTAGGGCAGTGACATGAAGATCATACATGCTGTGTCCGTTGGAACGAAAGTGTGTAGCAACTGGGAGTTCAGATTTGGTATCGTTAATAGTTTGCCTGTGTCCATTTATATGTTTGCGCAGAGTTGTGTCCAGTTTCTCCAACGTACAATGCCCCAATGTTATGTAAAAAAACAATATTTTTTATTAAAAAACAAACAACAATATTTGTTAAAAAAAATAAACACAAGGGGGGCGATCAGACCCCACCAACAGAGAGCTCTGTTGGTGGGGGGAAAAGGGGGGGGGGGAAATCACTTGTATGCTGTGTTGTGCGACTCTGCAGCTTGGCCTTAAAGATGCAGTGGCCGTTTCAGCAAAAAAAGGAGTGGTCTTTAGGGGATTTAACACTGCCGTCCTCAAGAGGTTAAAAAAGTTCAGACCCTTAGGTAACTGTTTTTGTTTGTTTTTTTTAATTGTATTTTTTTTTGTATTAAAAATTTTATTTGGGTATTTTTGGGAGAGAGCGTGGGAGGTACATAGTTAATTTTAAATGTAATTGTGAGTCTGCTCATAAAAAAATTATGTATATGTAGTTGTACTATTTGGTCACAATATGACCTCAGCCTTTTTTTTTTTCAGGTGTCCTGCAAGCATCACTTACAGGAAGTGAAGAGGGGATGTGTAACTTAGAACGATCGCGGCTTCCCATAGAAGCCAGCGATCGTTTTAACATGGACTTAGATCAATGAATGGGAAATCCGTGCTAACGGGCGGAGACGTGGGAGCGCACGCAATCGGCCGCAGGAGTGCGCAGCAGCGGGGCAGCAGCCTTTTGGATGTAGCAGCTACATTCAAAAGGCTTAAATGGTTATTCATTTTGTTATTTTCCCTACAGTTCCTCTTTAAGTGTGTAAAATCTTACGCATAATGAGTATAGGGTAATGCATTGTGTGTAATAATGTTCTGCTGTGCTCATCCTGGGTTGTAATTGCACATGCTATGCCTTTAAATTTTCCAAAATACTTTTTTTGCAGCCATTTATAAGCCAGTTGCTGATTGGTTATGAACACTTACCATGCTACTTATTTGTAACTCCTTAAAGGACAACTAAGATGACATGTTACATGATGAGATAGACATGTGTATGTACAGTGCCATGCACACAAATTACTAGGCTGTGTTCCTTTTTTTTCTTTCTATGCCTGAAAAAGTTAAACATCAGGTATGCAAGTGACAGTTTCTATCCGGGTCGGACTGGGTCAGACTATAGCATTAAATGGCGTCTGAGAGCAGAGAAGAGATAAAAAGGGTCAATAATTCATAGATTTGGCATACAGTATAAAAACTTAAAAACTAGATTTAAATATAAAATAAAATTGTGGTATATCTATAAAAGACGTTTTTAGGAGAAGGAGGATAGATACAATTTTTTCCATCAGTCTATTTTCACCTTGTCCTTTAATTCAAAGCAGGTAAGCATGGGGCTCCACTTACTCAATAATACCAGTCAAGACGGTTATTGCCATCACACCAATAAGAATTTACAGCAGACATAACAACCCTCAAAACATAAAAAATGTTTAATAAACAATTCTGACCACAGTAACAAGAATAGCTGGTTAAATTGACATCAGTACCAGGGTTGCTTCAAAATTCGCATTGAAAATGGCATTTTCAATTTTGAGAGAATTGTTCCGAAAAAAACCATTGCATTTTCTCAATATGGCAAAAACTCGCAAAAATGCCCCAAAAAACACATTTTTACAGCAAAAACACAAAACAATCTTTGTTTTTACTGTAAAAACAACAAAAATCACTATTTTGCCACAAAAACTAAGAAAATTATTTATATTATTATTAGAGCAAAATTTCATGGAAAATTACAAAAAAAAATGACAGACTGATTACAAAATTATTTTCCATGCCATTTTCGTTCAAAAGTTGAATTTAACATTATTTTTGCAAAAATTAAAGCGAAAAGAATAACAGCATCTTCACTCATTACTGACCAGTAGAATGCAGGGAGGGAAATTTAGCTAGCTATTCTTAACCTCCCTGGTGTTCAGTTGTAGCAGCCACGCGGCCGCGGGAGGGAAATTTTTGTTTTAAATTGATTTTAAATAGTGTAGCTAGCACTAGGCTAGCTACACATGTGCCCCAAGTCCCCCGGCACTGCTCCGGTCCCCGCGATCGCCGCCGGCTATATTTACCTAGCCGCAATCCCGCGAGAAACGCAACGTCCCCAACAGCTATGGCAACAATCGGACAGGACGTCTGACGTCATCGACGTCATGCGCAGGCCGGATCCTCCCCATAGTGATGACTGGAGGCTATTGTTGAGGCTGTGCCATTGCGGGTTCTGGGGGGAGGTATGTATCAGGGTGGCGATCGGGGGGATCAGAGGGTGCTGGCGGCGATTGGGGGACACATGTAGCTAGCCTAGCTACATGATATAAAACAACTTGATTTGAAAAAAAACCCACCCGGGGCTGTGCGATCCCCTGCGACGGTATGGACGACCTGAGCTCGTCCATACCGCTCAGGTGGTTAATACAATTCTGTAAATATATACTGCATACAGAGCCTTCAAATATGAACACATTTATAAAACTATTCATCAGACAAATTCTTACCGTATACAAACATTAATATTGGCATGAGAACATTCATTTAATGCCTAAAAAAAATAAACAAAAACTAAAAAAAATGATGGATTCCTTTTGCCAATTTACGACTGCCTTTCCATAACACTTTTCCATTACATTGTTTACTATTACAATAATTGGATTAACATTCCTGGGAAAATCTAAGGACAACGTTTGAGTAATCTATTATATTCCCTTTTACCCGACAAATGTCATGCAGGGGTCAAAGCGTCAGCAGCAATCTTACTAATGGTGTGTACAAAGCACACCGCTCACATCTTGTTTTGCAGGCTTTTTAGCCATTTTAATTGGAGATGTTTCCCCGGAGTATTCCTTAATGATTTTCACAGCCTGCACAGCAAATCCCGGGATCAGTATGTACCAAATCCAGTTTAGATGGAAATCCCCTCACTGCCTCAGACCTCTCTCTGTAGTAACGTGAATGGTGCCCTCACTTGTCACTGTAATCTTGTAAATAACAACATGGATTCCATGCTGTTCTCAACAAAATGAATTCCTTATCAGTCATAAATAAAGTAAAAAAAAAATGTCCTGTATAGCTGGATTGATAGACTAGAGGATCCTTGATGTGCCCAGCAACCTGTTGAGTTTCTGCATATCCTGGTAAAGAGATCCTTTTGATCAATTATCATTGTCATCCTATCAGGAGTGTAACTAGAGAGAAGCAGCCCCTGCAATCGTGGGGGACAGAGCTGTGGGCCCCCCCCCCCAACTACTAACTTTCCTTTTTCCTCTGATACAGGGGACTATACTTTAGATCAGGTGTTTTTGTGGCTACACTTGTGAAGATCATGAAGGCCACACTTGTTTTAGGACCCTTTTATGTTTGTTTTATGATTATGTTGGAATGCTTGCAATGCAGACTGCATGTAGACTACTTAATAAACACAGAGCATTGGGGTAAATGGAAATTGATTTTATGGCTGACAATCCAGCTTTAAGATAATCGCATGAATACAAAGATAACACTTGTAATAATGTTCCCTACTTACCCCTCTCTTTTCCCTTTCTGTCTCCAAATAGTTTTGTGTGATTTATTTGTGGAAAGTAATATCTGAGATTTTATTTTCTGGACTGCAAAGACAATAAAAAAAAAAGACTGAGATGAGAAAACAGTAATCCTTAAAAGTGTGGCTTTATTAGTATTTATTTATTCTTCTCTTAAGTGTAGCAGCACTTTTTTTGAGGAAGATTAATTTTGAGGAAACATTTAGCAGCCTCTATGGCAGACCTGCTGCCCTTTGCCTACCATTGATCGTTTTTAATGAAAAAAAAAATTGGAGAAAAAAATGCCTTAGAGTAAAACTGAAGGCAACAAAAAAAGTTAAGTACTCGCCTATGTAGAGACCTAAAGAGACTTCCCGGTCCTCTCACGGTGTCCTGTTTGAATACACCTTCGGGAATCCTCAGAAGCACTCACATAGTGCTTTAGTAGAGGGACAGCTCCGTGTTGCGCATGCAATATACGGATCTACGCCTCTTCAGAAGCACTCGGGGATGCGAGTGCTTCTAAAGGCTTCTGAGAGCTCCTGGAGGCGGCAAATTCAAATGATGGACATTGCAAAAACCAGGACACTGGGAAAGGACAGGGAAGGCTCTATAAGATCCAGAGCCTTCCTTCTCCCTCCATAGGTGAATATATTTTTTTTTCTGTAGGGCCACCACAGATTTGCTTTAATGTATGTGTACAAAGGACAATGAAATGACCACTGTATTCCTCCTCCTGCAGGGCCTGTACTGGGAGGGAGGAGTCAGCACCCTGAAAGCCTGGGTCACGCCTGCTCCCATAGGAGACTGCGTTCCAAAACATATAAGTGATTTGGTATGCATGGAACATTTGATGAAATGGGTTTCTCCGCTCTTGCAGGTGATCTTATTGAGTCAAGATCAATGTTGTGGACAAACGTGGTGCCCTTACAGCACAATGAAAAAGTGCTTTATGCCTCTTTGAAAGTGATTCAATGAAAAGCCATTGATATGTTGCTGAGTAAAGCAAAGCAGCTATGAAAATAAATAAAGTATTGCATGTTCGTAGAAGACATTCTAAAACAGCCTGGACAAATTTGATGGTTCCTTTAGAAAAAAAAAAAAATCAACAATTGTCCCACACAGAACATTGATCAGGAAAAGCAACCAGAAGAGAGCTGTCTGAGGAGAAAACAAAGAAATGTATGCACAAAATGTTAAATGCTAGAACATCATCCGGAAACAGCTTGATGTGCATGTGGCAATGGCTGCAATTAATATTAAGAGGTTTATTATGGTCTATGGCCCTGTAGCCAACCTCTTGGATGCAACGACAAGAGGAGAATTCATTCCAGAATGAGAAGATAGAAAATGGAAACCAAGCAACCGAAACTTTACAAAGAGACACAAGCTGTCTAAGGTCAAGGTTAGTCAGTGTCTGATCACACTATTCATTGCTTTCCACTAGTTAAAAAAATAAACAAACAAGTAAAACTGGAATTGGCTCAAAAGCGTATTGACAGCTTACAATGGCTCCGTGAGAATTTCCTTTGGACAGATGAGACAAAACTGGAGCTTTTGAGAAAGACACATCAGCTCTCCACACCTACTGTGAAACATGGAGAAGTATTGATTACTTTTTGGGGCTGCTTTGTTGTATCTGACATTAGGGTGTCAAGTCACCGGATTATTCTGATGTAGCCTTCCATGAAGCCTGATTTGAATCCTATTGAGCATTTATTTAAAAAAAAAATGCCTGGAAAATGTAGACTGGAGAAGGCACCATTCAAGCCTGAGTCCTCTTTTCCATGGACAGCTGACGGCAGTGAATTCACTGCCTGGCTGTCAGTTTCTATCATTCACTTGCCAGAGGCTTGCTAGTGCTTGGCACGGACGGTGGACAGGCAGCCTCCCCATGAGGTTGCATCTGAACATGGTGGTTCTCATCCTCAGAAATGTGACAGGAGACCTTTTTTTTTTTTTTACTGATGGGTAACACCAGTGTGTGTCAAACGTGTGGTGTTACCATACGCTGCCATTCAGGTATATGTAACTGCAACCTGACAGAGCTGGAACAATTTGCTCAGGAACAGTGACAACAACTTCCTGTAGATGGGGGCTAGATCACGCTAAGAACCACAGGAGTTGCTTGTTTGCAGTAGTTGTCTTTAAAGCAAAGAAAGCAAAACATTTTTATTCACGCCACTTTCATTTTTGTTATTTTTTTAAATACACTGTGGAATCAAAACGCTAAAGGGAAGTCTGATTTTTGGCAAACACAAAATGAACAATAATGGCTTGCAATTACTTTTGTCAGCCACAACTTATTTAAAAGACAGTTGTGGTTTCTCCTTTTTTGAAGAAGAAGAAGAAGAAATGCAAACATATCTGTCCACATCTATGAATATGTTTTGTTAAGATTTACATTCTAATGGATTTTTATGACCTACAACGGATTGGTACCTAAAAAGGATATTATAGAAAAAAACAGCAGTTTGTCTCATTATAGCAAGGGTGTGACATAATAAAGATTGTCTGCATCCCCAAATGTTAAACCCACCCATAAAAGAAAAACAAAATAATGGGAAGTATTAACTACTAGCCGACTGCTCCACGCCAATTGGCGTGAGCAGTGCGGCAGCCCCAGGACGGCTCCACGCCGAGTGGCGTGAACGGCCATCTATGGGGCTAGCAGGAGATCGCGTGTAGGCTGCGTGCGCATCTCCTGCTTTGGAGCGGAGCTATGCCCCGCCTCGCCTTCAGTCTCCGAGTGGCAATCGCCGCTCGGGAGACTGTTAATTTACTTTGAACAGCACTGCGATCTGTAGCAGCGCTGTACTGGGGACAGCCATGTGACACAGCTGTCCCCTCTGTCAGTGCGGAAGGGATCCGCTGTCATAGGCTGAAGCCTATGACAGCCGATCATGCTGATTGGCTGGCGAGGGGAGGGAGAGAGGAAGGGAGGGAGCGGGGAAACAGAATAAAAAAAACACCACATTTTATTTAAAAATAAAAGATATAAATATTTAATAAAAAAAAAATAAACACGGGGGGAGCGATCAGACCCCACCAACAGAGAGCTCTGTTGGTTAGGAGAAGGGGGGCAGGGAAATCACTTGTGTGCTGAGTTGTACGGCCCTGAAGCTTGGACTTAAAGCTGCAGTGGCCAATTTCATGAAAAAGGGCCTGGTCTTTAGGGGGGGGGGGTAGTTAACACTGCAGTCCTCAAGTGGTTAAAAGCATTGGAATGCAGGAATATTGATTTGGTTTAGGATTCTTTACAGCCTCTATCTGGACATGTGGACATGATACAACACTCTCACTTCACTGACTACATACAGAGAGGTTCATCTCCAATGTTGATAAAAGCTGCCTCTGTCAAAGGACACTCGAACAACTTGTGTATATGTATCCTGATCATGTTTGCATTTCCTTAGTTGTTGTGCTGTAAGTACACCACCATTGTAAATTATGTTGCTTTGAGCAGATCTTCCCCACCCTGTCCTCAAGTTCCAAAAACAGTGCATGTTTTGCAGAAAAACAAACACCTACACAGGTGAGGTAATCACCATATTTTTCGGCATATAAGACATTTTTTCTCCCCCCCCCCCCCAAGAATGGGGAGAAAAAGTATCTGCATCCTATATGCCAAATACAAGGAATCCCCGCCTTACAAATGCCCGGCAATACGAACTGCCGACCCGCCGCGATGTTTGCGCCTCCCTGTATTGCCCCCCATGTGTCTCCTCCGCTCCTTGTGTCCTCCTGTGTTCCTCATGAATAAATAAGAATCAGTGACAGCACGGCTCATCTAATCCAGCAGCTCCAACGTTGATCAAAGACCTCTCTTCTCTCTCACGGCTCCCCTAGTGATGTGCTCAGCAGAAGCCGGCACTTGGGGAGCCATTAGGGAGAGGAGAGATCTCAGGTCGCCACTGGATTTGGTGAGCCATGCTTTTGCTAATTTTTGTTTATTTATGGGGAGCACAGGAGGACATGGGGAGTGGAGGAGACACACAGGGGACAGAAGGGGACATTTGTGGAACAAAGGAGGACACAGGGGGACAGAGAGGCACACAGAGGAATAGAAGGGGACACATGAAGGACACATGGGGACCCAGGAGGACACATTGGGTACACGGGTGACACAATAATTGGGGAGAACATCTACAAGATGACCATGGACACAAGTAAAAAATGTTCCCATGGACACAAATAAAATTTTTTGGTCCTTTAAACCTAGGTGCATCTCATAGTCCTGGAGCATCTTATATGCCGAAAAATACAGTAGAGTCTCAGCAGAGCTGATTAACTACCTCCGTGCTCTACCCCTTGCATTCTCAGCATCATGCTGAGCTAATCAGCAGAAGCCTTGCTCATAGCTCCTCCTTCCTTAAGCCATGTGACTATAATCATTTAAAATAAACAAAAAAGTCTTTTTAGGAGAAAGTTTCTCGTTGTCCACAAGGTTGTAAGATTTGGGCACTGTTAACTAAGCTATCAGATGGCACGCCTAAAATCGCGCCGGCAGCTAGACTATAGCTCTAGGGCAGCAGAACAGTAAAACAAACATCGTAGATTTGTTTCCCGCAGTACAACAAAGCCTGGGAATTGCCAGACGATCGGCTGCCTCAGACATAAATATGTTCTCGCTGTATTGGCTTACGGAACGCACTTGTTATATAGTTTTATTTTTCCACGAGATGATATCTAGCTGAGTTCCGCTAAGAAGGTATAATCCCAGAAGAGTCAGCATCACTTTGCATATATAATTCACTCCGAGAAGCTGTTTGTTGCGCTGCCTGCTAAACAAAATCCACTTCCAGCGCCCGCAACCCAAAGCAGGAGAGCTGCAGAGGATTCAGTTCTTAAAGTGTGTCTCTGGTCATAAAAACCAGATGGCATTGCCTTTCAATTGGCCAGGCAGAAATTCAATAGCATGGTCATTAGTGAAATGGTTTTCCTTGTACCCTGGAATTTCGAAGAACATACTGTTTCTCCTGGCTGGCCCTAAATCTTCTTTCCAAGAACAATTTTGCAGGAATGCATTTCTAGATTTTTCAGTTTCTCGCCTTTATCACTTTGATATGACACTTTAACCTTTTAGCAAGGAGTTTTGAATCAGGATGATAGAATTTATTGGCTAACTTAGAGATGAATAAACAGTAAGCTTTCAGCTAATAATAAGCTTTCATCGGACTTGGTTACTCACCAACCACATAAAATAAAACTTTGTGTGGCTGTAGGGCCAAATTATTTCTGTCGCTGGGAAAGCGTGCCTTCCCCAGCCTGGCAGGTTATGCAGAGTAGCGTAGAGAGCTGTCCTCTTTATTCATCCTCTTTATCCATCCTCTTTTGACTTTCATTGTTAAATATGATTGGGGCTCAGAAATAGGGTCAGAGTTGCAGCGCCACCTAGTGGTGGAAGAGGGGGGATGGAAGAGACTCACCGTAGCATCGCTGGCACTATCTTCTGAGTCACGATCATATGGAATAACATGTAATTGGAAGTCAGAAGAGGATGTTGGGAGTGAATCGACGGTAAAGGAAGAGGAAAAAGCGGTCCAGCATCCAAGAACAGCTAACTATAAAAAACGCTCCATGCGTTGCTTTGCATGACCTCATTAGACAGAACGAGATCTGCTGGCTGAGGTTCAAATGAGTGCAGCATCTTCAAACTAAATATTTTGTTTGAAGATGCTAATGGGTTAATGCCAATCTCTGTAGTTTTTTCTTTTTTTAAATTTGAAAAATAAAAAAGGTAGTAGGCAGGTGCAATAAAAAAAGAAAATGTCAAATGGGAATACAATAATTAGGTCAAAGAGTGCAATAATTAGGTCAAAGAGTAATACACTATACAAGATCATAAACAATGTTGCAGATATACACATGATTAAAGACTATCTGTGCTGAAGCTTGGGACAAAAAAGGAATACTTACCTAAGAAGAGGAAAGCCTCTGCATCCTATAGAGGCTTCCTGTGTCCCTCTCGCTCCTGACCCCACTTTCTTCTCACACGAGGGGGGCCCTGCTGCATCTAAGCATACATGCCCAGGGGCAGTACAGCTGTGCTCATGCTTGAAAACGGGCATGACCACATTCAGTTTTCCGACAAGCCCTTGTCGGAAATCTATGGGTGGTTCGGTAGCGGCAAGGATGATGCCATGGAAAGTCTCATTAACCACTTAAGGACTGCAGTCATAAAACCCCTTAAGGACCAGAGCCTTTTTTTCCATTCGGACCACTGCAGCTTTCACGGTTTATTGCTCAGTCATACAACCTACCACCTAAATGAATTTTACCTCCTTTTCTTGTCACTAATACAGCTTTCTTTCGGTGCTATTTGATTGCTGCTGCGAGTTTTACTTTTTATTATATTCATCAAAAAAGACATGAATTTTGTCAAAAAAATGACTTTTTTAACTTTCTGTGCTGACATTTTTCAAATAAAGTAAAATTTCCTATACATTTGAGCGCGAAAGTTATTCTGCTACATGTCTTTGATAAAAAAAAAAACATTCAGTGTATATTTATTGGATTGGGTAAAAGTTATAGCGTTTACAAACTATGGTGCCAAAAGTGAATTTTCCTATTTTCAAGCATCTCTGACTTTTCTGCGCACCTGTCAGGTTTCATGAGGGGCTAAAATTCCAGGATAGTACAAATCCCCCCCAAATGACCCCATTTTGGAAAGAAGACATCCCAAAGTATTCAGTGAGAGGCATGGTGAGTTCATAGAAGATTTTATTTTTTGTCACAAGTTAGCGGAAAATGACACTTTGTAACAAAAAAAAAAAAAAGTTTCCATTTCTTCTAACTTGCGACAAAAAAAAAATGAAATCTGCCACGGACTCACTATGCTACTCTCTGAATACCTTGAAGTGACTACTTTCCAAAATGGGGTCATTTGTGGGGTGTGTTCACTGTCCTGGCATTTTGGGGGGTGCCTAATTGTAAGCACCCCTGTAAAGCCTAAAGATGCTCATTGGACTTTGGGCCCCTTAGCGCAGTTAGGCTGCAAAAAAGTGCCACACATGTGGTATTGCCGTACTCAGGAGAAGTAGTATAATGTGTTTTGGGGTGTATTTTTACACATACCCATGCTGGGTGGGAGAAATATCTCCGTAAATGACAATTGTTTTATTTTTTTTACACACAATTGTCAATTTATAGAGATATTTCTCCCACTCAGCATGGGTATGTGGAAAAATACACCCCAAAACACATTATACTACTTCTCCTGAGTACGGCGATACCACATGTGTGGCACTTTTTTGCACCCTAACTGCGCTAAGGGGCCCAAAGTCCAATGAGTACCTTTAGGATTTCACAGGTCATTTTGAGAAATTTCGTTTCAAGACTGCTCCTCACGGTTTAGGGCCCCTAAAATGCCAGGACAGTATAGGAATCCCACAAATTACCCCATTTTAGAAAGAAGACACCCCAAGGTATTCCATTAGGAGGATGGTGAGTTCATAGAAGATTTTTTTTTTTTGTCACAAGTTAGCGGAAATTGATTTGAATTGTTTTTTTTCACAAAGTGTCATTTTCTGCTAACTTGTGACAAAAATAAAATCTTCTATGAACTCACCATACTCCTAACGGAATACCTTGGGGTGTCTTCTTTCTAAAATGGGGTCATTTGTGGGGTTCCTATACTGCCCTGGCATTTTAGGGGCCCTAAACCGTGAGGAGTAGTCTTGAAACCAAATGTCGCAAAATGACCTGTGAAATCCTAAAGGTACTCATTGGACTTTGGGCCCCTTAGCGCACTTAGGGTGCAAAAAAGTGCCACACATGTGGTACCGCCGTACTCAGGAGAAGTAGTATAATGTGTTTTGGGGTGTATTTTTACACATACAGATGCTAGGTGGGAGAAATATCTCTGTAAATGACAATTATTTGATTTTTTTTACACACAATTGTCCATTTACAGAGAGATTTCTCCCACCCAGCATGGGTATGTATAAAAATACACCTCAAAACACATTATACTACTTCTTCTGAGTACGGCGATACCACATGTGTGACACTTTTTTGCAACCTAGGTGCGCTAAGGGGCCTAACGTCCTATTCACAGGTCATTTTGAGGCATTTGGATTCTAGACTACTCCTCACGGTTTAGGGCCCCTAAAATGCCAGGGCAGTATAGGAACCTCACACGTGACCCCATTTTAGAAAGAAGACACCCCAAGGTATTCCGTTAGGGGTATGGTGAGTTCATAGAAGATTTTTTTTTTGTCACAAGTTAGCGGAAAATGACACTTTGTGAAAAAAAAAACAATACATATCAATTTCCGCTAACTTGTGACAAAAAATAAAATCTTCTATGAACTCACCATACTCCTAACGGAATACCTTGGGGTGTCTTCTTTCTAGAATGGGGTCATTTGTGGGGTTCCAATACTGCCCTGGCATTTTAGGGGCCCTAAACCGTGAGGAGTAGTCTTGAACCCAAATGTCTCAAAATGACCTGTGAAATCCTAAAGGTACTCATTGGACTTTGGGCCCCTTAGCACAGTTAGGCTGCAAAAAAGTGTCAAAAGTGGTATCGCCGTACTCAGAAGAAGTAGTATAATGTGTTTTGTGGTGTATTTTTACATATAACCATGCTGGGTGGGAGAAATATCTCTGTAAATGACACATTTTTGATTTTTTTTACACACAATTGTCCATTTACAGAGAGATTTCTCCCACCCAGCATGGGTATGTGTAAAAATACACCACAAAACACATTATACTACTTCTCCTGAGTATGGCGATACTACATGTGTGACACTTTTTTGCAGCCTAGGTGCGCTAAGGGGCCCAACGTCCTATTCACAGGTCATTTTGAGGCATTTGTTTTCTAGACTACTCCCTACGGTTTAGGGCCCCTAAAATGCCAGGGCAGTATAGGAACCCCACAAGTGACCCCATTTTAGAAAGACGACACCCCAAGGTATTCCGTTAGGGGTATGGTGAGTTCATAGAAGATTTTATTTTTTGTCACAAGTTAGTGAAAAATGACACTTTGTGAAAAAAACAATAAAAATCCAATTTCCGCTAACTTTTGACAAAAAATAAAATCTTCTATGAACTCATCATACACCTAACAGAATACCTTGGGGTGTCTTCTTTCTAAAATGGGGTCACTTGTGGGGTTCCTATACTGCCCTGGCATTTTACGGGCCCAAAACTGTGAGTAGTCTGGAAACCAAATTTCTCAAAATGACTGTTCAGGGGTATAAGCATCTGCAAATTTTGATGACAGGTGGTCTATGAGGGGGCAAATTTTGTGGAAACGGTCATAAGCAGGGTGGCCTCTTAGATGACAGGATGAATTGGGCCTGATCTGATGGATAGGAGTGCTAGGGGGGTGACAGGAGGTGATTGATGGGTGTCTCAGGGGGCGGTTAGAGGGGAAAATAGATGCAATCAATGCACTGGGGAGGTGATCGGAAGGGGGTCTGAGGGGGATCTGAGGGTTTGGCCGAGTGATCAGGGCCCACACGGGGCAAATTAGGGCCTGATCTGATGGGTAGGTGTGCTAGGGGGTGACAGGAGGTGATTTATGGGTGTCTCAAGGTGTGATTAGAGGGGGGAAATAGATGCAAGCAATGCACTAGCGAGGTGATCAGGGCTGGGGTCTGAGGGCGTTCTGAGGTGTGGGCGGGTGATTGGGTGCCCGCAAGGGGCAGATTAGGGTCTAATCTGATGGGTAACAGTGACAGGTGGTGATAGGGGGTGATTGATGGGTAATTAGTGGGTGTTTAGAGGAGAGAAGAGATGTAAACACTGCACTTGGGAGGTGATCTGATGTCGGATCTGCGGGCGATCTATTGGTGTGGGTGGGTGATCAGATTGCCCGCAAGGGGCAGGTTAGGGGCTGATTGATGGGTGGCAGTGACAGGGGGTGATTGATGGGTGGCAGTGACAGGGGGTGATTGATGGGTGATTGACAGGTGATCAGTGGGTTATTACAGGGAATAACAGATGTAAATATTGCACTGGCGAATTGATAAGGGGGGGGTCTGAGGGCAATCTGAGCGTGTGGGCGGGTGATTGGGTGCCCGCAAGGGGCAGATTAGGGTCTAATCTGATGGGTAACAGTGACAGGTGGTGATAGGGGGTGATTGATGGGTAATTAGTGGGTGTTTAGAGGAGAGAATAGATGTAAACGATGGATTTGGGAGGCGATCTGATGTCGGATCTGCGGGCGATCTATTGGTGTGGGTGGGTGATCAGATTGCCCGCAAGGGGCAGGTTAGGGGCTGATTGATGGGTGGCAGTGAGAGGGGGTGATTGATGGGTGGCAGTGACAGGGGGTGATTGACAGGTGATCAGTGGGTTAGTACAGGGAAGAACGGATGTAAATAATGCACTGGCGAATCGATAAGGGGGGGGGTTGAGGGCAATCTGAGCGTGTGGGCGGGCGATTGGGTGCCCGCAAGGGTCTAATCTGATGGGTAACAGTGACAGGTGGTGATAGGGGGTGATTGATGGGTGATTGATGGGTAATTAGTGGGTGTTTAGAGGAGAGAATAGATGTAAACGATGGATTTGGGAGGTGATCTGATGTCGGATCTGCGGGCGATTTATTGGTGTGGGTGGGTGATCAGATTGCCCGCAAGGGGCAGGTTAGGGGCTGATTGATGGGTGGCAGTGACAGGGGGTGATTGATGGGTGGCAGTGACAGGGGGTGATTGACAGGTGATCAGTGGGTTATTACAGGGAAGAACGGATGTAAATAATGCACTGGCGAATCGATAAGGGGGGGGGGTTGAGGGCAATCTGAGCGTGTGGGCGGGCGATTGGGTGCCCGCAAGGGTCTAATCTGATGGGTAACAGTGACAGGTGGTGATAGGGGGTGATTGATGGGTGATTGATGGGTAATTAGTGGGTGTTTAGAGGAGAGAATAGATGTAAACGATGGATTTGGGAGGTGATCTGATGTCGGATCTGCGGGCGATCTATTGGTGTGGGTGGGTGATCAGATTGCCCGCAAGGGGCAGGTTAGGGGCTGATTGATGGGTGGCAGTGACAGGGGGTGATTGACGGGTGATTGACGGGTGATTGATGGGTGATTGACGGGTGATTGACAGGTGATCAGGGGGGATAGATGCATACAGTACACAGGGGGGGGAGGGTCTGGGGGGGTCTGGGGAGAATCTGAGGGGTGGGGGGGGTGATCAGGAGGGAGCAGGGGGCAGTTTAGGGACTAAAAAAAAAAATAGCGTTGACAGATAGTGACAGGGAGTGATGGATGGGTGATTAGGGGGGTGATTGTGTGCAAATGGTGGTCTGGGGGGTGGGCAGGGGGGGGTCTGAGGGGTACTGTGGGCGATCAGGGGGCAGGGGGGGGCAGATCAGTGTGTTTGGGTGCAGACTAGGGTGGCTGCAGCCTGCCCTGGTGGTCCCTCGGACACTGGGACCACCAGGGCAGGAGGCAGCCTGTATAATACACTTTGTAAACATTACAAAGCGTATTATACGCTTCCTATCCGGGGATCGTCGGGTTAACAACCCGCCGGCGCTTCCGATTGGCCGGCGGGTTGACGTCGCGGGTGGGCGGAGCCTATTGCCGGTGGATGCGCGCGCATCCCAGCGCGCGATCCCCGGCCAGAGAGTGCCCCAGGACCTGACGCCAATCTGCGTTACGTGGTCCTGGGGCTGCCACTTTGCCGCCGCCAATATGAAGTAGGCGGTCGGCAAGTGGTTAAGATCCAGAGGTTTCCCTCTTATTACTTAAAGCATATTCAAAGTGACATGTGACATGATGAGATAGACATTTATATGTACAGTGCCTAGCACACAAATAACTATGCCGTGTTTCTTTTTTTCTTTCTCTGCCTGAAAGAGTTAAATATCAGGTATGTAAGTGGCTGACTCAGTCCTGACTCAGACAGGATGTGACTACAGTGTGACTCTCACTGATAAGAAATTCCAACTATAAAACACTTTCCTAGCAGAAAATGGCTCCTGAGAGCAGGAAAGAGATAAAAAGGGTCAACAGTTCATAGATTTTAGCTCTGGCATACTTCAATGAATGCGTCATTGAGCAAAAACAATAAAACAGTTAAAACTTAAAAAGTAGATTTAAACATAAAATAAAACTGTGGAATATCTTAAAAAGTCATTTTTAGGAGAAGGAAGATAGATACAATAGTTTATTTAATTCGTTTATTTTCGCCTCAGGTGTCATTCCAATATGCTCTTTCTTACCAGAGGTTTGCCTCGGGTACACTTTAACCTATTTTGGTTCCTGGACGTAGTTTCTACATCCAGGAACCATGCGCGCTGCCGCGCGCTCCCGCGGCCGATCGCGCGCGTGCACACGCACTCCCAGCCGCGGATTCAGTAGCCAGGGAATCAATGTATCGGGCTACGGTGCCCGATCATTGATTCCTCTCCCCCGCTGAAAAAGCGACAGCTTCTCTCAGAAGCTGCGCCTTTTCTGGCCGTTCCCTTCCCGATGCGTCACTGTAAGCGTATGTTACACTTAGAGTGACGTCATGTAAACAAACTCATGGCCGCCATCTTGTGGCCAAAAAGTAATACTACACCTGTGAAAAAAAAAATTAAAATTAACACACATTTACATTATAAATCTATTGTTTACCTCCCACCCTCCCAAAACTACCCAAATAAAATGTTTACAATAAAAAAAAAAAACCATTACAATAAAAAAAAAACATGTAAATATTTACCTAAGGGTCTAAACTTTTTAAATATCAATGTAAAGATGAAATATTTCTATATTTTTTTTATTTTAAACTTGTAAATAGTGATAGATGCAAAACGGAAAAAATGCACCTTTATTTCCAAATAAAATATTGTTGCCATACATTGTGATAGGGACATAATTTTAACAGTGTTATAACCGGGACATATGGGCAAATACAATACGTGAGTTTTAATTATGGAGGCATGTATTATTTTAAAACTATAATGGCTGAAAACTGAGAAATAATGAATTTTTTCTGTTTTTTCTTATTCTTCCTGTTAAAATGCATTTACAGTAAAGTGGCTCTTAGCAAAATGTACCCCCCAAAGAAAGCCTAATTGGTGGCGGAAAAAACAAGATATAGATCAGTGCATTGTGATAAGTAGTGATAAAGTTATAGGCTAATGAATGGGAGGTGAACATTTCTCACGTGAAAACGACGGAACCTGAATGGGTTAAAGTGAACCTCCAGATTAAAAATCTACTCAGCAGCACTGAAAAGGCTTGGTGTTTCCTTAACAGTTTCACAGCATCAGAACGTTGTTTTTCTTACCCAAGCCTCGTTTTTTAGCTGCACAGAAGCTAAACTCCACCCCATCAAATAAATCTAATGGGATTTCTGATGTTGCTGTTGTCATTGCCTAGTGCGCACAGCTGGGAGGAGTTATCAGGACACAGGACAGTTGGAAATGTGTCTCATGCTCCCTGCCACCTCCTTTCAACCAAAAGGATGGCTGCCCCCATGAAATCACAAACATTTGCCTGTTTTAAAACACGGTGGGTACAAGATTATATTACCTATATCTATTTTAATTAACATAACTAATGTAACTTAATGACAGTACGTTTGTTTAGGCTGAAGTTCCCCTTTAAAGAGAATCTGTAACGTCAAAACGTCCCCTGGGGGGTACTCACCTCCAGTGGGGGAAGCCTCAGGATCCTAATGAGGCTTCCCACGCCGTCCTCTGTCCCTCAGGGGTCTCGCTGCGGCCCTCCGTACAAGATGTCATTATTTACCTTCCCGGGTCCTGCGCAGGCGCTCTGACGGCTGTCGGCTCCGAAGTAGGCGGAAATACCAGATCGCCGTTGGGTCTGCTCTACTGCGCAGGCGCAAGTTTCCGGCGCCTGCGCAGTAGAGCGGACCCGACTGAGATCGGGTATTTCCGTCTACTTCGGAGCCGAAAGCAGCCACAGCGCCCCCGCTGGAGCCAGCAAAGGTAAATATTGAATTGACAGTCGGGTCTGTCGCCGGCTGTTCGGAGGGCTGCAGCGAGACCCACGTGGAACAGAGGACGGCATGGGAAGCCTCATTAGGATCCCGAGGCTTCCCCCACCCGAGGTGAGTATCCCCAGGGGATGTTTTTGATGTTACAGAGTCTCTTTAAGTGTAACTATTGGCATGGTAAAATCTTGGTATGCACAGGAGAAAGTTTCAACTGCTGAAAAGTCAAAAAGTAAAGGTAATATAAAAACAGGTAACAATTTATGCCTTACCATACTTTCAAGTATGTAACTGATAGAGAAGCGAAATTACTGGCGTAACAATAGGGGATGTTAGCCCTGCCGCCGCGGGGGGGGGGGGGGGGACGCCTAGAGCCCTCTCAGGGACTTTGAGAAGGAGGTATGTGCTCAGCCTGCCTGCCGCTGCCATCAATGATTGCAGGAGGGGAGCGCTGTAAGGAGAGCCCGAGGTGAGGGAGGGGGGTGAATGTCCCCCCTCCCCACCAATCTGCGGCCCCTCCTGCCCCACAAAAGTCCCAGAGCCGGCCCCAGGGGAGTGGGGGGGGGGCCCAGTTTTTTATTTTTTGCACTGGGGCCCAGGGATTTTTAGGTACGCCCCCGAGCGAAATACAGTAATACCAAGATATACCTTGGTACTGTATTTATGCTGCAAGCCTATGGAGGGAGGTAAACAGCAACCAGCAGGGCAGGAAGCTAAAAATGTGAAAGGTTTGTTAGTTTTGATTGCTTCTATAGAAGCCATATATTGTCAATCTTTGTCACAGTCCCCAGATGCTCGTAAATTACTCTTGGCTATGGACAGCATTATGACATCCCTGTATTTATAGAGTGACAATCAGCAGTTGTGTCCGCTTTTTAGTTACACATCAATGTTACAGATGCTAAAAAAGCAGACAGAAGCAGACACAACTGTGTTAGTGGGCTCAGGCCATTAGGGATGGTCAACGAGACGCAAATAATTCATGCAGCTTGTGTGTTGTTCAAGCAGATTGAACAGCCACAACCCTGACAGTTTCCTGTCTGTGAACCTCATTGCATTGTGGGAAATAACGGCTGATTCCAACTGCCAAGCAAGCACTAACTCTCAGTGAACACATTTCCATTGATAGTATCAACATAAAAAAGAAGTTGAAGAGCTGCAGAATAATGTGGTGTTTCTAATAATGAAATGTGATATGTTGCACAATAAAACTACATTCTAGACTGCACAGCTCCATAAGATCCAATTCAATAATCAAGCATTGCATTCAAAATCAAAATCCACTACAGAAAGGCACAGTATGGCAGAAGGAAAACACAAGCTTCAATCTACAGCAGCTATCACCGGGGTAATAAATACACTAAAAACTGAATTTTGATGAACTGAATTTTGATGCATTGTAGCTGTCTAACTGCAGTATACACTAGCAGTGCTTCACAGGTCTATCATTTCACATCTTTTTAGCTTTAGGCTGCTTTCACAGTAAGACGTTACAGGCGCACGTTTGTGCAGCCTGTAACGCAGCCCACCGCACAGTAATGAAAATGCAATGGGCTGTTCACAGTGCCCACGTTGCGTTACATTGTAACACAACACGTCCGTTGAGAGTGCTGCATGCTGTGCGTTATGCGCTGCTACGCCGCGTTAGACTGTGCGCACATGCTCAGTAGTGTTGGAGGAGGAGGTCTTCCCTCCTCCTCCTCGGCCAGGCACATGGCTAATTAAATTTCACTGCACAGTGTGACATGCAGTGTTTACTTCCTGGAGCGCCGCTCTGTGCGGTGATTGGCCGGCTGGACCACGTGATGCCGCATGCGTCCAAGAGTATGCATCACAGCATCACGGACGCCAGAGTGAGCTGCACAACGTGGCTCACTCTGACGTCCACATCCAAGAGCACCAGGCGTTGCATTAGGGGCACGTTATGCGTCCATAACGTCCCCTAAAACGCAACGTCTTAGTGTGTAAGTAGCCTTAATATTTAAGGCTGCTTTCACAGTGCGACGTTAAAATCGCACATTATAAAAAGTAATAACGCACACTAACGCACAGCAACACAAAGTATGTGCGACATTCACAGTGCTCACGTTGAGTTGTGTGTAACGTGTAGCAATATTTAGAAAGTACTGCATGCTGTGCGTTATAAGCGTTATTAGCTGTGTTGTACTGTTTGCACATGCTCAGTAATTTTTTTTTTTTTTAATGTGACGCATGCACCATTTTCGTTCCATCAGTATGCAATGAAAACGGCGCACCAAGAGACAAATAACACAGTTTAAAATAACGGCCAACTTCAAAACCAACATACCTTGCGTTAGGGGCACTTTGTGCGACTTTAACATTGCATCAAACGCAACGTCCCACTGTGAAAGAGGCCTAAAACTCCAGTTTAGGGAAAATTTTCTGGACTTACATATTACCATTGTTTTTTTTTTTTATATTTATTTACCAGGCAATGCCTAAGCATTTTTCTTGAGAAAAAATAGTTTTCGCACTAAAATAAATGTAAATCATCTGGTGCAGCAGTTCAGTGGTGCTGATCAGTGTCGCTTGCAAATTTTCGCCCAAGTCATTTTCGCATCCAAAATCATATCGTATTTTGCAAAAATAGATTGTATATTCATGTTTTTGCACAAAAAAAAATATATTTTACCACAATAGCGCAAAAACACGGAAAAACTATATTTTTTTCTGCAAAAAAAATGTACACAGTGAAAACTCAACATTTTTACCGTGAACATTAGAAAAAAGTGCGAAAATAACAAAAAACTTATTTTCAGTGGCATTTTCACTCGAAAATCGAATTTAACATTTTCGCAAAAAATGAATGCAAAAGGAATACTGGCGTTTTCGCTCATCATCACTAGTGCTAATGTTCTCCTTTAGGATATCCAGGTAGAGCTACTTTATGACATAAGTAGCTAGGGAGCAGGGAGTGCAGGTGTTCCATCCATCCTATTCAAACCTCTGCAGTGGGCTGAGCTCTGCCTGAGGGAGGAAGAGGAGAAAGTGAGCTGAAACCCTGCTATCTGCAGAGAGGAGGGCAACACCAGTGAACTGCTGCACCAGATATTTTACAACTAGGGGGTGGGTGGTAGATGGTGCACAAATGTAGATATAAGCAACTAAGAGGTTTCCAGTGGATCTCCCCCTAAAGCTTGTAGGTGTGGAATACAATGCAACATAAGTAGCCAACCAAGTTGAGTGTGTATGAATCCTCCTTTCTAATTTAGTCTTAGTTGGTATGTGGGTCCACCATTTTTTAATGTACAGTCCAGGATTATTGACAGTAATAAGTATAGATGGTCAATGATTAGGTAATAATTTGCTTTGGATGGAAAGGATCTACAGGGAGTATAATGTATTTGCTCACTTCCAAGTTGCATAAAATTTGCAATATATTTGCATGTGCCTCAATAATAGCAGCCTACTAAACAACCCCAGTATTAGGCACAGACCTGGTAACAAAGCAATGTACAATGTTAAGTGATAAACTGATTCGTGAAAATGGATCAGATTTCCATTCAACTGGATCGTTTTCCATTCCATTCCCGTTCAGTTGGTTCAGTTCTGTTTCCCCTACCCAACCCTACACCTCCATCAGTAAAGTGGATTTTAGACCCCACACTGCTCCCACCCAACCCCACAGCGCTTGAAGGACCTGGTAGGATTTTAAACACACTTTTTTTTACATATGACTGGAGATGTCGTTTTTTGAGAGTTAAGATAATAAAGCTTTTTCAAGTGGAATGCAAGTGCCAAACTGCTCCTTCCTTCTTCTCTTTGAAAATATAGTAAAGTGGATTATGCTGGCTAGAACGGTCCTTTTTGTAGGCAGTATGTTGTTAAGGACCCGTTTCTCATTGCCCCGAATGCAGTACTTCAGCATCCATTTCCGTTCTGCTGGACTCTGCTATCCGGAAAAATCACTACAGTACCAAACTTGTGGAACAGATCCATTCAAATGGTTGAATGTGAAAGGATCCATAGGTTAAGATTGTATCTGTTTGCATCCGTAAAGTTCAGCGAGTTTACCGTCATTTATTGCCAGTGTGAACCAGTCCTTAGGTTACGGAAGAATACCTTCTTAGTTTCCCACAATGTAAAGAGACTGAACATCCTGATGAAGAAAAGGAGGGCATTCTGGTAATAAGAGCAGACATTTTGCATCTAGGACACTGGATGACCTTTCAAAAAGAGCCACACATATCTTGATAAACACTCAGGGCTGGATTAAGGCACTGTAGGTACGTGCCTACAGGCGCCTGATGATGGAGAGGCAGCTCACCCTGCTCCCCGAGTGCCTCCCTCCCTCCTTCCCTATGCAGAGTCCTGACTGGAGTGTAAATTAGCTACCTAATACTAAGGGGCATCTGTAGCTACCTATGATGGGCAAGGGAGAAGTGACAGCTGGGCCAGTCAGCACACCTGTGGTGTGGCTTGGTGGGTGTTTTTAGGTTCGTGGAGAGTGCCAGGACCTCTGTGCCTATAGGCTCCTGTGATGTATATCTGGGCCTGTAAACACTACTCAAGATGTTACATCAAACACAGTCTTCAGTACTCAGACAATAAGAGTAGCACTTTGCAGTGGTGCTCAGCAGAGCTCGAATATTCGAGTAGCTCGAATATTCGAGCTCTTTTTCAGCTATTCGAGCTCGGTATTCGAGCTCCGAATAGCTGCAGCTATTCGAATGGGCTATTCGAGTAAACGCGAATAGCCCATTCACTATTCGAGCTATTCGAGCAAACGGCGCTATTCGAGCTCGAATACCGAGCTCGAATAGCGTCATAGCCCAGATTGATGTCCTTAGAGCCAATCAGAGGGCTCCCAGGCCCTCTGACGGCAGCCAATCACAGAGGGGGACCCTGGCCAGCCCCTACCCTATAAATAGCGGCCGCCATGTTCCGTTTCTCCGTCCTTGCCTGAGACTTGCATAGAGAGAGAGTTGCTCCTTTGTGCTTTGGCTTAGCAAGAGCTCTATTGTGGTCATTTACCTAGCGTTTTTGCTCACATACACCTCCTATACACACCTATATTGTTGTTAGTTAGATAGACATTGTATTTTAGTTAGTAGCTTTTGTGTTACATAGAGAGAGACTCAGACAGCTGCTGCAGGCTTACAGCTTTAGGCCTCAGGGCCTTGCCTGTGTGGGCAGCTGTCCTCCTGTCCTCTGTTAGTTTATTTCTCATTAGTATTTAGACAGTATTAGATAGTATTAGACAGTATTTCTGCTGTCCTCTACTACTTAGTGATTGTATTTTGTATTGTAGTTATATACTGTAACTGTACTAGGACACTCACTGACTGTCACTGTTCATAGGCTAGCTCCTGCGTGTGCTTGCACTCACTGTCTGTGTACACACACTCTATTTCCTTCTGAATAGTTATATACTGTAACTGTACTAGGACACTCACTGACTGTCACTGTTCATAGGCTAGCTCCTGCGTGTGCTTGCACTCACTGTCTGTGTACACACACTCTATTTCCTTCTGAATAGTTATATACTGTAACTGTACTAGGACACTCACTGACTGTCACTGTTCATAGGCTAGCTCCTGCGTGTGCTTGCACTCACTGTCTGTGTAGTACACACACTCTATTTCCTTCTGAATAGTTATATACTGTAACTGTACTAGGACACTCACTGTCACTGTTCATAGGCTACTAGCTCCTGCGTGTGTGTGTGCACTCACTGTCTGTGTACTGTACACACACTCTATTTCCTTCTGATTACTGATTGATTATTGTAAATTCTACTTCCTGACAGTTACTACTTACTTACTGTAGTAGGGACACTCACTCAGTCACTGTTCATAGGCTAGCTCCTGCACGTGTGTGCGCGTGCGTGCACTCACTGTCTGTAGTGTACACACACTCTATTTCCTTGTGATTACTACTGATTATTGTAACTTCTAGTTGTACTTCCTGACTGTTACTACTTACTTACTGTACTAGGGACACTCACTCACTCTCTGTTCATAGGCCAGCTCCTGCGCGTGTTTGCGCGTGCGTGCACTCACTGTCTGTAGTGTACACACACTCTATTTCCTTGTGATTACTACTGATTATTGTAACTGCTAGTTGTACTTCCTGACTGTTACTACTTACTTACTGTACTAGGGAGTCGGGACACTCACTCAGTCACCTCACCCACCAACCCACTCCATTAAAGTACCCCACTTTTCACCCGCCCTTTTCAAAAACTTTTGTGTTTACGCCCAAAACATCGAAGATGTCTGGAAGTGGCAGCCAGCGCGGTTTGGGCAAGGGGAAGGGCAGCAAGGGAATCAGGAGGAGAGGGAGCAGCATTGTGGCAAGCCGCGGGCGCGGGCGCGCCACCATGCACAGTTCCGCAGCAGCAGCAGCAGCGTCAGTGGCTAACATTCCTCCCATAGCCACTGGCCGTGGACGCCTTGGGCGCCGCCCAGCAGGAGCATCTGCAACTCACGCTGCAGAGACACAGCAGCAGCAGCAGCGTGTAGCACCTGCTCCGATTTTCCTCCAGCCGGGTCGGAAACGTCCCATTGAGGAAAAGGATGCAGACACTGTGGTGCAACTGATGACGGAGGATGAGCAGCCCGCCATCAGCTCTGCATCCAAGGCCTCCACCCTCACCACCACCACCACCACCACCCCTGTTCGCAGCAGCCGCCCAGCAGGGCCTGGGGAGTAGTGTTGGGCGAACAGTGTTCGCCACTGTTCGGGTTCTGCAGAACATCACCCTGTTCGGGTGATGTTCGAGTTCGGCCGAACACCTGACGGTGCTCGGCCAAACCGTTCGGCCATATGGCCGAACTAAGAGCGCATGGCCGAACGTTCCCCAAACGTTCGGCTAGCGCTGTGATTGGCCGAACGGGTCACGTGGTTCGGACCCGAACGCGCTCTGATTGGCCGAACTGTCACGTGGTTCGGGTAAATAAATACCCGAACCACGTCATATCTCCGCCATTTGTCTGTGGGTTTAGCTTTGGGTAGGCAGGCAGGGTAGTTCGCGCTCCAGCCACGCTAGCCAGGGTCCCCCCCAGTCATTGTGTGTCGCTGCTGGGAATAGTAGTACACCGCTCGCTCAGCATTCTGTTTACTGCCACTCTGTGTACCTCGCTCAGCCACACTATATAGCATTCTGTTTACTGCCACTCTGTGTCTGCTGGGAATAGTAGTACACCGCTTGCACAGCCACACTATATAGCATTCTGTTTACTGCCACTCTGTGTACCTCGCTCAGCCACACTATATAGCATTCTGTTTACTGCCACTCTGTGTCTGCTGGGAATAGTGGTACACCGCTCGCTCAGCCACACTATATAGCATTCTGTTCACTGTTCTGTGTCTGCTTGGAATAGTGGTACACCGCTCGTTCAGCCACACTATATAGCATTCTGTGTACTGTTCTGTGTCTGCTGGGAACAGTAGTACACCGCTCGTTCAGCCACACTATATAGCATTCTGTGTACTGTTCTGTGTCTGCTGGGAACAGTAGTACACCGCTCGCTCAGCCACACTATATAGCATTCTGTTCACTGTTCTGTGTCTGCTGGGAATAGTGGTACACCGCTCGCTCAGCCACACTATATAGCATTCTGTTCACTGTTCTGTGTCTGCTGGGAATAGTGGTACACCGCTCGCTCAGCCACACTATATAGCATTCTGTTTACTGTTCTGTGTCTGCTGGGAATAGTGGTACACCGCTCGCTCATCCACACTATATAGCATTCTGTTCACTGTTCTGTGTCTGCTGGGAATAGTGGTACACCGCTCGCTCAGCCACACTATATAGCATTCTGTTCACTGTTCTGTGTCTGCTGGGAATAGTGGTACACCGCTCGCTCAGCCACACTATATAGCATTCTGTTTACTGCCACTCTGTGTACCTCGCTCAGCCACACTATATAGCATTCTGTTTACTGCCACTCTGTGTCTGCTGGGAATAGTGGTACACCGCTCGCTCAGCCACACTATATAGCATTCTGTTCACTGTTCTGTGTCTGCTTGGAATAGTGGTACACCGCTCGCTCAGCCACACTATATAGCATTCTGTTTACTGTTCTGTGTCTGCTGGGAATAGTGGTACACCGCTCGCTCAGCCACACTATATAGCATTCTGTTCACTGTTCTGTGTCTGCTGGGAATAGTGGTACACCGCTCGCTCAGCCACACTATATAGCATTCTGTTTACTGTTCTGTGTCTGCTGGGAACAGTAGTACACCGCTCGCTCAGCCAGAGTATATAGCATTGTGTTTACTGCCACTCTGTGTACACCGCTCAGCCAGACTATATACCATTGTTTACTGACACTCTGTGTACACCACTCAGCCACACTATATACCATTGTTTACTGACACTCTGTGTACACCGCTCAGCCAGACTATATACCATTGTTTACTGCCACTCTGATTCTGCTGGGAACAGTAGTACACCGCTCGCTCAGCCAGACTATATACCATTGTTTACTGACACTCTATGTACACCGCTCAGCCAGACTATATACCATTGTTTACTGCCACTCTGATTCTGCTGGGAACAGTAGTACACCGCTCGCTCAGCCAGACTATATACCATTGTTTACTGACACTCTATGTACACCGCTCAGCCAGACTATATACCATTGTTTACTGCCACTCTGATTCTGCTGGGAACAGTAGTACACCGCTCGCTCAGCCAGACTATATAGCATTGTGTTTACTGCCACTCTGTGTACACCGCTCAGCCACACTATATAGCATTGCGTACTCTGCCAGTCAGTGTGTATATTGCTGGGATCAGTAATACTCCACTCACCGTCAACCACTATATGAGCTCAACATGAGTTCCCCAGAGACCTCCGCTGTGAGCAGCACTCCCAACAACAGCAACAGCCAACGCCCCACGCAAGCTATAACATCCACCCCAGCAGCCAGTGGTCAGCAGCAGCCCTCCCCGGAGGAGAACGTTGTGTCCATCAGTCCGTCGCCAGAGCGATTAATGAGGGCTGCCATTGAGGAGATGATGGGGCCTGATGTGGAGGAGGAGGTCTGGCTCAGGCCAGCATCCCAAGTTAATGTTGAGGACGATGAGGGGTCTGTGTCTGGGGATGTTGGGGTGGCAGAGGTGGTGGGTGGGTCAGACTCAGGAGAAGAGTTGTATGATGAGGATGATGATCGGGACCATCTGTATGTGCCTCAGAGTCCGACCCCGGAAAACATGTTGTATCGTGTGTTTAGGTACTAAAATCTGCGTTCCCTCCCAGTAGTGTTGGGCGAACAGTGTTTGCCACTGTTCGGGTTCTGCAGAACATCACCCTGTTCGGGGTGACTATATAGCAGACTATATAGCATTGTGTTTAATGCCACTCTGTGTACACGGCTCAGCCACACTATATAGCATTGTGTTTACTTCCACTCTGTGTCTGCTGGGAACAGTAGTACACCGCTCACCCGCCACTGTATAGCATTGTGCTCTGTGTCACTGCTGACAATAGTGGTACACCGCTCACCCACCACTGTATAGCATTTCTGTACTGCCACTGTACTGCTGCCAGTCAGCGTGTACTTTAAGGATAAGTGAAATGAGGAAGAAATCCGGTGAAAGAGGGAGGGGCAAGGGAAGAGGTGTTTCCCCTGACGGTTCACGTACAGGCCACAGGGGAGCACCCAAGAAAACCCACTCAATACTGCCCATGTTGTCCAGGACAACAACCCTCACAGATCCAAAAGAACAGGACCAGATAATTACTTGGATGACCTCTCAAGCGTCCAGCAGTGGGTTAAGCAGCACCAGCACATCACGCACGAGGTCCGAGTCCTCAGCCAGTTAAAGTCTGGGCTTTCTTTGAAGACTGCACTGAGGATGTTACCATGGCGATTTGCAAGGTGTGCAAGACCCGCCTGAGCAGGGGGAAAAGTATTAACAACCTCTCCACCACCAGCATGAGCCGCCACATTCTATCCAAACATCCCACTCTGTGGGCAAACGCGGCAGGACAGGGTACCACCAGCAACACTGCCTCCCTTGGGTTCACCAGACTCACCACCAGACCCGCCTCAGCAGCAGCAGTAGCCCAGCCATTGCGTGGTTCACAACATTCACAAACATCAGACGATGCTGACACTGTCACTTTCCGGACTAGTGCTCTTGAGGTCTCCCAGTGTTCATCAAACACAACAACCAACAGCCCTTCGGTGTGCAGCGCTACGGTTGAGTTGTCTGTTTCTGAGATGTTTGAGCACAAGAGGAAATTGCCAGCAAATGACCCCCGGGCCGTGGCAGTAACAGCCAGCCAGCATAGCCAAGCTTCTGGCCTGCGAAATGCTGCCATATCGAGTGGTGGAGACAAACAGCTTCAAGGGCATGATGTCAGTGGCCATCCCACGTTACGTGGTTCCCAGCCGCTACCACTTTGCGCGCTCTGCAGTGCCTGAGTTGCATGAGCACGTGGTCAGCTAAATAACCCGAAGCTTGAAGAATGCCGTTGCCTGCAAGGTTCACCTCACCACTGACACCTGGACGAGTGCGTTCGGCCAGGGTCGATACATCTCCCTTACCGCGCACTGGGTGAACCTTGTGGAGCCTGGCAGCGATTCCTCACCTGCTACGGCGCGGGTGTTGCCCACGCCGCAAACAGCTGGATAACAACAGCAGCACCTACCTCTCTGACTCCTTCTCCTCCAACGCATCTCAAAGCTGTACCTCATCCGGAAATGCTAACCCAGCACCAGCAGCAGTAGGATCGTGGAAGCAGTGCAGCACAGCTGTTGGCATGCGTCAGCAAGCGTTGCTGAAGCTGATCTGCCTTGGGGATAAGCAGCACACAGGGGAGGAAATTTGGAGGGGAATAAAGGAACAGACGGATTTGTGGCTGGCACCGCTGGACCTGAAACCGGGCATGAAGCTAGACACCTGGCACGAACTGGCAATGTACGCAATAGAGGTGCTGGCTTGCCCGGCAGCCAGCGTTATGTCGGAACGCTGTTTCAGTGCTGCCGGAGGCATCATCACAGATCGGCGTATCCGCCTCTCCACAGAAAATGCAGACCGTCTGACTCAAATTAAAATGAATCAATCCTGGATTGGAAACGACTACGCAACACTCCTGGACCCCAACCAAGTAACATGACCGATGAACATCTGGGATGGTTTAGCGTTTCCGGTCCCTGTTTATTGAACCTCTCATCTGTATTACATTTATGACTGCATGGCGGCAAAAAGCATTGCTGCTATATCCGCACGCTTTTTGTCCTCATGCAAGGCCTGGGTTGTTGTGTCTCACAAAGCGTGGCCTTCTCCTCCTGCGCCTCCTCCTGTTCCATCACGTGTGCTGCTGCTGCTGCTGGGTTACCGTTGCCGCGTGGTCCCTGTTTATTGAACCTCTTATCTTTATTACATTTATGACTACATGGCGGTACAAAGCATGCTATCCGCACGCTTTTTGTCCTCATGCAAGGCCTGGGTTGTTGTGTCTCACAAAGCGTGGCCTTCTCCTCCTGCGCCTCCTCCTGTTCCATCACGTGTGCTGCTGCTGCTGCTGCTGCTGGGTTAGCGTTGCCGCGTGGTCCCTGTTTATTGAACCTCTTATCTTTATTACATTTATGACTACATGGCGGTACAAAGCATGCTATCCGCACGCTTTTTGTCCTCATGCAAGGCCTGGGTTGTTGTGTCTCACAAAGCGTGGCCTTCTCCTCCTGCGCCTCCTCCTGTTCCATCACGTGTGCTGCTGCTGGGTTAGCGTTGCCGCGTGGTCCCTGTTTATTGAACCACTTATCTTTATTACATTTATGACTGCATGGTGGTACAAAGCATGCTATCCGCACGCTTCTTGTCCTCATGCAAGGCCTGGGTTGTTGTGTCTCAAAGCGTGGCCTTCTCCTCCTGCGCCACCCTCCTCCTGTTCCATCACGTGTGCTGCTGCTGGGTTAGCATTACCGGTCCCTTTTCCTGGAACCTCTTATATGTATTACATTTATGACTGCATGCCGACAAAAAGCATGTTACCTGTGCAAAGAAAACAGACATTTCCCGCATTTAAAAGACAGTTTTCCCTTTGAAACTTTAAAATCGATTTTCTCAAAAACTATAAGCTCTTTTTGCTAAATTTTTTTTCCTCTTGTACCCACTCCCAAGGTGCACATACCCTGTAAATTTGGGGTATGTAGCATATAAGGAGGCTTTACAAAGCACAAAAGTTCGGGTCCCCATTGACTTCCATTATGTTCGGAGTTCGGGTCGAACACCCGAACATCGCGGCCATGTTCGGCCTGTTCGGCCCGAACCCGAACATCTAGATGTTCGCCCAACACTACTGGGGAGGAGGCCAGTTCACCGTCACTCGCCGACCTGTCATTCAGCAGTCTTTTGACCCCAGGCATCATGAGTAAATTGTCTGCTGTTGTTGGCGATCTTGAGGAGGAGATGCTGATGGGCACTTTGGGGGATGAGGGATTGGACAGCAAGACTGTGGCGACAGTCAAGCAGCCCATCCATGCATCAGGAGAGGAGTTTGGGGGGTCATCATCCCAGCAGGACATGTTTCAGGAGGGGGAGGATGATGATGACACGGTGACAGACAGAGACTGGGTGCCACCACCTCCAGGGGATGTCGTCCTCAGCAGCTCTGAGGAGGAGGAGGAGGATGCGCTTGTGGGCCTTGCAAGGAGGCGCATCATTGCAAGCATTGGCAGCAGTAGGCAGGTCCCACAGCCTGCTGGTGTCTCAGGCTCAGCAGCAGCAGCAGCAGCATCTGCTAGTACCACCACCAGCCGCACCCAAGCCCCCCCCCCCAACCACCACAGGGAGACAGGCAGCAGCGGTTCCATGCCGTAGGGGGTCGTTTTTGTCACCAATCTGGCGTTTTTTCACCATGCCCACAGTGTACAGCAAGTACGCCACTTGCAACCACTGTCAGCGGAAGTTGAGCAGAGGTGCAGACCCCTTAAAGTTCAGCACCAGCTCGCTCATCAACCACCTTGCTGCGAAACATTTCCACCAGCATGAGGAGTTCCAGAGGCTGAAGGCATCTGGTGCTGGCAGTGGCACCACACCCATCACTGCACAGCCTTCAGCAGCAGCAGCAGCAGCAACAGCAGCCACCCGCCCTCCTGCTCCTCCAGCAGCACCAGCAGGAGTGCGGAAACGCACTGCTCCTCCCCCCTCTGCAACTCCTGCCGCCGACACTGAGGCCTGTTCTGGCAGCCAGTCCTCAGTGGCCTCCTCTGCTGTGTCTGCTGATTCCCGTGCCAGCAAAAGGCCACGCCAGAGCCTTTTGAGCGAGTCCTTCCAGGGGGTGGTTAGGGCTCTGCCTCCCAGCAGCCGTCGCGTGCGGCAGCTGAACGGCTTGCTGGCACGGGCCATGTGCTCCCAACTCCTGCCGTACACACTTGTGCAGGAGGGGAGCGACATGCGTGCGCTGCTTGCTTGCGCAGCCCCAGACTGGCAGCTCCCCAGCAGACACTTCTTCGCCCGCAAGGCCATTCCTGCACTGCACCGCTTTGTGATGGCCAATGTGGAGCGAGGGCTGGAGCACGCGGTTGGTGAAAGGGTCCACGTCACCATGGACTCCTGGAGCAGCCGCTTCGGGACAGGCCGCTACCTGTCCTTCACTGTCCACTGGGTCAGCTTGGTGGAAGGGGGTGAGGATGGGAGAGCAGCAGCGGGCACAGCAGCAGCAACACAGTGGGTGGTGCCCCCCCGCAGGGTCAGGGGAACTGCAGCAGGTTCCTCCGATCCTCTGCCATCCTCCGGCACACCTGGCCAAACCCCCCGCCTCAGCGGCAGCGTGAAGGCCCGCCACTGCCAAGCGCTGCTGCACTTGGTCAGCCTTGGGAAGACCAAGCTGACGGCAACCCATGTGTTGGCCAAACTCCAGGAGCAGGAGAGGATTTGGCTGACCCCCAGAGGCCTCAGAGTTGGAGAGGTGGTGGCCGACAATGGGGCCAATCTGGTTGCCGCAATAGACAGGGGAAACCTGACCCACATCCCCTGTCTTGCCCACGTGCTGAACCTGGTGGTGCAAAAGTTCTTGCGCACCTACCAGGGGATGGGCGAACTGCTGGAAACGGCAAGGAACGTTGTGCGTCACTTCCGGCGCTCGGCTGCAGCCTGTGCGAGCCTGGAAGACGTGCAAAAGGAGCTGGAGCTGCCACGCCATCGGCTGATCCTTGACGTTCCGACTCGCTGGAACTCCACCCTGGCGATGTTGGAGCGTCTGGTTGAACAGAAGCACGCTGTCAACCAGTACCTTGCCCTGGCCACTGTTTCCGCTGCTTGGAGAAGGGACAAGACCAGCAACATCCCGTCCATCGTCCCCGATGATGACTGGAGGCACTTGCAGCAGGGGTGCTTAGTGCTGGCTCCCTTTCTGCAGGCCACTAACATGGTGAGCAGGGACCATGCTATGGTCTGCGAGTGGGTGCCCCTGGTTTGTCTGCTGAACAGGGCCCTCGATGCTTTGCTGGAACAGGGAGCGGCAGCCTTGGACCAGCAGGAGCGGCAAGCAGCTGCACAGTCCACCTCTGAGGGGGAGGAGGAGGAGGACTTGGTGGAGGTCCCTGACCTTGCTGCTGATGAGGGGGATCAGCACAGCGCAGCTGAGTTGGTGCGGGGGTGGAGAGAGGATGAGGCGGCAGAGGAGGAGGATGAGGAGGACAGCACTGCCGTCGATGTGCCAGCACACATGGCCCGCCTCTTCCCAATGGCAGCGCACATGCTGGCGTGCCTGCGCAAGGACCCCAGGGTGATCCAGATGAAGCAGAGGGAGGACATCTGGATCAGCATGATGTTGGACCCACGCCTCAAGGGGAAGTTGAGCCAGTTCCTGCCGCCTGCAGGAGGAGACCCAGCGCAACAAATAAGGAGCTTGCAGCAGGCCCTTGTTGAGCGCTTGGAGGAAGCCTTCCCCCAGCCTTCCACCCCCACTGTCCAGCAGCCAGCACAGAGGCAGCAGCAGGTGCCTGCATCCAGCAGCAAGCGCCCCACAGACCTGCTGTCTCTCAGCCACGAGCTCTACAGGACTGTAGAGGCTCCGGCAGCAGTGACTAGAGAGGAGGTGCATGATGCAGCAGCATCCTCCTCCGGTCACAGCCAGCGCCTGACCCGCATAGTGGCTGACTACATGGGGTCCTACAGCGGGCTTGACAGCGATGCCCCTGTTGATCCCATGGAGTATTGGGTCAAGCGCCTGGAGATCTGGAGCGAGCTGGCGCAGTACGCCCTGGAAGTGCTGTCCTGCCCCCCTTCCAGCGTGCTGTCCGAGCGCTGCTTCAGTGCAGCTGGTGGCGTGGTCACCGAGAAACGCTCACGTCTGTCTCACAAGTCTGTGGACAGACTGACGTTTCTCAAGATGAACCAGGCGTGGGTGGAAGGCGAGTTCCTGGCCCCTGTTGTCGGCGAGAGGGGGACATGAACTGGCTAAGAACCATCGTTAATGTGCCTTACCACCCTTTACCACCTCCTGGCTCCTGCTCACTAAGCCAGCCTGGTTCAGTTTGACTATTACGTCGCCTGCAGCCACACATTTTACACCTACAGTGGGCTGCTGTGTACTGCCCTTCTGCTGTCTGTCTGTGTTTCCCACTGCCAGGGTACACAGAATTACATTCTGCTGCCACTCTGCCACCAGCTATTACGTCAAACAATAGCTATATATCTGTGTAATTGGTTGTACAAACAAAACCAAAAAACCATAAAAAAAAAAAAAAAAAAGTTTAATTTTTCTGAGGTGCCCGGGTTGAAAACTGTGTTGTCCCAGTTGTGTATTGGACACGATGTGGGCTGCACGACTGCTGTCTGGGACCTCCTGTTGTGTTTATGTACAGCCCTGGTATCACCGCTAGGTACCAGGGCTATTATGTCACGCTGCCTGCCTGCTGCCACACTCACACTACTCCTCCATTCCTCCTGCTGCTGCTGTCTGTCTGTGTTTCCCACTGCCAGGGTACACAGAATTACCTTCTGCTGCCACTCTGCCACCAGCTATTACGTCAAACAATAGCTGCTCACATTACTCCTCCATTCCTCCTGCTGCTGCTGCTGTCGGTCTGTGTTTCCCACTGCCAGGGTACACAGAATTACATTCTGCTGCCACTCTGCCACCAGCTATTACGTCAAACAATAGCTATATATCTGTGTAATTGGTTGTACAAACAAAACCAAAAAACCATAAAAAAAAAAAAAAAAGGTTTAATTTTTCTGAGGTGCCCGGGTTGAAAACTGTGTTGTCCCAGTTGTGTATTGGACACGATGTGGGCTGCACGACCGCTGTCTGGGACCTCCTGTTGTGTTTATTTACAGCCCTGGTATCACCACTAGGTACCAGGGCTATTATGTCACGCTGCCTGCCTGCTGCCACACTCACACTACTCCTCCATTCCTCCTGCTGCTGCTCTCTGTCTGTGTTTCCCACTGCCAGGGTACACAGAATTACCTTTTGCTGCCACTCTGCCACCAGCTATTACGTCAAACAATAGCTGCTCACATTACTCCTCCATTCCTCCTGCTGCTGCTGCTGTCGGTCTGTGTTTCCCACTGCCAGGGTACACAGAAGTACATTCTGCTGCCACTCTGCCACCAGCTATTACGTCAAACAATAGCTATATATCTGTGTAATTGGTTGTACAAACAAAACCAAAAAACCATTAAAAAAAAAAAAAAAAAAGGGTTTAATTTTTCTGAGGTGCCCGGGTTGAAAACTGTGTTGTTCTAGTTGTGTATTGGACACGATGTGGGCTGCACGACCGCTGTCTGGGACCTCCTGTTGTGTTTATTTACAGCCCTGGTCTCACCGCTAGGTACCAGGGCTATAATGTCACGCTGCCTGCCTGCTGCCACACTCACACTACTCCTCCATTCCTCCTGCTGCTGCTGTCTGTCTGTGTTTCCCACTGCCAGGGTACACAGAATTACCTTCTGCTGCCACTCTGCCACCAGCTATTACGTCAAACAATAGTTGCTCACATTACTCCTCCATTCCTCCTGCTGCTGCTGCTGTCGGTCTGTGTTTCCCACTGCCAGGGTACACAGAATTACATTCTGCTGCCACTCTGCCACCAGCTATTACGTCAAACAATAGCTATATATCTGTGTAATTGGTTGTACAAACAAAACCAAAAAACCATAAAAAAAAAAAAAAAAAGGTTTAATTTTTCTGAGGTGCCCGGGTTGAAAACTGTGTTGTCCCAGTTGTGTATTGGACACGATGTGGGCTGCACGACTGCTGTCTGGGACCTCCTGTTGTGTTTATTTACAGCCCTGGTATCACCGCTAGGTACCAGGGCTATTATGTCACGCTGCCTGCCTGCTGCCACACTCACACTACTCCTCCATTCCTCCTGCTGCTGCTGTCTGTCTGTGTTTCCCACTGCCAGGGTACACAGAATTACCTTCTGCTGCCACTCTGCCAGCAGCTATTATGTCAAACAATAGCTATATATCTGTGTAATTGGTTGTACAAACAAAACCAAAAAACCATAAAAAAAAAAAAAAAAGGTTTAATTTTTCTGAGGTGCCCGGGTTGAAAACTGTGTTGTCCCAGCTGTCTGTCTGTGTTTCCCACTGCCAGGGTACACAGAATTACCTTCTGCTGCCACTCTGCCACCAGCTATTACGTCAAACAATAGCTGCTCACATTACTCCTCCATTCCTCCTGCTGCTGCTGCTGTCGGTCTGTGTTTCCCACTGCCAGGGTACACAGAATTACATTCTGCTGCCACTCTGCCACCAGCTATTATGTCAAACAATAGCTATATATCTGTGTAATTGGTTGTACAAACAAAACCAAAAAACCATAAAAAAAAAAAAAAAAAGGTTTAATTTTTCTGAGGTGCCCGGGTTGAAAACTGTGTTGTCCCAGTTGTGTATTGGACACGATGTGGGCTGCACGACCGCTGTCTGGGACCTCCTGTTGTGTTTATTTACAGCCCTGGTATCACCGCTAGGTACCAGGGCTATTATGTCACGCTGCCTGCCTCATTGACTGCCTGCTGCCACACACTCATCCTCCTCCTCCTGCTGCTGAATTTACCTCCTGCTGTCTGTGTGTTTCCACTGCCAGGGAGCACATACAATGGCGCTTAGTTCCAACATGCGTGCGCCACCAGCTATTTGTTACGCTCAAAAATTACTGCATTTCTGTAAAAAAAAAATTGAAAAGAGAAATAAGTGAAGAAGAAGACGATATAGAAGAAGATGAAGAAGATGAAGAAGAAGAAGAAGAAGGAGAAGAAGAAGAAGATGAAGAAGAAGAAGAAAATGAAGAAGAAGATGAAGAAGAAGAAGGAGAAGAAGAAGAAGATCAAGAAGAAGAAGAAGAAGAAGAAGATGAAGAAGATGAAGAAGATGAAGAAGAAGATGAAGAAGATGAAGAAGAAGAAGAAGATGCAGAAGACGATGAAGAAGAAGAAGATGAAGAAGATGAAGAAGATGAAGAAGAAGAAGATGAAGAAGAAGAAGAAGAAGATGATGATTAGGAAGATGAAGAAGATGATGATGAAGAAGAAGAAGATGAAGAAGAAGAAGAAGAAGAAGAAGAAGACAATATAGAAGAAGAAGAAGAAGATATAGAAGAAGATATAGAAGAAGATATAGAAGAAGAAGATATAGAAGAAGAAGATATAGAAGAAGAAGAAGATAGAAGATAAAGAAGAAGAAGAAGAAGAAGAAGAAGTATATACAGTACTGAACAAAATTCTGGACACAACTTCTCTTTTCACCTTTTTTTTTTTAAAGGAACATCCCCACATAATCACTTGCTGTTACTTGGAAAAAAAGATGTTTCTTGCATCATTCACCCTCAAAACAAGTGTTGGAAGCTATTTAAGGCCAATTCGAATAGTCAGCTCGAATAATGAGCTCGAATACCGACTCGAATAGTGAGCTCGAAGTCCGAGGTCGAATCGAATAGTAAAAATTATTCGACTCGAATATTCGACTGACCTCGAATAATTTACTATTCGAATTCGACCAAACTCGAATTTTAAAAAGGGGTATTTGAGCACCACTAGCACTTTGATATTCCATGGGAAGCCATTACTAAAACAAAGACACATATGAAGATCCCGAAAGCAGATTTTTGTGTATAAACAGCATATTGGAATGCTCTATAATCTTCATAATAGTTGTCTTTATCTCATTGAACACTCCTCCTGCCAGCCAACGTCTCCACCCCCTGCGGTGCCTCAGCATCTACACAACACAGGAGGCCAGACACAATCTATTGACCTGTCCCCAGATGCGCATGCTCTAACAATATGCCAATCAGATGTAAACAGACTCTTCAAAAGACAAAACACTAGGAAGGCAATGAGGCCAGACTCTATCTCTGCGAAATGCCTGAAACTCTGTGCCGATCAATTAGCTCCTGTATTCACAGACATATTCAAAGCATCTCTCGAACTCTCAATTGTTCCGGCCTGTTTTAAAAGCTCAACTATTGTACCAATTCCAAAAAATTAAAAACCTACATGTTTAAATGATTACAGGCCTGTTGCCCTGACATCATTGGTCATGAAAGCATTCGAAAAACTGTTAATGGCTTATCTGAAATCCATCACAGATCCCCTGCTGGACTCTCTGCAATTTGCCTACAGGCCTAATAGATCCACAGATGATGGCGTGAACATGTGTATGCATTATGTACTACAGCATCTAGACACCCCAGGAACCTACACCAGGATTTTATTTATAGATTACAGCTCTGCATTTAATACCATAATGCCATCTCTGCTACACAGAAAGCTCTCCCAGCTACACATACCTGAATCCATCTGCAAATGGATAACCGATTTCCTAACCGACAGGAGACAGCATGTTAGACTTGGTAAACACACATCAAGCTCTCTGACAGTCAGTACTGGTGCACCCCAGGGATGTGTGCTTTCCCCACTGCTCTACTCACTGTACACCAATGACTGCATCTCCACAGATCCATCTGTTAAGGTTCTGAAGTTTGCAGATGACACAACTGTAGTTGGTCTCATAGAAAACAGGGACGAGTCTGCATACAGGCATGTGGTGGGACAGCTTTCCTCCTGGTGCAGCAGCAACAACTTGGAACTAAATGCTCTCAAAACCATGGAGATGGTACTAGACTTTAGGAGATATCCCCCCCCCCCAGCACCTCCCCTTAATCATAAATGGATCCACAATAATCATTCAGGTTTCTTGGGTCCACTATCTCACACAACCTAAAATGGGACAACAACACTGCCACTATTGTCAAGAAAGCGCAACAGAGGATGTACCATCTACGGCAGCTGAAAAAATTTGGCCTACCTCAAAATTTAATGGTGCAGTTCTACACTGCAATTATCGAATCCACCATAACATCATCTATGACTATATGGTTCGGCTCCTGCTCAGCATTAGAAAAGGTGAGGCTGCAGCGCATCATCCAAACAGTGGAAAGGATAATTGGCTGTAGCTTACCTTCCCTGCAGGATCTTTACACTAGCAGGTGCAGAAAGAGAGCAACCAAAATTGCCTCTGACCCCTCTCACCAAGCTCATTCCATCTTCCAGCGCATGCCTTCAGGAGTAAGATTCCGGTCAATCGTTACCAAAACCTCTAGACACAGGAACAGCTTTTTTCCTCATGCGTTAGCCATACTTAATGCTGAACCACGTTAGAGCTGCTATGACATGATAGTAATCAGCACAGAACTGTAAATGAACAATTCTCGCATTGCTTACTGCCACTATACTTATAATGTCCTTGACTTGTAATATACACACTGTCTGTCCTTGTATTGTTTTTGTTTGTTTGTTTGTTAGTTAAGCAACTGCCAAGACAAATTCCTTGTAGGTGCAAACTTACTTGGCGAAAATAAATTGATTCTGATTCTGATTGGAGCCACTAAACTCATTTTTTTCAGATGTTTCAAGATGCAATTATGGACTTTTGTAAAGGGAAAATTGTGGGAGATATGAATGCAATAATGGCTTGCAAGCTAGATACAGTAAATCAACTTAAAGTGACTCCGAGCTCAACAAAAAAATAAAAGTTGTACTCACCAGGGGCTTTCTCCAGCCCAGTGCTGGTCGGGAGGTCCCACGCCGGCGTCCTGGCTCCTCTCCTTCTCCCCGCTCCGGAATGGCTGACAGGCCGCAGCCCGGGCGACACTCTCCCGAGTGTCGGGCTGCTTCTTCCGCATATGACACGGATTACGTCACACGCCGGCCGCCTCGCGTCATCACGGCGGCCTGCGTGAAAGTACTGCGCATGCGCGCTTTAATCGACACAAGCAGACACAGACAGGGCAATGGGAGTAAGGAAACCCTGCGGCCTAACAGCCGTTTCATAGTAAGTAGGGCTTTGTCAGAGGCTCAATTGCAGATTGTCCATCTGTTTGTGTTGGAACCCTGGATGAGTAATAAAGCATTGAAGTCATTTAAAGCCTTTATGTCTGAACCTTCTCCTCTTGTCTACTTTGTGTTTCATTTGTACATGGTGTAAACAAAACAGCCCCCCCCCCCCAATCAGAGGCGTAGCTACGGGTGGGAAAGGGGGTACACATGTCCCCGGGCGCAGCACTGTGAGGGCGCTCAGCGTGTCCACTGCACTCACACGTTAGGGAGAGTCGGCTCTCTGGCTGCCCAAAGTGCCCGGCCTCTCTTGCGCTCTCAGTGGAGGAGTGCAGAAGAAACCGAAGAAAAAGGGGACCACATCTGGTTATGTAAGGGAGCACAGCTGGCCATCTACAGGGGGGAAAGGGGGAACAGCTGGCTGTCTTTAGGAAAAAAATGAGACACATCTGGCTATCTAAAGAGTAGAAGGGGGCATATTTGGCTATCTAAATGGGGGGAAGGGAGCACATCTGGCTATCTATAGGGGGGAAGGGGGTCCATCTGGCTATCTAAACAGCATTTGTACATTTGGCTCCACCCATGACCACATTCTGATGCATGACCATATCCATTTTGTGGCGAGGGGGATGCAAAAACTGTCTTTGTCCCCAGGCACTGAAACCCCTAGCTACGCCTCTGCCCCCAATAAAAAATAGATGTTATTCTGTGTTACAAAATAAATACAGTATGTACATATTAAATATTAAGTAATAATGTGGTCTGATTGCATCTCTGTCAATATAAATGTTAGACCAGGTTAGTCTACCTGCACCACAGATAAGACTGTTACGAGAGACCTTATAAATTTTGCTGATCATGAGAAAAACAGAACCAAAAATAGCAGAACTGACTGCAGAGGTGATGAGGCCAGAGAACAGGCACACAAATTCCAAAGATTCAATGACTCTTCAAACATACATAAAACAATTGAATGGATTATTGCAGGAACCGGTGAAAAAGCACTGAGTTAGACAAAGCAGTTCTTCTTCTTTAATTCTGGAAAACCCAGTGGCATGCTGCCTCGCAAATTAGCCCAGTTGTTAAAAAAACTCACACAATGCACACTGTTGAAGACACTATTTGGGTTACTGTTAAGTGATACTAAAGAAATAGTGGAAATAAGTCAAAACTATTATGCAGATTTCTACATGGTACAGACTTGTCTCAGAGAAGGATATTTTGCATTATTTAGAGAACCGTACACTAAGAAAATTAAGTACTGCTATCATGGAAGATCATTATTGCGAAAAATTGTAAAATTTAAAAATACATGTAAACATAAAAATAAGAAGTATGTTTCTTCCAAAGTAAAATGAGCCATACATTACTTTTCTCCTATGTTGCTGTCCCTTACAGTAGGTAGTAAAAATCTGATGGAACCAACAGGTTTTGGGATAGTCCATCTCTTCATGGGGTATTCTCAGCATGGCCTTTATTAAAGACGCTACCTGAAAAGGGATAATACAAAGACACTGGACAGCCTCCCTGCTCGCTGCACACTTTGTTTAACAGTTGGACGGATTAACTAACATCCCCGCTTATGAGGAAATGGGCTAGTCCAAAAACTGCATATTCTGTCATATTTCTACTACCTTCTGTAAGGGACAACATCATAGGAGAAACGTAATGTATGGCTCATTTTACTCTGGGAGTAGTGTTCTTTTTATTTGTATGTTTTTACATGTACTTTAAATATTACGATTTTCGTAACAGTGCTCCTTTAAATAAGCCAATTGCAGCTTATAAGGTCATACATACACATCACAAAGATATTAAAAATCAAGGAATTCTTCTGATCAATCAGATTTCTTCCCACACTCCAAAAACATATATATAAGTGAATTGGCTTCCCCCTAAAATTAGCGCTAGACTACTATAGATATATCTATGGTAGGGATTAGATTGTGAGCAAGTGACAAGTTACAGTATACACTTTGTACAGCACTGTGGACGATGGTGGCGCTATATAAATACTAAATAATCATAATATTAGTAGGAAAAGTCCAGGCCCGATGGCTATTCAGGCTTGTACTATGAAAACATTTGGTCACATTATGGCTCCTTGCGTACTGAAATACTTAATGAAATACTAGAAGACACAATCAGAATAAAGATTTAACATTACCTGTTATAATTTCTTTGGACCACAATTCACTGAGGATAAACAGATAAAAACCATGATGAGGGATGTAGGCGCCCAAAATATGATTGTCAGATTATACGTAAATAATAGAAAATAATAAAAACTATAAAATGAGGTATCCTACCTCTCCAGATGACACAACCCAGAGTTTTAGATCAGGTCAGGCTCTGGGATGCCCTAATCTAAAACTAAACTTCTGAATATTCTCATATTGACCTGAGGAAACGGGCAGAGACTCGTGAAATGCGTTGTCTGAGTTTAAACGTGCTTGAATAAATCTGACCTGATCTAGAACCTTTTTTGTCTGGGTTGTGTCATCTGGAGAGGTATATTTATAGTCTATTATTTACATACAATCTGACAATCATATTTTGGGCACCTTCACCCCTCATCATTGCTTATCACACCTCTTCTGGAGATAGTCTTCCCACTGGTGTGCTGCTATCCACAGCCAGTAAGAATCCTAGGAGAGTGACCATCCAGTTCCAGCTGGACCTGAGATACCGAGCGGGGATTTTTTTTCCCTGTAGGTGACATACGGTGATTGCAGGTCCTGCAACCCACCTTTGTGAGTAACTACTCTCTTTCTATTTGAACTATACTCATATAAAACGATACTGCACCATTTGGCTCCTGGAAACCTTATACCAATTACTAAAATACAGACTATTCTCTGGGAAAACATTTTTTGTTATTGAGTATCTAAAAGGCATCTGATGCCATGTCCTGAAGGTATGTGGACAAATCCATTGATACATTTGGATTTAAGAATCCTTTTACAGAAGAGGTAACAGGGATTTATACCAATCATACAACAAGAATGAGACTTCTTAAAAACATTACAATTGTTGAAGATATTTAGAGGCCCCAATTAGTCTCTGCCAAGTAGTAATCAATACAAAACCAGCTATCATAGCTGTGAATACATTGGGCGACTCCACCATTATTTTAACATAGTCTACACCCCAAAGGAATTCATAGTCATGAGGACCTTGCAGTCCTCGCAACTTGTAAAGGAGAGTGACCAACCAGCATCTGCAACAACAGACCTGGGACACAGAGTGGGGACGGTTATATCCCCACAGGCTCAGATGGTGGTTGCAAGTTTTGCAACCCACCCTTGTGAGTATATTACCTACATACGTATTCTTTCATATACCTCCTTGTCCAATGATACTGCACCATTGGGAATCTGGTCTCTCTCATTCTACAGATACTTGGAGGTTACAGGTAAAGTTCTTCCTACTCACATGAAGCCCCACACTTCTGCTTAGGGAGTGAATATGCACATTGTACTTTGCCTTGCTTCTCTATCACTGTTTAGGCCCATAAATAAACCTTATATTTTTTGGGAAAAAGTATAAGGGTCTCTAAAATAAATTTCTATCTTATTCATCAAAGTTTAATAATTGACAGCAGAGCTCGTGCACATGTTTTATACTTGTTACACCGAGTCTAAAAACCACTGTGACTAGTAATCTCAAAGATTATGTGAATAAAGGACGTGTTGCCTTTAAAGACCCTAGTTTGATCGTTATAACGATACTGCAGTGTACAAATGCTCTACAGACCCTCTTCTTAAAGAGGCTCTGTAACAAATTTTTCAGCCTTATTTTTTCTATCCTATAAGTTCCTGTGCCTGTTCTAATGTGCTCTGGCTTACTGCAGCCTTTCCTAATTGCACTGTCTCTGTAATAAATCGTATCTCCTTTCCTCTGTCGTGTCTGTCGGGCTAAGGCTTGAATGTGTAGAATGTACAGGGCTGCTTGTCATTGGCTAGAAGCTATACACACCCTCTGCAGGCCCCCTGCACACTCTGTATGACTCACACACTCTGTTTATGTGAGCCTATCACAAGCGGGTTAGTTTGTTTGTAAACACCGTTTAAAACTGTTAATTACAAGCCAGGATTGCAGCAGAGAGTGGCAGAAACAGCACAGAGGGGCACAGGAGATATGGAAAAGAATGGTATGCTGTTTAGTGTAAGAATATTAGAGTACAGATTCTCTTTAACTACTGTATAGCAGAGAAGAATGTACTTTTCAATGGAGGGGGAGGAGCAATAACAGGGCGGAGCATGTGTGAGCGGCTTCTGACAGACGAGGTAAGTCCTAATACAATGCGGTCGTCCATTGCATGTATGCAAGTGTCGTTAAGAGATCTGGTAAGCCAGATCACAAAATGATCTTGTGGGACACCTGTACCCACACACTATGATTTTGACCAAGAATCAGAGTCTTGGCCAAGCTTTTTTCTAACATGTGTACGTAGCTTAACCCCTTTCTGACCGCTTAAAGCCGATAGGCGTTGGGCCCCAGGACCGCCTAGCGCTGAAAGGTCTCAAGTCCTGGGGCGAGCTTTTACCAGGGATGGCGCGTGACGATGCATGCACATCCCTGCTTGAGTGACGGAGCACCACTTCATCATCATTCTACCAGTGGCGATCGCCGCTAGCAGCCATCTATTTACATTGTACAGTGCTGCAATATAATTCAGCACTGTACTGGGGACAGCCCTGTCACACAGCTGTACCCTGGAGAGGCTCACAGAGTGATCGGAACTCATAGGCTGATGCCTATGAGAGCCGATCGCTGTCATTGGCTTTCGGGGGGATGGAAAAAGTAGTTAATTTCATAAAAAAAAAAAAATTACCGTAATTAAAAAAGTAAACCCTGCAGCAGTGATCAGAGCTCACCACCAACAGAAAGCTCTGTTGGTGGGCACTGGGCAGAAAAGGTCGGGGGGGGGTCGGTAAGTTGTATCGCTCTGCAGCAAGCTATTAAAGCTGCAGAGCACTTAATAGTAAAAAATAGCCTGGTCACTAAGTGGGTGGGGGGGGGGGCGGGATCCTTAAGTGGTTAAAACCTGGTACACACATCCAATTTTGATTGGCCAATTATAGAGACCACTTCTATGAGACCTACACAATTTGTTTATAGAAATTCAAAACCTTTTGGCCCTCCTTCTACATGAAGGTGGTGAAATTGGTCAGTGACTGGCCAATCAAAATTACATGTGTGAGAGCAACTTTAGGGTCATCTGCTCTCATCAGTCTCTACCTGTAGGTCACACAATCACTTTAATAGTGGATTTGTATCACTTTGGGCTGTCAATGAGACCAAGCCCCTAAACACAGTCAGTGGTCTAAAGGGAACCTGAACTGAAATTTAAAAGTCAAAGTAAGCATACACACGTCATACTCTACCTCCCGCTTAGTCTACTCATCAATCTCTATCTCTTCCTTCACGCCTTGTCTGTCCACTGTGATCGATGAAATTCTCCATCCTCCATTTTAAAAATGGTGATGACCCCATAACAGTCTTTGGTTCAGGACACTGATAAACTGTTATATTATCCACTTGAGACTTTAGGGGAACATGGACATTACCTTGCACATCAGTTGTCCTTTCAGTTATAACTGACAGCAAAGGATGTATTTCAGATTTGACAAAATCTTGTCAGAACTGGAAGGAATCATTGTTAGAAGAATATGGTGAGCTTCTCAGAGGAACTGATGGCGAGGTAAGTACAGTCTATAAAAGCTGAATTTTTTAGCACAAAAAATGTGCTCAAAAGTACCCTCCTCGGCTTATATGCGAGTCACTGTCCCCCTGAATGCCTTGCCGACTAGTCATAGTGCCCCCCTGGCTTTGTCCGTGCACCTCTTTGGCAACAGAGTGTGTGGCCATCATTAGGAGGACTGACCTGAGGTGCAGCGGAACGGAGAGAGCAACATAGTCACTTCCCTTATGTGCTGGATGCACATACAGTTCCAAATGGAGGTGCCGTTTCTCAGGTGCTCTCCGCTGGAACAATTTCCAAGTCGCCTGTGGTGTAGCAGAGCGGGGGCACCCCGATGTGACAATTTCCATAGTGGCTGCGGTGTAGCAGATTGTAGAAAGCAGCGGTGTCATGTGGAGCTCTGGGGATTCCAGCTATGTATACACCAGCAGACTTATTCAGATACAATTTTTGCATACCTATGCAAGTGTGTCTCTGTACGGCTCCTTGTATTTTTAAGCAAGGGGGCATTCTTGCGGGTAGACAATTTTTATGCTGTGGGGCACTTGAGGTGTGTGTGTGTGTGTGGGGAGGGGTTACATTGTCACACTATCAGTGCATTATATAGAGGCACCTGTGACTGTGGCTCTGCTTGCCTGCCTTGGCTGCGATTCCTACTCTCGGCTTATATGCGGGTCAATCAATTTTACCCCTTTTTTTTGGTAAAACTTGGGGGTCAGCTTATATGCGAGTCGGCATATATGCGAGTATATACATGTGTATAAAAAAAATTACTCAGTTCAGTTTCCCTTTAAAAATGGAAAAAAGCGGATAGTTGCTTATATATCTCTGTTTGAAACCGCTGCCCTTCACTAGTTTGAAAAAGAGAAAAAAAAAAAACATTTGAACTGCAGAGAAGCACAAATAGGAAAAATATAATTTCTTTTTTGTAGATCTGTAACAAATGGTGGTGAAATGACATAAACGATGCATAAAAGGAAAGCCCTGTCTCCGTCTTTGAATATCCCTCATTATTCAATGACCCCAAAAAGACATTTCCATGGTTTTCGCTTCCTAACAGGATTTCACACGCTGATTTCTGCAAAGCTAAACTGGGGGACTTTTTAAGGGAACTGAACAGCAAATGCCATCATTTTTTCATCTTCCTTATAGGCACTGGAGAAACTGATAAAGATTAGCAGCGATTGAAAACTATTACTAACTGACCCAAGAAAAGGAAACTGAGTCTGTTAAAGAAGACAATAGGTGCCAATCAATTACCTGATGGCTGATTAAATGAGCAGCAGCCAGAGACTTTGATAGGCTAAACATAAAGTGAACCAAGCACTATTTTTAGCACCCAGGGCATCTCAATAGCACATTTAATATGCATGCCAACAATGTGGCTCATTAATAGAGCCCGTTTTGTCCCTGTCACAAGCACTATGTAGGAAGAACAAAATCGCTTCAGTCCACACAGCCTTCGCCAGCAAGGGAGCCGGGCTAACCCAGCCCGACGTCAGCACCAGTCTAGACTCTCTCACCCAGCCACCGGCCGGGGCGGGTGAGATTGAGCGGCTCCCCGTACAACACTCCAGCGCGACTTACGGATCCGGAAGGGTGAGACTCATTAATTCAAGCACTGTGTGTTTTCATTGCAACAATCCTACAAGATCTATATGAGGACGGACTAACAACATATTGGCATATCCCCACATATCATTGAGGTCTTTCACCTTAAACGCACTGACAACTTACTACTGAGCTCCACCGTATACAAGTGCAATTGCAATCAATTCCGGAAATCAGCATACTGTGAATATTATATTGCCCAGTTTGCATCCTGCATTTTAGATCCTCAGCGGGCCTGTATTAATTTCGTTTTTTAATCTTACAGTTTCCTCAATTTTATGTCCTTATTGCCCAGTGAAATCTGGCTTGCATCCTGCATTTCAGATCCTCAGTGGGTCTGTATTAACTTCATTTTTTAACCGTCTAGTCTCCTCTATTTATGTCCTTATGTTCTAGCTCATTGTATATATATATATATATATATATATATATATACATCAATCTGAGGGCAACAGGATCGGGTTCATGGGACAATTATTTTAATTTATTGATTAAAGCAACATTTTGTTTTGTTTTTAGCGCAGTCTGTCATTTTCTGTTCCAATTTAGTATTATCAAGGGGTTGGGGTCCCTTTGACAGACTACCGGCTGAGTGGTGTTGGCGCTACACTAAGTGAATATATCTGCCTTCCTGTTGCCAAACTCTGCCTGTCCCCGGTTACTGAATCAGTCTACTGTCTCTGTACTTTATCTGCCCGTGTGTTGCCGACCTAGCCTGCCCGACCTTGCGAGCTATCACTCTCTCTAGAGAGATTGGCCTTCAGTGCTACCTGTGACGCCCACCTTCCAGGGGTCAGTTAGCCACAAGGCCTTCCTGCTATTCAGCCTGGGGCTCCATCCCCTTGGAAGTCTCAGGCTGCTGGAAGGTCTTCATACTTCCCAGAGGGAGGTATTCCTCATACTGCCAAGGGCCGCCTGCTCCTCGGGTGGTCCTACTCCTCGGTTGGTTCTACTCAAAGTCATTACTGTTGCACCAAACTCTCACACTATATAGGTGTCCATAGGTTAGTCATATCTGTATTATTGGTGATTCTGCAGATCATCAATAATCAGGTATACATCTGTATTCTTGGTGATTCTGCAGATCACCAATGATCAGATTCTCTCTGTGTGCTGACACTGATCATTACAATAAGACACTGTTCCAACTGTCCTGTGTCTTGATCACCCCTTCCAGCTGAGCGCACTAGGCTTCAAATCTCAAATTCAGAACAACAACAACAACAACAAAAAACTAATTTGCGCCAAAACAACAGAAGGAAAATAATAACATCAGAAATCCCATCATGCTTTGCATAGCATCAGGGAAAAACCGCCAAGGCAGATTTCTTTCATGGGGGGAGCTTACCATAGCTTCTGTGCAGATAAAAAATATGTTTGGGTAAGAAAAACAAAGCTCTGATGCTGTGACCCTGTTAAAGAAACACCAAGCCTTTTCAGTGCTGCTGAGTCGATTTTTAGTCTAGAGGTTCATTTTAAGGGCAATTGTGGAGGGGACCAATTAACTTATCCGTTTTTTGGAGGGAATCATTACTACAGAAGCAAAAAATAAAAGATATTAATAGATACAATAGATAGATAGATAGTAGTGTTGGGCGAACATCTAGATGTTCGGGTTCGGGCCGAACAGGCCGAACATGGCCGCGATGTTCGGGTGTTCGACCCGAACTCCGAACATAATGGAAGTCAATGGGGACCCGAACTTTTGTGGTTTGTAAAGCCTCCTTACATGCTACATACCCCAAATTTACAGGGTATGTGCACCTTGGGAGTGGGTACAAGAGGAAAAAAAAAATTTGCAAAAAGAGCTTATAGTTTTTGAGAAAATCGATTTTAAAGTTTCAAAGGGAAAACTGTCTTTTAAATGCGGGAAATGTCTGTTTTCTTTGCACAGGTAACATGTTTTTTGTCGGCATGCAGTCATAAATGTAATACATATAAGAGGTTCCAGGAAAAGGGACCGGTAACGCTAACCCAGCAGCAGCACACGTGATGGAACAGGAGGAGGCGCAGGAGGAGAAGGCCACGCTTTGTGAGACACAACAACCCCGGCCTTGCATGAGGGCAAGAAGCGTGCGGATAGCATGCTTTGTACCGCCATGCAGTCATAAATGTAATAAAGATAAGAGGTTCCATAAACAGGGACCGGCAACGCTAACCCAGCAGCAGCAGCAGCAGCAGCAGACGTGATGGAACAGGAGCAGGTGCAGGAGGAGAAGGCCACGCTTTGTGAGACACAACAACCCAGGCCTTGCATGAGGGCAAGAAGCGTGCGGATAGCATGCTTTGTACCGCCATGCAGTCATAAATGTAATAAAGATAAGAGGTTCCATAAACAGGGAGCGGCAACGCTAACCCAGCAGCAGCAGCAGACGTGATGGAACAGGAGCAGGCGCAGGAGGAGAAGGCCACGCTTTTTGAGACGCAACCCAGGCCTTGCATGAGGACAAAAAGCGTGCGGATATAGCAATGCTTTTTGCCGCCATGCAGTCATAAATGTAATACAGATGAGAGGTTCAATAAACAGGGACTGGAAATGCTAACCCAGCAGCAGCAGACGTGATGGAACAGGACTAGGAGCAGGCGCAGGAGGAGAAGGCCAAGCTTTTTGAGACACAACAACACAGGCCTTGCATGAGGACAAAAAGCGTGCGGATATAGCAATGCTTTTTGCCGCCATGCAGTCATAAGTGTAATACAGATGAGAGGTTCAATAAACAGGGACCGGAAACGCTAAACCATCCCAGATGTTCATTGGTCATGTTACTTGGTTGGGGTCCTGGAGTGTTGCGTAGTCGTTTCCAATCCAGGATTGATTCATTTTAATTTGAGTCAGACGGTCTGCATTTTCTGTGGAGAGGCGGATACGCCGATCTGTGACGATGCCTCCGGCAGCACTGAAACAGCGTTCCGACATAACGCTGGCTGCCGGGCAAGCCAGCACCTCTATTGCGTACATTGCCAGTTCGTGCCAGGTGTCTAGCTTCGATACCCAATAGTTGAAGGGTGCAGATGGATTGTTAGACACAGCTACGTCATCTGACATGTAGTCCTTGACCATCTTCTCCAGGCGATCGGTGTTGGAGGTGGATCTGCACGCTTGCTGTTCTGTGGGCTGCTGCTGCATGGGTGTCAGAAAATTTTCCCACTCCAAGGACACTGCCGATACCATTCCCTTTTGGGTACTAGCTGCGGCTTGCGTTGTTTGCTGCCCTCCTGGTCGTCCTGGGTTTGCGGAAGTCAGTCTGTCTGCGTACAACTGGCTAGAGGAGGGGGAGGATGTCAATCTCCTCTCTAAAGTCTCCACAAGGGCCTGCTGGTATTCTTCCATTTTGACCTGTCTGACTCTTTCTTCAAGCAGTTTTGGAACATTGTGTTTGTACCGTGGATCCAGAAGGGTATAAACCCAGTAATTGGTGTTGTCCAGAATGCGCACAATGCGTGGGTCACGTTCAATGCAGTCTAGCATGAATTGAGCCATGTGTGCCAGAGTCCTACCAGAATCCTCATCATCCTCTTGTGAGCGTTGTGATAGTTGTTGTGATGCATCATAGTCGTCACCTTCCTCCTGGTCTGCTTCTGCTGACCATTCGCGTTGAATTGTGGAAGTCCAACGTGCACCGCTCTGGCCCTCGTCAGTGGTGGCATGAAATTCCTGCTCCAACTCCAGCTGTTCCTCCTCCTCTTCTTCGTCATAGCTGCTGGGGCCAGCGTTCCCTGAGGCGGATGGCCTGATGTTGGTACCATCACGCTGATCGTTTTCTCCTTCAGATTCCCCCAGTTGCATCATGACAGCTGTTTCCTTGATTTTTAACATCGACCTCTTCAGTAAACACAGCAGTGGTATGGTAATGCTGACTGAAGAGTTGTCACTGCTCACAAGCAACGTGGATTGCTCAAAATTTTGGAGGACTTGGCAGAGGTCCAACATGTTGGCCCAATCGGATCCACAGAAGCTTGGCAGCTGGCCGGATGCGCCTCGGTACTGCGCCGTCATGTACTGGACCACTGCACTCTTCTGCTCGCAAAAGCGGGCTAGCATGTGCAGCGTAGAATTCCAGCGCGTAGGGACATCACACAGCAAGCGATGGTGGGGGAGATTGAAGCGCTCCTGCATCTTGGCGAGTGCCCCCGAAGCAGTACTGGAAGTTCTACAATGTTTGGCCACTCGACGCACCTTCAACAGAAGATCGGCCACGCCTGGGTATGTCCTCAGGAACCGCTGAACTACTAGGTTCATCACGTGCGCCAGGCAAGGGATGTGTGTCAGCTTAGCCAACCTTAAAGCGCGAATGAGATTACTCCCATTATCACACACAACCATGCCCGGTTTCAGGTCCAGCGGTGCCAGCCACAAATCCGTCTGTTCCTTTATTCCCTTCCAAATTTCCTCCCCTGTGTGCTGCTTATCCCCAAGGCAGATTAGCTTCAGCAACGCTTGCTGACGCATGCCAACAGCTGTGCTGCACTGCTTCCACGATCCTACTGCTGCTGGGTTAGCGTTTCCGGATGAGGTACAGCTTTGAGATGCGTTGGAGGAGAAGGAGTCAGAGAGGTAGGTGCTGCTGTTATCCAGTGGGAGGGACGGCGGTGCAGCTGTTTGTGGCGTGGGCAACACCCGTGCCGTAGCAGGTGAGGAATCGCTGCCAGGCTCCACAAGGTTCACCCAGTGCGCGGTAAGGGAGATGTATCGACCCTGGCCGAACGCACTCGTCCAGGTGTCAGTGGTGAGGTGAACCTTGCAGGCAACGGCATTCTTCAAGCTTCGGGTTATTTTGCTGACCACGTGCTCATGCAACTCAGGCACTGCAGAGCGTGCAAAGTGGTAGCGGCTGGGAACCACGTAACGTGGGATGGCCACTGACATCATGCCCTTGAAGCTGTTTGTCTCCACCAATCGATATGGCAGCATTTCGCAGGCCAGAAGCTTGGCTATGCTGGCTGTTACTGCCACGGCCCGGGGGTCATTTGCTGGCAATTTCCTCTTGCGCTCAAACATCTCCGACACAGACAACTGAACCGTAGCGCTGCACACGGAAGGGCTGTTGGTTGTTGTGTTTGAAGAACACTGGGAGACCTCAAGAGCACTACTCCGGAAAGTGACAGTGTCAGCGTCGTCTGATGTTTGTGAATGTTGTGAACCACGCAATGGCTGGGCTACTGCTGCTGCTGAGGCGGGTCTGGTGAACCCAAGGGAGGCAGTGTTGTTTCTGGTACCCTGTCCTGACGCGTTTGCCCAAAGAGTGGGATGTTTGGATAGCATGTGACGGCTCATGCTGGTGGTGGAGAGGTTGTTAATACTTTTCCCCCTGCTCAGGCGGGTCTTGCACACCTTGCAAATCGCCATGGTAACATCCTCAGTGCAGTCTTCAAAGAAAGCCCAGACTTTGGAGCACCTGCCTCCTTGCTGGCGATTTCTGTTTGCTCCTCTTTTGCCTCTCACTTGAACTTCCACGCTTGTGGTGCCTGAAATTGCGCGCCGCCTACCTTGTGGCACAAGGCGAGCTCGTGCAGCAGTGGGTTCTTCAACAGACTCATCTGTGCTGCTGCTACGACGGCGATGTTCTCGTTCACAAACAAAATCTGGGTCTCTGTCCACATTGTCCATACCCTCCTCTTCCATCTCCTCAAACTCGTCATATGTCATTGTGGGCCGCCGCCGTGGAGTAGAGCTCCCCACAACAACCTCTGCGCAGCACACTCCAACGTCGTCTTCCAGATCTTGTCGGCCGACCTCCTGCAATTGCAACCCCTCCTGCCCAAATTGCTCTGGGATTTGGGTTTCCGAGTCCTCTTCGGACTCGCCTTGTATTTCAGTGCGCGGTGCATTTCCCACAGTTAACGGTTGTGAATCCAGGCACAACATTTCTGGCTGTTCCTCCATTGACCTTTGAAAGGTGGAAGTTTGTTGGGCTGGGAATAGCTCCTGCGAATACCCCATTGTGTCCTGAGGTAATTCATCGGACTGGTTATCTGGCAGTTGTGTGCGTGGTGTCGCTGCCGGTTGTGTCAGCTTTGTGCCCACTGGCTCCTTGTAACTGGCTGAGGACTCGGACCTCGTGCGTGATGTGCTGGTGCTGCTTAACCCACTGCTGGACGCTTGAGAGGTCATCCAAGTAATTATCTGGTCCTGTTCTTTTGGATTTGTGAGGGTTGTTGTCCTGGACAACATGGGCGGTATTGAGTGGGTTTTCTTGGGTGCTCCCCTGTGGCCTGTACGTGAACCGTCAGGGGAAACACCTCTTCCCTTGCCCCTCCCTCTTTCACCGGATTTCTTCCTCATTTCACTTATCCTTACAGTACACGCTGACTGGCAGCAGTACAGTGGCAGTACAGAAATGCTATACAGTACCACTATTCCCAGCAGCGACACAGAGCACAATGCTATACAGTGACGGGTGAGCGGTGTACCACTATTCCCAGCAGCGACACAGAGCACAATGCTATACAGTGGCGGGTGAGCGGTGTACCACTATTCCCAGCAGACACAGAACAGTACACAGAATGCTATATAGTGTGGCTGAACGAGCGGTGTACCACTATTCCCAGCAGACACAGAACAGTACACAGAATGCTATATAGTGTGGCTGAACGAGCGGTGTACTACTGTTCCCAGCAGACACAGAACAGTACACAGAATGCTATATAGTGTGGCTGAACGAGCGGTGTACTACTGTTCCCAGCAGACACAGAACAGTACACAGAATGCTATATAGTGTGGCTGAGCGAGCGGTGTACCACTATTCCCAGCAGACACAGAACAGTACACAGAATGCTATATAGTGTGGCTGAACGAGCGTTGTACCACTATTCCCAGCAGACACAGAACAGTACACAGAATGCTATATAGTGTGGCTGAACGAGCGGTGTACCACTATTCCCAGCAGACACAGAACAGTACACAGAATGCTATATAGTGTGGCTGAACGAGCGGTGTACTACTGTTCCCAGCAGACACAGAACAGTACACAGAATGCTATATAGTGTGGCTGAACGAGCGGTGTACTACTGTTCCCAGCAGACACAGAACAGTACACAGAATGCTATATAGTGTGGCTGAACGAGCGGTGTACTACTGTTCCCAGCAGACACAGAACAGTACACAGAATGCTATATAGTGTGGCTGAAAGAGCGGTGTACTACTGTTCCCAGCAGACACAGAACAGTACACAGAATGCTATATAGTGTGGCTGAACGAGCGGTGTACCACTATCCCCAGCAGACACAGAACAGTACACAGAATGCTATATAGTGTGGCTGAACGAGCGGTGTACTACTGTTCCCAGCAGACACAGAACAGTACACAGAATGCTATATAGTGTGGCTGAACGAGCGGTGTACTACTGTTCCCAGCAGACACAGAACAGTACACAGAATGCTATATAGTGTGGCTGAACGAGCGGTGTACTACTGTTCCCAGCAGACACAGAACAGTACACAGAATGCTATATAGTGTGGCTGAACGAGCGGTGTACCACTATTCCCAGCAGACACAGAACAGTACACAGAATGCTATATAGTGTGGCTGAACGAGCGGTGTACTACTGTTCCCAGCAGTGACACACAATGACTGGGGGGGACCCTGGCTAGCGTGGCTGGAGCGCGAACTACCCTGCCTGCCTACCCAAAGCTAAACCCACAGACAAATGGCGGAGATATGACGTGGTTCGGGTATTTATTTACCCGAACCACGTGACCGTTCGGCCAATCAGAGCGCGTTCGGGTCCGAACCACGTGACCCGTTCGGCCAATCACAGCGCTAGCCGAACGTTCGGGGAACGTTCGGCCATGCGCTCTTAGTTCGGCCATGTGGCCGAACGGTTTGGCCGAGCACCGTCAGGTGTTCGGCCGAACTCGAACATCACCCGAACAGGGTGATGTTCTGCAGAACCCGAACAGTGGCGAACACTGTTCGCCCAACACTAATAGATAGATAGATAGATAGATAGATAGATAGATAGATAGATAGATAGATACAGTGGGTTGCAAAAGTATTCTGCCCCCTTGACGTTTTCCACATTTTGTCATATTACTGCCACAAACATGCATCAATTTTATTGGATTTCCACATGAAAGACCAATACAAAGTGTTGTACACTTGAGAAGTGGAACAAAAATCATACATGGTTCCAAACATTTTTTACAAATAAATAACTGCAAAGTGGTGTGTGCATAATTATTCGGCCCCCTTTGATCTGAGTGCAGTCAGTTGCCTATAGACATTGCCTGATGAGTGCTAATGACTAAATAGAGTGCACCTGTGTGTAATATAATGTCAGTACAAATACAGCTGCTCTGTGAGGGCCTCAGAGGTTGACTAAGAGAATATTGGGAGCAACAACACAGTGAAGTCCAAAGAACACACAAGACAGGTCCAAGACACGTCAGGGATAAAGTTATTGAGAAATTTAAAGCAGACTTAGGCTACAAAAAGATTTCCAAAGCCTTGAACATCCCAAGGAGCACTGTTCAGGCGATCATTCAGAAATAGAAGGAGTATGGCACAACTGTAAACCTACCAAGACAAGGCCGTCCACCTAAACTCACAGGCCGAACAAGGAGAGCGCTGATCAGAAATGCAGTCAAGAGGCCCATGGTGACTCTGGACGAGCTGCAGAGATCTACAGCTCAGGTGGGAGACTCTGTCCATAGGACAACTATTAGTCATGCACTGTACAAAGTTGGCCTTTATGGAAGAGTGGCAAGAAGAAAGGCATTGTTAGCAGAAAGCATAAGAAGTCCCGTTTGCAGTTTGCCACAAGCCATGTGGGGGACACAGCAAACATGTGGAAGAAGGTGCTCTGGTCAGATGAGACCAAAATGGAACTTTTTGGCCAAAATGCAAAACGCTATGTGTGGCAGAAAACTAACACTGCACATCACTCTGAACACAACATCCCCACTGTCAAATATGGTGGTGGCAGCATCATGCTCTGGGGGCGCTTCTCTTCAGCAGGGACAGGGAAGCTGGTCAGAGTTGATGGGAAGATGGATGGAGCCAAATACAGGGCAAACTTGGAAGAAAACCTCTTGGAGACTGCAAAAGACTTGAGACTGGGGTGGAGGTTCACCTTCCAGCAGGACAACTACCCTAAATATAAAGCCAGGACAACAATGGAATGGTTTAAAACAAAACATATCCATGTGTTAGAATGGCCCAGTCAAAGTCCAGATCTAATTCCAATCGAGAATCTGTGGCAAGATCTGAAAACTGCTGTTTACAAACGCTGTCCATCTAATCTGACTGAGCTGGAGCTGTTTTGCAAAGAAGACTGGGCAAGGATTTCAGTCTCTAGATGTGCAAAGCCGGTAGAGACATACCCTAAAAGACTGGCAGCTGTAATTGCAGCAAAAGCTGGTTCTACAAAGTATTGACTCAGGGGGCTGAATAATTACACACACTCCACTTTGCAGTTATTGATTTGTAAAAAATGTTTGGAATGATGTATGATTTTCGATCCACTTCTCACGTCTACACCACTTTGTATTGGTCTTTCACGTGGAATTCCAATAAAATTGATGCATGTTTGTGACAGTAATGTGACAAAATGTGGAAAACTTCAAGGGGCCGAATACTTTTGCAACTCACTGTAGATAGATAGATAGATAGATAGATAGATAGATGATAAACACAACAAAAAGCAACCAAATTAAATGTTTGATTTAAAAAAAAAAATTCTTAAAGTCATGCTTGTCTTGCTTTGAGGTCCAGTGAAATGACAACGATATTTGAATAGCTCCAGTTTAGTATTTTTTTTTTTTTACTTGTATCCTGCTTGTTCCACATACTTTATTTAAATGGACTTTGTATTTAGGGGAAAAAGCAACAGATTTCTTTTTTTTAGAAGCTGTGAATTGATAGGGGACTTAGGGGATTGTACAATATATTTACACAGAACATCTTATTCACCTCCAGGTTCTTTCCTGTTTTTGAAGCTTAAACAAGCCATGAAACATTTCCAATATTAGCTTGAATTGGCCATGGAAGCTTTAAAAGTTCATCTAATTTAGAAGCGCGAAAGAAAAGAGAACATTTTCCTAGTTTAGAAGCGCTACACGCTCATACATTATTTAGCAATGTCTGCTTTGGAGCCACTGTGGATTGCAGAACATCGTAAAGAGCTCCGTACAACAAAGAGATTTTCTAGCCGATGGTAGAATCCGAGATCTTTTAATTTGGGGGCAAATTTTGTTCGAAGGTTAATCAGTAAAATATTCAAAGAGAAAACAGTTAAAGTGATGTTTTTCACTGTATAGCATCAGGACCCTTAACTTTTAATTATCTTATTTATATTACACCGTAATATTTTATACCATTTTTTTCCCTGGAATGGGCCGTATAGTGAACAGAGGTGAAAATAAACTGATTAGATAAACAATTATATTTCTCCTTTTACTACTAAGAATGACTTTCAGGTATCCCTGGGTCTTTCTTTTATATTTAAACATTTACAAAGTCGTTGGAATGTTTTACTGTCTATAAACAGTGGCAGCCTATTAAAGGATACCAAAAGTGACATGTGACATGAGGAGATAGACATGTGCATGTACAGTGCCTAGCACACAAATAACTATGCTGTGGTCCTTTTTTTTCTTTCTCTGCCTGAAAGTGTTAAATATCAGGTATGTAAGTGGCTGACTCAGTCCTGACTCAGACAGGAAGTGACTACAGTGTGACCCTCACTGTTAAGAAATTCCCTCTTTATCCCTTTCTTGCTCTCGGAAGCCATTTTCTGCTAGGAAAGTGTTTAATAGTTGGAATTTCTTATCAGTGAGGGTCACATTGTAGTCACTTCCTGTCCGAGTCAGGACTAAGTCAGCCACTTACATACCTGATATTTAACTATTTCAGACAGAGAAAGAAAAAAAAGGAACATAGCATAGTTATTTGTGTGCTAGGCACTGTACATACACATGTCTATGTCATCATGTCACATGTCACTTTGGGTATCCTTTAAGTGCCACTCCTTTAAGTATCCCAGAGATTTAAAAAAGGGGTAATAGTTTGTGTATTTTATCTCTCCCTGTCCTCAGAAGTTGTATTCTGCCAGGAACACTTTTTTGGCTGTAATTTTCTTACCAGTAATGTTTACTATATTCCTGGCAAGACAGAAGCTGTCACTTCCATGCCTAGAAATGAACTGTCTCAGACCGCAAAATAAAACAAGTAAAACAGCCTGGTTAATATGTTCTGTACATACACAAGTTTATCTCATGTCACATATTGTTTCCACTAGATTTTAAAGTAAACCTTATCTAAACCAAAATTTCCTTCCCTTGATCTCCTCTCTATCGCATTCTACATACCTACACAACATTGTTTTTCTAATCCACATTGTCATCTGACCTACCTAGCCAAGTTGCAGAATATATTATGTCTACATATTTCATGGGGACTGCTGTCATCCTCTCTGCAAATTCTAAAAATGCATTATTTACTTCGGACACTCTATTTCTGACCCTAAACAGTTAAATGGGCACTATGGCAAAAAATGGTAACATTTAAAATATATGCAAACCTATGCAAATAAGAAGTAAATTTTTTCCAGAGTAAAATGAGCCATAAATTACTTTTCTCCTATGTTGCTGTCACTTACAGTAGGTAGTAGAAATCTGAAGGAATTGGACTAGCCCATCTCTTCATGGGGGATTCCCAGCAAGGCTTTTATCCTACCTAATAAGATGCGAGTGTATCAGCGTCCCATGTCCGTGTGTCCTTTTTTGTTGTGCGCATGTGCAGGGAGGGATGCAGAGACACTGAGGAGACGCGGCTTGCAGGGGCGGGAATGTGCACGCACTGGGCGGAAGTGAGGGCGGGCAAGCGGGCGCGTGTGAGTGCGTGCGCGGCCGGCAGATCAGCGGTGACAGACCTAGCCCATTTTTCAACGGGCTAAGGTCACTAGTACTTTATAAACATATTCCCTAAAAAGGATTTAAACAATGATGCTGGCCAGCTTCTCAGCTCACTACACAGCGAATGGCAGTTGCTCTGTCCAAATGAAAAAAAAAGTGCTTTTGAAAATAAATAAATCCCTGAGAATCCCCCATGACTTCTGTCAGATTTCTACTGCCTACTGTAAGTGACAGCAAAATAGGAGAAAAGTAATTTATGGCTCATTTTACTCTGGAAAAAATGTACTTCTTATCTGTGTAGGTTTGCACATATTTAACATTTTAAAATGTTTCACCATAGTGCCCCTTTAACCACCCTGGCGTTCTATTGAGATCACCAGGGCGGCTGCGGGAGGTTTTTTTTTTTACTAAAAAAAAAAACTATTTCATGCAGCCAACTGAAAGTTGGCTGCATGAAAGCCCACTAGAGGGCGCTCCGGATGCGTTCTTCTGATCGCCTCCGGCGACCAGAAGTAACAAGGAAGGCTGCAATGAACAGCCTTCCTTATTTTGCTTACCTCGTCGCCATGGCGACGAGCGGAGTGACGTCATGGAGGTCAGCCAACGTCCTGACGTCAGCCGCCTCCGATTCAGCCCTTAGTGCTGGCCGGAACTGTTTGTTCCGGCTACGCTGGGCTCAGGCGGCTGAGGGGACCCTCTTTCACCGCTGCACGTGGTGGATCGCCGCGCTGCGGCGGCGATCAGGTAGCACACGCGGCTGGCAAAGTGCCGGCTGCGTGTGCTGCTTTTTATTTCATGCAAATCGGCCCAGCAGGGCCTGAGCGGCAGCCTCCGGCGGTAATGGACGAGCTGAGCTCGTCCATACCGCCCGGCTGGTTAATGTCTGCTGCTAAGCATCTCTGACATGGGGGAATCAAGTGCAGTAATCTAGCTTCTACTGCCCAGTTAGCGGGAAGAAAAAAAAAACACAGGAAGTTCAGATATCTGAGGAATGGTAAATCACAGAGGCAAAATAAAGGCATGTACATATTCCTGGCTCAAAGTAACATATAAAATGCATTTTATTTAAAAAAAAGAAAAAGAAGAGACAACCAGAGATCACACCATGCAGCTACTGATGTCCCCTTTAACCTAAAGTAAACCTGACGTGAAAATTCACTGATAAGATACAACTGTAAACATGGTTTAAAAAGAAAAAAAAATCTAAGTTTAAAGGTTAGACTGCCTCAGGTGAAATATCATAATTCAGCTCAGATATAAGCATCAATGAGATTCTGTGCTCATTGATAAAATGAAAGTAACACATACACGTATTACTTCCTGTTAGCATACTAACAGTATGCACAGGAAGATAAAGTGGGGGGACATCTAGTGGCCAAATAGTAAAATTACACCTAAATGCATCCTACTAATATAATAAATGGGAAAGTTCGGATGTTTGGATGTTTGTTACTCGATCACGCAAAAATGGCTGAACGGATTTGAATGAAATTTGGCACACACATAGTACATTACCTGGAATAAAGTATAGGATGCTTTTTATTCCCATAACCAAAAAGGGGGCAGAGACAAATACAAATTTCACTGTAAAATGTAAACTGCAGCCATTCTTACACTGTTAATGGTAGGGTTCTCAAACTTTGCACAATTGTGGGTGGGTGGAGCCTACAAAAGCCAATCAAAATTCACCTATTGACTTTCAAGGGGAATATGTAATTGCTACCATTCTTGCACTGTTAATGGCACAAGCCTTAAACCTGGTACAGTTGGTCATTGGGTGACTGGGGTTCAAATTCAGACAAAGGGGTGGAGCCACAAACAGCCAATCAGATTTGTTTAATCTCAATGCAAATTATTGATGCCAAAGACCGCAAAGCTCACAAACTTGGTTATTGAGTAATTGTATGTTAGGGTTAGAAATAGTAGGCGGAGCCAACACCAGCCAAATACATACCTGAACAATGTTAGGAAATAAGTGGGTGGAGAAAAATACAAATTTTATTGCGCAAATGTAAACTGCAGCCATTCTTACACTGTTAATGGTAGGGTTCACAAACTTTGCACAATTGGTCACTGGGTGACTGGGATTAATATTCAGAGAAGTGGGTGGAGCCTACAAAAGCCAATCAAAATTCACCTATTGATTTTCAAGGGGAATATGTAATTGCTACCATTCTTGCACTGTTAATGGCACAAGCCTTAAACCTGGTACAGTTGGTCATTGGGTGACTGGGGTTCAAATTCAGACAAAGGGGTGGAGCCACAAACAGCCAATCAGATTTGTTTAATCTCAATGCAAATTATTGATGCCAAAGACCGCAAAGCTTACATACTTGGTCATTAAGTAATTGTGTGTTAGGGTTAGGAAAAGTGGGCAGAGCTAACACTAGCCAAATACATACCCAGGCAACGCAGGGCGTCCAGCTAGTTCGTAAATAAAAATACATACCTCATTAAAATTAACCCCTTACCTCCCCACTCTCCCATAATTACCAAAATAAAACATTTGCATTTTTAAAAAAAATGACATTTAAAAAAAATACATAAATAGTTACTTTAGGGACTTAATTTTTTTAATGTTTGTCATCAGGGTATATTAGTGTTATTTTTGCAAATAAGGGCTTCTAATTAGTGATGGATGCAAAACTGAAAAATATACCTTTATTTCCAAATAAAATATACCGGTAGTCACCATACATTGTGATAGAGACATAATTTAATCAGTGTAATAACCGGGACAAGAGGGCATATAAAATACATGGGTTTTAATTACATTAGCATATATTATTTTAAAACTATAATGGCTGAAAAACTGAGAAATGATTTTTTTCCATTTAGTTTTTTATGATTACCGTTAAAATGCATTTAGAATAAAAGAATTCTAAGCATAATGTACCACCCAAAGAAAACTTAATTGGTGGCAAAAAAACAAGATATAGATCATTTGTTGCGATAAGTAGTGATAACATTATAAGCGAATGAATGGGAGGAGCGCTGAAATGTGAAAACTGCTCTGGTAAAGAAGGAGAAAAATCTCTTAGTAGTTAACTTGTTAAATGTTATTAACCACTTCAGCCTAACTGGACATGTATACATGTCCAGTGTAGCTGTGCATGGTGCACCACCGGTTTGTTACTAAATGAGGCACATGTGGTATCATTTTTACTGGGACAAGTTGTAAAATACATTTGGTGTGTTTTAAAGCTTGGACCCACATAACATGTACAATAGGTACGGACAAACTTAATGTAACATAAAAATTTATTTTCAAAATTATAATTAAACTTGGGAAATGATTAGGAAATTATAAGTAAAACTATACAAGACATATGGGGTAACATTTTACCCATGATAAGTAGTAAAATAGATTTTAGGGTGTTTTAGGGTTAAGGGCTAGGTCTTGTGTAATCTTTTTAGTAACAAACTGAATCAAAAGCAATACAAATTTTGTATATTCTGTACCAAAACCATGACTTGTAAAATGAAAACAAAGTGACGGAATATAAAAGAAAATAACTATATTGTTACCTTAGGAATTTGGCTTTTAAAATCTGTATGCCATGAGGGTATATTACAGTAATTTTTGACAAATAAGGTTTTGTAATCATCAATAGTGTACAATAAGAAAGCAAAAAAACACACCCAAAAAGAAACCTTAATTTCCAAATACAATATTGTCAGCATACATTGTACTAGGAACTTAATCTTAATGTTGTAATAACCAGGGTGAATAAGCAAATACAATTAGTGGGTTTAACTTCTAGTTAGCACTGTTTATTATAACACTATACTGGATTTAAATGGAGAAATAGTGTGTTTTTCCCATTTTCCCCCTTATTTCTCCTTTTAAAATGCATAGAAAATAAGGTTATTACTAAACAAAAATATTACTCACTAAAAGCCTAATTTGTCCTGAAAAAAACAATACATAGATGATTTAGCTGTGATAAGTAGTAATAAAGTTATTGGTGAATGAATGGGAGCAGCACTGATATGTGAAAATTGCTCTCGTCCTGAAGTGGTTAAACATTTATAAAAATTGCACTTTGATTTTCTGCCTCGATATTTACCATAGGGTTTAGCATCCTTATGTTGTTGAGTGAAGCATACATATAGACCCAGAACCCTCAGCTATACAATGATAAAAAGAAAAGTGATGAGGTGACGTTACAAGGCACAGAGAATAGAAAAACAAATACAATATGTGAAGATAAATAAAATTGAAAATAGCATAGAGACACCAAAAATCATATGTCAGTGGAAATATTTAATTAGAGCTCGTCAGGACCATGCAGCCTTTGCATATCACACAGAGAAGTATTTGGCGGGGCGGTAGCATGACAGTCTATTATTCTGCCGACAAGGATACAGCGTTGCCTGGTGGTAAGAAATCCACTGGGCTTATCACAAACATGCATTAAACCCTCTCTCCTCCGTCCCTGACAGCTCCCAAGATAGAACAAAAGCTTCATTTATCTCTTTGCATCTCTGAATTTCATCTTTCTTTCTATTTTTTTCTTTATTTTACTTTGTAAGGAATGATATCGGCATCAGCAATGTCATGTCGAGTAAAACAATCTAACGCGTAGTAATAAAAGAAGTCATTTCATATGTACGCCTCACCAGCTAATGTTACGAAGCTAAAGATTTCTCGCCCTTTTGATCCTCTTTGTTGGACTTCACTTAATTATCTGAAGCATCCCGGTCTTCTCCTTTGTCTAATTTATAAAATTACTGTGTACACTGTTGATTCCTCATCATAAATAATAGAAGAATGAGGGCAAAAATAGCCAGGAGTTTAGTCTTTTCACCAATACATTGATGTAGGAACAGCATTGTTACATTAAGGAGCAGAGAATGGAATAATATGTTAAGGAATAACTGCATTAGCAACATATTTTAGATTTTTAAAATAGACCAAATAGACCATGTAACTTTTTTTTTTTTTTTTTTTAAACTAGGATCAGGCACCTAATTCTAACCCTGATAGGAGTACCTAACCCTCACTATCATTATCAGAGCTCTATTACTGATACCTGCACCAACACTCCAATAGTGATACCTCCACTAAACTAAGATCTCACACCAAAGTGGCCTACTTCACCATTTCCCCGTCCTCTAGCTGAGCTTCTCTATTAAAGGACAAGTCGGAGCAAGAATAAAAAAATAATGAAAAAAAAAAAAAAAAGTCTCTACTATCCTGGGGCTTCCTTCAGCCCCTGGCAACCTTTCTGTTCCTCGCTGCAGCTCCGGTGACCCGGGATCCCCTCTCTTCTGCACCTGCGCGAGCACGCAGACATGCCACTCGCAATCACCTGGGAGCGTTCTGCACTGGTGCAGTAGTTCTGCGTCTGCGCAGAATCCTCCATGCCATGTGTGCACAACTGCGAGTGACGCGCCAACACACTCATGCAGGGACAGGAAATGTCAACCTGGAGAGGTTGGCATCTGCAACGGAGGGGATCCCGGGACACCGGACCTGCGGCGAGGGACAGATCAGCTGCCAGGGGCTGGAGGAAGCCCCAAGTAAGTAGATCTGTTTTTTTTTGTTTGCTTTTCTTTAGCTGGGATTTTTCCTTTAAGGTGGCCATACATCATACAATTTTTTAATATCTTTTCAATTCAAGAATTGCAATTACTTGTTCTAATCGATTGTAACATTCCAAAAATCTGACCAACGTACCACACACACACACGTAAAATGTTTCCCAAATTATGAAAACAAAATATTGAAAAATTAGAAAAAATTGCTTCGGTCTGTACCCCAAGAAATTGTCAATCTACCCTACACCATTCAATTTTCATATCAATTGATCAGAAAAATCCAACACTCCCAATCTTTTTTATGGAATAAAAATGGGAAATTCAGATTTCTCAAACAAATGAAAAAAAGCTTTAGATTTTTTGAGAGCGCATGGACTAATGGTGCAGCCCTTCAGGCAGGACCACCATCGAGGGGACAACTAACACTTGAGTGGGCCCCCCATGCCGTTCAAAAATTGAAAACACGATTCCAGCTTTGACAATAAAGTTTTTAACCTCCTCCCCTGCAGCAGCCTGTGTCCCCCCTCCTCTCTCTCTCTCCAGCGATAGAGGGCGACCGGTGCTGTTACTCACCGTGCCTCTCGCCCACGCAGATCGCACTACCAGCTCCAATCTACTCTGTTCACAGTCCCGGGGTGCGCAGCTTGATTATGTCATCAAGCTGTGCCCCCAGTACTGTAGACAGAGAGGCCTGTAGATAGCCAGATGCTTCTCTCCCTTCACTCCCTGTAGGCAAGCAGGAGGATTCTCTCCCCTCTCAGTAGTCAAATGCTAACGCCCTCCACCCCCCCCCCATAGATAGCCAGATGCTTCTCTTCCCCCACCCCTTCCCTGTAGATAGCCAAATGCTTCTCCCCCTCCCTGTAGGTAACCTGATACTTCTCTACCTCTCTCCCTGTTGGTAGCCAAATGCTTGTCCCCACTCCCTCCTTGTAGGTAGCCAGATGCTTTTCCCCCATCCCTCCCTGTAGGTTGGCACTCACCTCCCACTTGCCTCCAGCACCAAAGCCTCACTGTGGGTAGGCTGATGCTTCTCCTGCCACTGTACCTGCTTCACCTACTCACCTCCCGATTGCCTGAAGCTTCCTCTTCCACTCTAGCTGTTTCTGTCAGCTGCAGCTGTATCTCTCTCCAGCCGGTGTCTATTTGGCCTGGCCAGATATCTGTTCCTGACCAAGCCTGGGCAAAAGGACAATGATTCCAGTAAAGCCGGGAATATCAATTTCAAAAAAGGAAACCCCTCACTGAACACCTCTAACTCAGGAATGGTGCATCAAACAGACAAGAAACATAGTGTAAATGGAAGCCAAGACTGTCGGCATTCCAACAATATGCCGATTTTTAAAGGGGATTGCATATTATTGAAACAGCATGCAGTCAAGTAATATGTAAGTACCAGTGAATGTTCAGGATTGGAGAGGTCAAAGTCCTGAGTTGAACCCAATTGAAATGTTGTGGAAAGACCTAAACATACTAAAAGAGAACCAGAGATGAAGCACCCTCATGTATTTTACCATATATATCAATGGGAACATGACCGTAAACGCCTACCCTGCTCTCTGTTTCATTCTTCTCTGCTAAATCAGCCTATTATCAGCTCTGATTTACAGACAAGAAACCTCTTGTCTGTAAAAGACCCAGCTACATACAGGATACCACCCACCTCCTGAACAAACTGACAGCCATCGGCCCAGTACCTGAGGGAACCATACTGGCCACGATGGATGTGGAGTCCCTGTACACGAACATTCCCCATGATAATGGTATTGCGGCCTGCCGTAAATATCTTCAGGCTCAGGGCATACCTGTAAAGCCTATTGCTGGACTGATCAAATTCATTCTCACTCATAATTATTTCACTTTTGGACAGGACCTCTATTTACAGCAGATGGGCGTGGCAATGGGTTCGCGATTCGCACCACAGTATGCAAATCTCTTCATGGCCAAAATTGAAGAGGAATACCTCAATGCATGTGGCATAAAACCCATGGCCTACTTCCGCTTCATTGATGATATTTTAATCATCTGGTCCGCAAGTGAGGATGATCTTCTCCAGTTCCACAGGAACTTCAATGTCTTCCATCCTACAATCAAATTGAAACTTACCTACTCTCACACAGATATTAACTTTCTGGACACCACCATATACATCAGGGGTAACAACATACAAACCTCTGTGTATCGCAAACCTACAGACCATCCCACATACCTAAGATATGACAGTTTTCATCCTAAGCATATTAAGAACTTTATAATTTACAGCCAAGCAATAAGGTACAATCGGATTTGTTCTTACAGGATGGACAGAGACAAGCACCTGGATCGCCTTAAGAACACTTTCATTAAACAAGGTTACAGTCCTCCTATGGCTGAGGCCCAAATCAGGAAAGCCAGCAACATTCCCAGGACTGAACTCCTGAAATATAAGCAAAACCAGAAAGAGGAACGTGTCCCTTTGGTTGTCACCTACAACCCACACCTGGAAATCTTAAGGAGGATTGCTAAGGAACTACATCCCATTTTACACAAGGATCACAGACTGAGAAAGATATTCCCTAAACCTCCCCTCTTGTCATATCGGCAACCACACAATCTAAAACAGTTGATTGTCAAGAGTTCTTTGAATAGGCCTCAACAAAACGGAACATCACCCTGCCGACAAAAAATATGTGGGACCTGCAGACACATTTACTCCACTGACAGGGTAACGATACCAGGTTCACAACAGGAGTACAGAGTACAAGGTACATTTTCCTGTGGTTCCACCAATCTGGTATATTTGATCATGTGTGCGAAATGCCCCAATGTTATGTACGTGGGAGAAACTGGACAAACTCTGCGCAAACGTATGAATGGACACAGGCACACTATTAATGATACCAAATCTGGACTCCCAGTTGCTACACACTTTCGGTCCAACGGACACAGCATGGATGATCTTCGTGTCACTGCCCTGAAGGGTGGCTTCAAAACGTCAAATGATCGATTAATAGCAGAAACAAAATTTATAAATTGGTTCAAAGCTGTGCAGAACGGTTTGAATAAGGACAACAACTTTCTATATTGGTATGAGATTGATGATATTTGAACTTTCTAAGCCATTATAGCTGAACTTGTGAACTAAGAATTTACGATACCTCTGTGTCAGTCCAACTCCCAGGTCTGTGAGCAGGTGTTAAACAAGGATCCTTATCTTAGCTTGCAACCTCTAACCCCAGGTTGATGGTCTGTGTGAATTAAGGCATCTTAACCACTTTGCATCCAGACCTTGTTTTCCCCTTATTGACCAGAGCAGTTTTGACGCTTTAGCGGTGTCCCTGTTTAATCACCAATAACTTAATCTGTACTCGTGCCACATAAATGATCTATATATCTTTTTTTTTCAAGACAAACTAAGCTTTCATTGGGTGGTATTTGGTCTAAGTAAAATGTTCCTCTCTATGCATGTTAATGGGAAAAAGGGGGGTAAATAAAAAAATTTCACTATTTCTCAATTTTGACCAATTTCTGTTTAAAAATAAAAAGTGCGATTGACATAAAAACTGTGCCCCAGTATAGATATCCAGATGTGTCCCCAGTATCACCCCCCCCCAGTATAGCCAGATGTGTCCCCAATATTAGCCCCCCCAGCATAGCCAGATGTGTCCTGTGTTTGCCACCCCCAGAATAGATTGACAGATGCACCCTCAGGAATAGTGCCCCTCTTTATAGCCAGATGTGTCCCCAGATCAGGATTACCCCCATTATGGCCAGATGTACCCCCAGGATTAGCGCTGCCCCCCATTATAGCCAAACGTGCCCCCAGTATTAAGTTATGGGCCCCCCCAGGTGCCCAGATGTGCAAAATTTGTAAACCCCCATCCCCTTGGTTCCTCAAATGCCCCCCAGTAAACATGTAAATCCCCCTTTAGGTAATCCTCCTCCCCTCCCCCCAAGAAACTATAGCCCGATGCCCCCCCCCATCAGGCAGCCCCCTCCGTGCACATATAGTTAATAAAAAGGCACAAGCAAGCAGCCACACTCACCTACCTCGTTCCTGCGACTGTCCTGAAGGCTGATCCTCCGATCTCCGCTCTGCAGTCAGCCGCATATTGCCGGTAACCCGGGTCCCGGCTTGATGACGTCATCAAGCCGGGACCCGAGTTTCCGGCAATATGCGGCTTACTGCAGAGCGGGGATCGGAGGATCAGCCTTCAGGACAGTCGCAGGAACGAGCTAGGTGAGTGTGGCTGCTTGTTTGTGCCTTTTTAATAACTATATGTGCGCCGAGGGGGACAGATGAAGGATCGCTGCAGTTCACTACTGCAGCGATCGTTCATGGGAGGGGGGTGGACTAATTGGCCAAAAGGGAACATGTTCCCTTCCACCAATTAGTATTGCAGCTGACAGTGCCGGAGGGTGCACTCTAAAGAGCACCCGACCGTGCACAGCAGGGCTGCAGCCAGGTCAGTATATCTACGTCGCTGTGGCTTGGAGGATGCCACAGCTGACGTAGATATACTGTAGTGGAGGGGAAAGTGGTTAATGACATGTATTTATGCTTGAAAAAATATCTGTTTTCCCTTTTGATGTTGCATGTATATAAGCTGTCTGTACCACCAGTTTGCAAACTAACAGGATATAAGCCAGACGAAGGCTGCAAGGCCGAAAGCTTGCTTATTTTTATTCATTTTTAGTTAGCCAGTAAATGGTATCATCCTGATTTAAAACTTCTTGCAGCTCTGATAAGAATCTCCGACTGAGCATTCAGTCTAGGTTTCACTGGAATGATTATAGCGGAGTCAGTCTTCTGGGATGTCTTTTCAAGCCCAAGTCTGCCCCCTTGTGGCTCTGCTTTCCTATCCTCGAGGCAGCAAAGCAGAGCCACAAGGGGGCAGGCTTGGGCTTGAAAAGACATCACAGAAGACTGACTCAGCTATAATCATTCTGGTGAAAGCTAGACTGAATGCTCAGTCAGGGATTCTTATCAGAGCTGATAACAGTCAGATTTAGCAGAGAAGAATGAAACAGATAGCAGGGTAGGTGTTTACTGTCATGTTCCCATTGATGTATATGGTAAAATACATGAGGGTGCTTAGTCTCTGGTTCTCTTTAAATATATGCTGTGTCTTTAACACCAAACAAATAACCTGATGGCTGTCAGGAGATAATGAAGAATTCATAATCAATAATTCAATACCAAAACACATTGCAGTCTATGTATTCTGTATATTGTATCACGGTCCTTGACTTTCATATGTGTTTCTTTCCTCTTGTTTTATTCATTCAAGCTAGAGGCTGGGAATAGATCCAGTGTGGAACTGTGTAATTAAAATACAGTAATGGAGATCTCTGACTATGGATCATATACAGGCCATCATTCTGACAGCGGTTAACAGTCTAATAAGTATCATGTCATTGGCGTATGCATGCTCTATGGTAAAATAAAAAACGAAACAATGCCATTTTGGACATCATAACTCCTATTAGTAGAACTGAACAGTTCAGCAGCATGTGACGCTAGGGATGTCAGATGCCCTATGTATCTGTCATTACTGGTGCACATTGTATGGATGCAGAAGGTACATGAGACTGAATGCAGCCCAAGATGCCGCCACTGGTGTCTGTATCACAATGTTCAAGTTTGCTATAGTATTTTAACCACTTCAGGACCACTTCAGGACCACAGACCCCCCCCCAGCTTTAATAGCTTGCTGCAGGGCCATACATGTCACCGCACATATGAATCCCCCTACCTTTTCTGCCCAACAACAGAGCTTTCTGTTAACCCTCCTGGCGGTATAAAAAAATCTGCCAGGAGGGAGCGCAGCAGTTTTTTTTTTATTTTTTTCCCCTATATCATGTAGCTGCTCAGCGGCATCCCCCCGCCCTCTTCGATCGCCTTCGGCGATCTCCGATCAGGAAATCCCGTTCAAAGAACGGGATTTCCTGTAGGGCTTCCCCCGTCGCCATGGCGACGGGGCAGGATGACGTCGGTGACGTCATTGGGAGTCCCGGGCCACCCCTCGGCGCTGCCTGGCACTGATTGGCCAGGCAGCGCACGGGGTCTGGGGGGGGGGGGGGGCGTGCGGCGCGACGGATAGCGGCGATCGGGCGCGGGGCGGCGGTGATCAGTGTGCTGGCGCAGCTAGCAAAGTGCTAGCTGCGTCCAGCAAAAAAAAATTAAACAAATCGGCCCAGCAGGGCCTGAGCGGCACCCTCCGGCGGCTTACCATTAACCGCCAAGGAGGTTAATGGGCTCTGATCGCTGATGAAGGTGTTTTTTTTTTTGTTTGTTTGTTTGTTTTAATATATATACATTTATTTCTGATTTATTTTGTAATACATTTGTGTTTTTTTCATTTATTTATTTTAACCCCTCCCTCCCCTCGCCAGTCAATCACAGCGATCGGCTCACATAGACATCAGCCTATGAGAGCCGATCACTCTCTCCCTCCCCAGCCTGGTGTCACGGCTAACCACAGTACAGCGCTGCCGTAGATCACAGCACTGTACAATGTAAATAGATGTTTAGCTGTCCAAGAGTCTTCTAGCTGGGAGACTGACGGAGCAGAACTCCATCATTCAAGTGGGGATGGACGTGCATGAGCGCGCGCGATCCCCAGCAAAACACGCCAGCAGGACTATACGCCATTTAAGCCAAGTAAGGCTGTCCTGGGCTGTTTTACTTGCGTCTGCATGGGCTTCCTTCAGGCACTCCAGTTTCCTCTGCATCCCAAAAAAATACAGATAAGTTAACTGGCTTCCCCCAAGATACATACATGGTCATATGACTATGGTAGGGATTAGATTGTGAGCCCCTCTGCGGGACAGTTAGTGACAAAACAATATACTCTGTACAGCACTGCGGAAGATGTCAGCGCTATACAAAACACTAAATAATAATGATAACACAACGAAAGGATTTATACTTACCTAGGGCTTCCTCCAGCCCCCCTGTAGTCCATGGGCTCCCTCGGTGTTCATCCAGTCCCATCCATTCTGTCCCTGGCAAAGTCCCCATCTGAGCCAGTTGGGGAGTACTGTGCATGCACCGCCCCGGCGGCCACGCACCTCTTTGGTCCTGCTCTGAGGACCAGGGTCGTTCTGCGCCTCCCCAGTTACAAGCCTTAACTAACTGCACAAGTGCAGAATGCTCCCAGCCTTGGGCGCACAACCAAGGAGGCATGTGGCCCGGGATGCTCATGGGTCTTTTTCCCGGGGCTGCCAGAGATGGAACAATCAGGACTGGGTGTACGCCAAGGGAGGTCACGGTCTACACAGGGGGCTTTTGTTGTGTTGGTCGCAGGTACACTTTAAGCTCTAATTCTAAGAGCTTAAAGAGAACCCGAGGTGTGTTTAAAGAATGTTATCTGCATACAGAGGCTGGATCTGCCTATACAGCCCAGCCTCTGTTGCTATCCCAAACCCCACTAAGGTCCCCCTGCACTCTGCAATCCCTCATAAATCACAGCCGTGCTGTGAGGATGTGTTTACATCTGTAGTGTCAGTCTCAGATGCTCCCCCGCCTCCTGCATAGCTCCGGTCCCTGCCCCCATCCCTTCCCTCCAATCAGCAGGGAGGGAAGGGATGCAGGTGGGGACTGGAGTCAGGGCAGTTTCTAGGCTAAATTTCACCCAGGGCGAGGGCGTAAAAATCGCCCCCCCCCTTCCCCGCCATGGAGCCAGGTATAGGTGCCCACAGTTTAGGTTAGCTATGTAGGTGCCTGCAGTATAGGTTAGATAGGTAGGTGCCTGCAGTATAGGTTTGGTAGGTAGGTGCCTGCAGTATAGGTTAGATAGGTAGGTGCCTGCAGTATAGATAGGTAGCTTAGATAGCTAGGTGACTGCAGTATAGCTTAGATAGGTAAGTGCTTGCAGTATAGGTTTGGTAGGTAGGTGCCTGCAGAATAGGTTTGGTAGGTAGGTGCCTGCAGCATAGGTTTGGTAGGTGCCTGCAGTATAGGTTAGATAGGTAGGTGACTGCAGTATAGCTTAGATAAGTAGGTGCCAGTATAGGATAGATAGGTAGGTGACTGCAGTATAGGTTAGATAGGTAAGTGCTTGCAGTATAGGTTAGGTAGGTAGGTACCTGCAGTATAGCTTAGGTAGGTGACTGCAGTATAGCTTCAATAAGTAGGTGCCAGTATAGGTTAGATAGGTAGGTGACTGCAGTATAGGATAGATAGGTAGGTGACTGCAGTATAGGTTAGGTAGGTGCTGCAGTATAGGTTAGGTAGGTGTTGCAGTATAGATTAGGTAGTTAGGTGCTGCAGTATAGATTAGGTAGTTAGGTGCTGCAGTATAGATTAGGTAGTTAGGTGCTGCAGTATAGATTAGGTAGTTAGGTGCTGCAGTATAGATTAGGTAGGTAGTTAGGTGCTGCAGACTGCAGTATAGGTTAGGTAGGTGCTGCAGTATAGATTAGGTAGGTGCTGCAGTATAGATTAGGTAGGTGCTGCAGTATAGATTAGGTAGGTAGGTGCTGCAGTATAGCGTAGGTAGGTAGGTAGGTGCTGCAGTATAGATTAGGTAGGTGCTGCAGTATACAGTAGGTAGGTAGGTAGGTAGGTAGGTAGGTGCTGCAGTATACAGTAGGTAGGTAGGTAAGGTGCTGCAGTATAGATTAGGTAGGTAGGTGCTGCAGTATAGATTAGGTAGGTGCTGCAGTATAGGTTAGGTAGGTGCTGCAGTATAGATTAGGTAGGTGCTGCAGTATAGATTAGGTAGGTAGGTAGGTGCTGCAGTATAGATTAGGTAGGTGCTGCAGTATAGATTAGGTAGGTAGGTGCTGCAGTATACAGTAGGTAGGTAGGTAAGGTGCTGCAGTATAGATTAGGTAGGTAGGTGCTGCAGTATAGATTAGGTAGGTGCTGCAGTAAAGAGTAGGTAGGTAGGTAGGTGCTGCAGTATACAGTAGGTAGGTAGGTAAGGTGCTGCAGTATAGATTAGGTAGGTAGGTGCTGCAGTATAGATTAGGTAGGTAGGTAGGTGCTGCAGTATAGGTTAGGTAGGTGCTGCAGTATAGATTAGGTAGGTAGGTAGGTGCTGCAGTATAGATTAGGTAGGTGCTGCAGTATAGAGTAGGTAGGTAGGTAGGTGCTGCAGTATAGAGTAGGTAGGTAGGTAAGGTGCTGCAGTATATATTAGGTAGGAAGGTGCTGCAGTATAGGTTAGGTAGGTGCTGCTGTACAGATTAGGTAGGTGCTGCAGTATAGATTAGGTAGGTGCTGCAGTATAGAGTAGGTAGGTAGGTAGGTGCTGCAGTATAGAGTAGGTAGGTAGGTGCTGCAGTATAGATTAGGTAGGTGCTGCAGTATAGATTAGGTAGGTGCTGCAGTATAGAGTAGGTAGGTAGGTAGGTGCTGCAGTATAGAGTAGGTAGGTAGGTGCTGCAGTATAGAGTAGGTAGGTAGGTAGGTGCTGCAGTATAGAGTAGGTAGGTAGGTAGGTGCTACAGTATAGAGTAGGTAGGTAGGTAGGTAGGTAGGTGCTGCAGTATAGAATAGGTAGGTAGGTAGGTGCTGCAGTATAGAGTAGGTAGGTAGGTGCTGCAGTATAGATTAGGTAGGTAGGTAGGTGCTGCAGTGGTGGTGGGAGCGGGCATAATAGTCATAACTCACCTTTCTTCATCTTCATCCGAATAGCCGATCTCACTGCTTCAATGTACTTCCTGTCTCGGCATCTGTCTCAGTAACAGCGCCCCCTGTGTTGACATGCGGAACATCATCACAGGGGGCGCTGTTACTGAGACAGATGCCGAGACAGGAAGTACATTGAAGCACTGCGTGAGATCGGCTATTCGGAAGAAGATGAAGAAAGGTGAGTTATTACTATTATGCCCGCTCCCACCACCACAGCGCCCCCCTCCGGCCACAACAATCCAGCGCCCCGGGCGATTCCACGCATCGCACGCCCATAGAAACGGGGCTGACTGGAGTTCTGCAGGAGGCGGGGAGAGCAGCAGACTGACACTATAGAGATAAACACAGCCAGCTCTGACAAGCTGTTTGTCAGCAGCGTGGCTGTGATTTATGAGGGATTGCAGAGTGCAGGGGGACCTTAGGGGGGTTTGGGATAGCAACAGAGGCTGGGCTGTATAGGCAGATCCAGCCTCTGTATGCAGATAATATTCTTCAAACCCACCTCGGGTTCTCTTTAAAGTAAACCTTCCTTTATATTGCTGCTTGCAGCATAGTAACCAAACATCCCGGTACATAGGATCAAAAGCTTGACTAAGCTTTATTATACCTATGGCTATGTGACAACTGACAGCACTAAATGTGGCAGCTACTAAAGACAGTATATACAGGCGTTAACAAGCCTTACAGAATATCACCTGTGGATTTCTGTCTTTACAATATGTGAATCTTTAACTAGGAATAATCAAGCAAAGCCTTACAGTTTTCAGAACATGATGCAATGCCAGAGATGACACGACTGAAGGCACAGCTAGATAAGTGTTGTGCTTCTGTTCCATATACATTCTCAGTGTCAGAAACACTTAACTCTGCATTAACTGTAACTGGCTTGTTCAATAACACTGCAAAAAGCATTGATGAATGTTCGGTTACCATAGCAACCTGTGCAATCTTTAGGCGGAACTCTGGGAGTCATGTTGAAAATGGTACCCAGTGTCAGCAGTGTGTTAAAGGAAAGCAATGGAAGTAAAAAGGATTTTAAAAGTATAAATCCTCTGTTTGTTAGAATGGCAGTACTTTTTGTCCTGCTGTTTGACAAATGCAATATCCTACCATTGCCTTTAAGGATACCTGAGGTGACATGTGACATGATGAGATAGACATGTGTATGTACAGTGCCTAGCACACAAATAACTAGGATGTGTTCCTTTTTTTTTCTTTTTCTGCCTGAAAGAGTTAAATATAATATATGTAAGTGGCTGACTCAGTCCTGACTCCTGACTCCTGACAGGAAGTGACTACAATGTGACCCTCACTGATAAGAAATTCCAACTATAAAACACTTTCCTAGCAGAAAATGGCTTCTGAGAGCAGGAAAGAGATAAAAAGGTTCAATAGTTCATAGATTTTAGCTCTGGCATACAGCAATGAATCTGTCATTGAGCAAAAACAATAAAACAGTTAAAACTGAAAAAGTAGATTTAAACATAAAATAAAACTGTGGAATATCTTAAAGGAGTTATCAGGCGAAATGTAACAAAATAAGCGATACTTACCCGGGGCTTCCTCCAGCCCCAAGCTCCCTGTCATGATATGACATGAGGACTGTCCATAAACAGGGAGCAGACATGGAATCCAATGATGCACACTTTATTCTGAAGCATTTGTAAGCACAGTTACATCCGCAGAGTAGCGTACAGCTTTCACCCAGCTGTCTCACACCAAACTGACCTCTCCCTCTCTACCAGACAATAAATTAGGATTGCTAATTAGTTATGCTATTGATATTAGTCTGCTAACACACAACAGAACAATAGTATATCTCCCACCTGACTCCAATAACACAATCAATGCAGAGTCCAATCACAGCAAACAAACAATGCAGGAACAAAATACATTAAACAAAAAATACAGTTATTGCATATCATACATCACACTCCCAGCACGTCCCTCGCCACAGCTCTGCCCGCACCCGTTCGCCGCAGCTCCCTCCCGGTCCCCGGCGATGACGTCAGGCCGACCTCCAGGTCAGCCTGTACTGCGCCTGCGCGAGCGGCGCTGTCAATCACTGCCACGTGGACCGGAGCGGACTGTGGCTGGAGGAAGCCCTGGGTAAGTAGAGTTTATTTTGTTACATTTCGCCTGATAACTCCTTTAAAAAGTCATTTTAAGAGAAGAAAGATTGATACAATCGTTTTTAATTTGTTTATTTTCGCCTCGGGTGTCCTTTAAGTGATATCAGAGTTATGGATGAGTTATGGATGAAGAAACCTCATAGCTCACAACTTTTGGAGGGACAGCCAAGTAGCTAGGATCCCAGAAGCAACTATGCTGTGCGCATAGCGGCCTGTGGTAAAGTGGGCATAGTGATTACAGGTCATGGAATTATGCCTAGCAGGGGTGTGGCTCAAAGTCAATTGGCCCATCCAGCAATGATGATGCCTCCCTTTCCTTGAATAAAACATTGACACTTTTCACACAAGTCACTTGTTATATTATAATTAAGCAGGCACACCCCCCACTCAGCAATTAAGCAGTATGCTTCACCCATAAAACCCATTCACCAAGTATGTGCACCAAACATCACAATTAAAAGTGGAACCCCCCCCCCCCCCCCCCCAACAAAAAATACATAATTAGGTTGAGTGTCAGCTCCAATCAACATAATAAGGCAGCATGTCCCTCAAACAAGTAATTATACAGGGTTTCCCTACAAAAAAACACAATTAGGCAGCATTTCCTCCATATACAACATAAAAAGCCAGCATATCCCCTACAAATAACATAAGTTATAACAGTGTTTTCACAGCAAAAAGCCCACACATGCGAGATCCATAGTGAGACTATTTAGTCCTGTAGTAAGATTGCGCTGCTAACATTTGGAGTACATGCACCAAACATTTAACCCTAGAGACGCCACTGGGGAAAGTCCATACTTTGGAAGCAAATCTATTTGTCCTTCTTTTCTCCTCCACTATCCTTCTGTTTTGCTGATTTTTTTTGCTGTAAAAATCTGTATAAACAAGTGTATTTACTGTACCTACTTAAAAAGTGTACAACATTTCTCCATTTTCTCACAACGCGTACCTCAAAATGCTAATATAAAGGAGGGTTTGCGATAGAAGGAGCAATGTGATTTGCAAAAATTAAAAATGTTACTTTTCCTCATGAATTTTCCATGGCGTGCAAGTCTGGAGGTGTGAAGATATTGTGACTGTAGGTGTGGCAGTGGTGCATCTTTTGCCCAAATGTGTCTGTGCCAAAACTTGTCTTTCTCCCCTCAGAAAGTTAGGAGGCATATCACTTCACTTCTGCTCACCTGAGGCTCCCAGGGCCAGATTTATCAAAGCATTAAGGGGCATTAAAGCATTAAGGTGCGTACACACGCACTACTGTAACGAACGACGGGTCCGACAGTAGAGCGTGTGTACAGTCTGTCGGCAGCGGATCATTCAGAAACAGCCTTATCAGCCTTATCAGTCTGAGGCTCCCTTTGCCATATCGACTTGTTCATTTGGCACTTTTATTGGCCTGATGAAGCGGGCTTGGACCCGCGAAACGCGTTGCCTGTGCTAAATAAAAATCTTTTGTCATATACAAGGATTTCGTTATTGAGGTAAGCCACCTCATATTATTTCCTCGGTTTTAAGCGGTTTTAGATGCTTTTATTTCAACCAGGGCGCCTCTTTACCTTCAATTGTGCATAGTTATCAGTCTGCCGACAGAACGCCCGCCCAGCGGGAGGGTCTGATGGACCAGTCGTTCGTTACAGTAGTGCGTGTGTACGCACCTTTACCAACACTTTTTTTCTTCTTAAACAGTTCTAACCAGCAGATGGGAAAGTTCTACATGATAATAAGAAGATTCCTAAATCCTACTTAACAGTAGCAGTTTAGCATGAATTTCTAGAACTGCACTACATTTTAGAACAGTGCAAATCCATCCCTAAACTGCCACAGATTAAGATAATAGCACTTCTACAGCTTGTTCAGCAATGTAGACTAGACATGACTTGTGAAGTGCTCCTCTCCCCTGCTGCCAGGTGTCCTGTGAAACTGTTCTGTGCTTAACCCTTCCAGTGCTGGGCATTTATGCAATACAGCAGATATATTGGTAACCTCAGCAACAGCAATCTCCCTCACAGACTGCACTGTCTGAGAAACCTTCCTAACTCCTCCTGTTTTACCACAGTTTAGGAAGGACTGTACTATCTAGTGATTTCTTCCAGAGAACCTGAACTGAAAATAAAATCAAAAATAACCATACACCGGTCATACTTCCCTCCTGTGTAGTCGTCTACTCAATCTCTTTCTCCTCTCCTGCGTCCCATTTGTCCATTGTGATCAATGGATTTTTCTGTCCTCCATTTTAAAAATGGCCATTACCCCCTAACAGCTTCCTGGTCAGCGCACTGTTAAACTGTAATATCACCTACTTGAGCCATAGGGAAACATGGACATTACCTTGCACATTCAGTTGTAACTGACAGCAGCTGATATATAACTGACAGCAACTGCTATATTACAGTCCAGACAACATTTTGTCAGAACTGGAAGGGATCACTGTAAGAAGAAAATGGTGAGCCTCTGAGAGGAACTGATGGACGGTGAGGTTAGTATTTAATATTCATTTGTGGCTACACCATGTGTTCATTTTAAATAATTTTCCTTGCTTAAAGGGAACCTTAACTGAGAGTGATATGGATGTTTCCTTATAAACAATACCAGTTGCTTGGCAGTCCTGCTGATCTCTTTGACCAAAGTAGTGGCTGAATCACAGACCTGAAACAAGCATGCAGTAATCCAGTCTGACTTCAGTCAGAGCACCTGATATGCATACTTGTTCAGGGGCTGTGGCTAAAAGTATTAGAGACACAGGATCAGCAGGAGAGTCAGGCAACTGGTATTGTTTTAAGAGGAAATATCCATATCCTTCTCAGTTTAGGTTCCCTTTAAGGTTCCCTTTAAAGAGAAACTCCGACCAAGAATTGAACTTTATCCCAATCAGTAGCTGATACCCCCTTTTAAATGAGAAATCTATTCCTTTTCACAAACAGACCATCAGGGGGCGCTGTATGACTGATATTGTGGTGAAACCACTCCCACAAGAAACTCTGAGGACCGTGGTACTCCTGGCAGTTTCCTGTCGGTGAACCTTGTTGCTTTGTGGGAAATGGCTGTTTACAGCTGTTTCCAACTGCCAAAAAAGCATGCAGCAGCTACATGACCTGCCAATAGTAATGACTTTGAAAAAAGGACAACTAGACATGAGGGAACTGTATAGGGGAGACTGGGTGATGCACAATACACCAGGGATCTGTAAAGGTAAGGGTGGTGCACAAAACACCAGACAACTGCATTGGGGAGGGAGGAGGACCACTAGACACTATGGATCTGTATAGTGGAGGAGGGGTCATTAGACACCAAAGAACTGTATAAGGGAGGGTAGCCACTAGACACCAGAGACTTGTATAGGGGAGGGAGAGGGGTCATTCATTACACAGCAGGGAACTGTATAACAACAACAAAACATTTATAAAATATTTTCTCCAGTAAGATCCAAAGCAAATAAGGGAGGGAGGTGGCCACTAGACATTGAGGTTGACCCATGACTTGGTTCCAGTTTTCAATTTCAGCCCACTGTGTATTTCAGTTTGACACCCCTGCCTGCTCTAAGCGATGTCTACAAGGACAGGATTGACCTTAAAACTGTGCTGTACAGTTCTGCTCTATTATGAACAGCAACACAAAACGCTACTTTGTTGAACAGAAAAAAAAGGAAAAATCTCCAAATTTAGCTAACTGAGTAGCTAAAAATAGCAACTAAATGTAACAAAGTAGCACAGAACAGATCTTACTATAAAAAAAAGAAAAGAACAGAAAACTCAAAACAAAGAATTAACTGCCAGCACAGAACAAAAGGGCGCATGCTGGCTCTCAATTCACATGCAAGCACAAAGCTGCCTAGCAATCTGGTCAAAGGAGGTATTCAATCTTTTAACCAGATTTTTTTATTTAATTTTATTCAGAGCGCAATCAGGTTTTTCAATGAGCTTCCAGCTGAGGTCGTAATTGTAAAATCAGGTTCTCAGGATGGTAAGATTAAATGGTACATATTGCGTTATAAGGCAAAATATAAATATGTTATTTAAAAGTACATATTGAGGTGGTTTTATGTCGGTAGACACATTACATTTCTGCAATAAACAGAATATTAAATACAATAAGCTGCACAGCCTGCGTAAAGGGCTTTCATTAAAAAGGCAATGTAAAGTACTATCTGACAGTATAATACATATATACATTTACTTTTACGATTTTAGAGCAGTTGGATCTCCAGAAGATTAGTTAGAAATTTGCACATTCACATACTGGAAAGGGGTTAGAATTGTGTCTGTGTTTTTATGATTGGTTTTACCTCGTATCTGCATCTTATAGTACTTCCGCCATTTCTGGCTTAATTTTCCGCAAAAGTTTTCAAACGGGCGAATCTGGCGAGCTGCCAAAGACTTCATTGGACAGGCGAATTTTAAAACCTATTGGGACGGTTTCTGGCCACAAAAGTGATGATAAATTTGTTTTAAGGGGCCTACCACCTGGACTGTGGCATGTAGGAGAGGGATCCATAGCAAAAGTCCCACCAAAAATTACGGAGTTGATGCAAAGTCGTGTTTAATCTTTAAAGGGCAGAAATCACAGTACATTCCTAAATTTGTGGAATTAAGTGCGTACACGGCGATAAGGTAGTGTAAGGGTTAGGCCCGGTTCACACTAACAGACGAAACGCAGAGTGTAACACACCACAAACAACCGCAAAGAGCTTTAGTGATAATGTCAGGTGAGCAAATCATTGTTTTTGCTATTTGACACCTCCAGGACATAAATGTTTGTCCTCTCGGTGGAAGTCTTTGTGTAGTGGTGTGTAGTGACCACCGTCCTTGTGCACACTTTGTGGGAATGCATGCAATCGCTGTTTTCCAGCCCCTATGGTCAGGCTGAGGTGGTTCAATGACAGCTAAGTGACCAAAAAAAACTGATTCTGCACTGAGGCCTCATACAGGGGGCAGTAGTGGATACTAGATGCCAGTAGTGGTGGTGAAGGAGTATTGGGTTATGGTCAGTGTGTTACTAGGACCAGCAGACTTGTCTCCAACAGCTAATGGGTGCACTGGACACACAGAACTGCAATATAATAGCAAGAAAAATAAAAACAGCCCTTAGAAGGGTTAACTACTGTAGCACTAAGCACTGACTGCACCTGTCTGCAACAGCTAAAGTGCACTGTGTGGACACACTGAATAGCAATATCACAAGATCACAGTGGATTAAACAAAACAACAAATTACATGGTGAATATCAATGCTTTCTTGATCTAGCTTCTATTTTTTAACTTCTGACTTTACAATATATTGACCCCACCCACACTCACACTATACTTTGGTAAAGTTCCTCTTTAAAGCGGACCTGAACTCAGAACGTACTCTCTGCTATAAAAGATACAACAACACAATAACCTTTAAAGTTGTATAAAATCCAGCATTTCTTTGCTCTAAAATATTATTTACAGCATATAATATACTGCCATATTTTTTTTAAGCAGAACAGCATTCAAGGGGTTAAAACACAGGACTTACCTTTTTCAATAGAATGCTCCCTGCAGGGAGATCCTCATCGGAACTGGTGGTAACATTATCTTGTTTACTTAATTGTAGCAGAGAGGAATGTAAACATTGCCTGACTGTGCAGAAACTTTTTCTAATGTTTCCAGAACTGATACACTGCTCAGAAATCATTACAGGTTACATTGTTACATTACAGTATAAATCAGGGGTCTCAAACTCGCGGCCCATCTGTGGCCCTCGATGCAATATTTTGTGGCCCTCGCCAGCAAAAGCTTAATTATAGTTCGCTTCAGTGCTCCCAAGTAATCTGCCGCATCCCCGCCACTAAACAAGGGCTGCAGAGCCCCCAAATCGCCCGGGGGGCAATCTGCCGGCATTTCCTGGAAGGGGCAGAGCTTTCAGCTTCAGCTCTGCCCCTCCTGACGTCAATCGCCGCATGGATCGCCGCCTCTCCCCGCCCCTCTCTGTGAAGGAAGAGTGAGAGGGGCAGGCAGAGGCGGCGATGCACCGCGATTGTGAAATTCCTTATGCGGCCCAGCCTCATCCTGACTTTGCCTCCTGCGGCCCCCAGGTAAATTGAGTTTGAGACCCCTGGTATAAATACACCAGTTATGAATAAAATGCAATGGCAGCTTACAGAGCAAATAAAACTGTACTCTGGGACCTTGTAATTTCTAAATGAATAATACATTTGCACAAAAGCAAATATGATTACTGTATGGGATATAAAAAGTAGGAAAATACGTACTTATTGAATATTATGTCAGAGTTTAATACTGCTTTAAAGAGACTCTGTAACAACAACAAAAATTCCTCTGGGGGATACTTACATCGGGAGGGGGAAGCCTCAGAGTCCCAATGAGGCTTCCCCGTCCTCTGTTGCTTGGGGGAATCCAGCGCTGGCTCCCCGAAAGCACCTCGACAAGGCTTGACAAGGTCTGCGTCACAATATTTACCTATATAAGCGCAGTAGCGGCTCTTTGATCAGGGTAAGACGGAAACAGCCAGGCCCGATCGTATCCGCTCTACTGCGCAGGGGCAAAGGACTCACTCCTGCGCAGTAGAACTGATATGATGGGGCTCTGCTATTTCTTCCTTAGCAGGAACAAAGGGCTGCTACTGCACCTGCAATGGATCGCGGTAGGTAAATATTTACCTGGCCGCTGTTCGGGCGGTCGCAGCGCTGGAATGCCGTGATGGAGGAGGATGTCAAGTATCCCCCAGAGGGTTTTTTTTTGTTACAGGTTTTCGTTAAAGAATCTGCAGCGTGTCTACTTCCTGCTTTCATGGAAGCAGAAATATTCTTAACATCCTGTGTTTACCACTTAACTGTCTGCCATGGCATTAAGCCGACACAGCTGAGGGATGAAATTACAACTTTTACTTACTCAAAGATGAGGGGGAATTAGACAGGCTTATGCTAGGTACACACCGTACAATTTTCTGTTACATTTACCTGCCAGACCGATCTTTTTTTAACATGTCCGATCCTAATATTGATCGATTTCCTGATCGATTTTCCAATCAATTTCCATTAACCTCCCTGCCGTTATAAAAAATTGCTGCGCACGGCAGGGAGGGTGTTTTTTGGCATTATTTTTTTTTTTTTTAGCATGTAGCTAGCCTAGCGCTAGCTACATGCTTCCCCCCTCCCTGCGGCGTCCCCCCGAATGCGCCGATCGCCGCCGGCGCATATACCCATCCGGAAATCCCGTTCTGAACGGGATTTCCAGGAGGGCTTCCCCCGTCGCCATGGCGACGGGCGCGATGACGTCACCGACGTCATGACGTCAGAGGGAGTCCCGAACCACCCCTCGACGCTGCCTGGCACTGATTGGCCAGGCAGCGCACGGGTCTCGGGGGGGGGCACCCTCTGATGCGGCGGGTTGCGGCGAATCGGCGCGGAGCGGCGGCCATCATAAGTTACACGCAGCTAGCAAAGTGCTAGCTGCGTGTAACAAAAAAAAAAATTATGCAAATCGGCCCAGCAGGGCCTGAGGAATCCTCTGCGGCAGGTTACCCCGAGCTGAGCTCGGGATAACCGTCAGGGAGGTTAATATTTATGGAAATCGATTGGAAAAATCAGAAAATCGATTGAAATTAAGATCAGACATATTGGAAAAAATCAATCTTGCAGGTAAATCTAACAGAAAATAGTATGGTGTGTACCTAGCATTAACCTCTTGCCGACCGCGTCACACCAATGGGCGTGGCCGCGGCGGCAGTCCCAGGACCACCTAATGCTGATTGGCGTAAAGTCCTGGGGCCAGCTAATGCAGGACATCACGCGCAGGCTGCATGCACATCTCCTGCTTGGGGAGCGGAGCTCCGTCCCGCCTTCAGTCTCCGAGCTGCTATTGCCGTTCGGGAGACTGTTAGACGGCGTGATCGCTGTCTATTTGCATGTACAGCGCTGTGATCGGCGGCAGCGCTGTACTGGGGGCAGCCGTGTGGGGGACAAGAGACCGATCGGCTCTTATAGGCAGAAGCCTATGACAGCCGATCGCCGTAATTGGCTGGCTGTGGGGAGGGAGGGAAGACAATTAAAGAAACAGGTTTTTTTTTTATTAAAAAAACAACAATAATATTTATTAAAAAAAAATAAAAATAAACATGGGGGGAGCGATCAGACCCCACCAGCAGAGAGCTCTGTTGGTGGGGAGAAAAGGGGGGGGGGGGGGCATCACTTGTGTGCTGTGTTGTGCGGCCCTGCAGCTTGGCCTTAAAGCTGCAGTGGCCTATTTTACTAAAAATGGCCTGATCACTAGGGGGGTTTAGCACTGCAGTCCTCAAGAGGTTAAGTAAACTCTCTAAATGCATACATTTCTATATGTTTTCCTTGTGTCCTGTACAAGAGTTCAGGTCCACTTTAAAGGAAAAGGGAGATCCCTTTTATGTCAGTACCCTGTGGAACCAGAAGAAATGCAATTCTCCGTGTGCCTTGTTTCTATCGCTCAGATTCTGATATAGGTTTAGTTTCAGCTTTCTGTTCCCATTCCCAATGCACTTGTTGCTCTATTCCCAATGCACTTGTTGATTGTCTCAATGTGTCCGTATCTTGCCTATTGATACCACCTTCCAGGTGAGATAATACGTACAGATTTTTGGGTCACATGTACTCTCCTGCGTAAACAACTAAAGTTTGATTATCCTCCTGATTTAAGAAAAGTACCGAAAAGCTACGGGGGCTGCAAAACACTGAAAGAAAAAGTAATGAATTCATAAAAAATTTATAAGACATAGTTGGTTTCCTGCATGAACTGCTGAAATGGAAAATAACGATCTAACTTTTAGGAGAATTCCTTTTATCAGGTTGAAATCCCTCGGCCCATTCCCTTGCGACTATTTGTAGCAAGTGTGAAGTGCTTGGGTTTAGGGCCAGTGCATTTTCAATTTCAACATCTAAAAATGTACAACATGCTTTAGTAATCCGTTATCCCAGATATTCTGATACTCCCACGTGCATAGCAACTTCATCCCAAACACAGTTCATATATCAGCTTCTTTTAAAAAAATAAACTGCACAGTGATAGCACCATATGTTACAACAAGTGTAGGGCTCCTGCTCTTCCTGTGCACACCAGCCTAGACAGAGGACTTCCTCTCTTCCAGATTGTTGGAAAGTACACTAACACCAGTATAATTACAGGGGGATCAGTTGAAAAGGGCGCCTGAGCCATCTGTGTAAAAAAAGGGCGCCTCCATAGACTTCAATATTATTTTCAGCAAATCTCGGCTAGACGGCTATAAGACGGTGAAAAGGGTGCCCAAGTTTTTGATTCGGCTACAAGGTTTGGCTACAAGGTTTTTGATTCGGCTACAAAAGTGTGCCCTTTTATAGACGAGATTTTCTTAGGCTACATAAATGCAACTACAACATTGTTTATATCAGCAGGTGACAACATTAGGTTATAACAGTTAATTTGGTTATATAAATTAATCCGGTTATATCAGTTCAAAATAAATATATATATGCTTGGCATGATATGCGGCACTACCATGGGGGATTAAGGTTAGGCACACACCAGGGGGGGTGGGTTAGGTTTAGGCATCACAAGTGAGGTATTAGGTTAGTCACCACCAGGGGGGGTCTTAGGGTTAGGCAACACCAGAGGAGGGTTCTGTGTGAGGGTAGGGAGAAGTTAGGTCATAGAAATCACCAGAGGGATCTTAGGGTTAGGCACCACCAGGGGGTTAGTCTTAGGATAAGGCACCACCGGTGGGATCTTAGGCACCACCAGGAAGGGTCTTAGGGTGAGGCACCACCAGGGGAGAGTTCAGTGTGAGGGTAAAGAGAAGTTAGGTCATAGTACTGTATATACTTGCATATAAGCCGACCTGCTTATAAGCCGAGGTATCTACGTTTCCCTCAGAAACCAGGAAAAAGTGATTGACTCATGTATAAGCCCCTCCCCAATATAGCCCCCTCCACAGAAGACAAATGTTCCCCCAGTACAAGTAAGCCCCCCCCCCCCCATAGCTAGATGTGCCCCAAGAATGATACAGCTGTGTCTCAAGATATTAGATGTCATCATAGATATGAGACTCTGCCTAGAGGTGAACATTGCCTATTTATGTGATTTTCTGCATTTATTTATTTTTTGTATTAACCGATAGAGATGGGCCGAATGGTTCGCCGGCGAACGGTTCCCGGCGAACTTCGGTGGTTCGCGTTCGCCTCCCGCAGGCGAACGTTTCCGGAAGTTCGGTTCGCCCCACAATGCACTATGAGGGTCAACTTTGACCCTCTACATCACAGTCAGCAGGCCCAGTGTAGCCAATTAGGCTACACTAGCCCCTGGAGCCCCACCCCCCTTATATAAGGCAGGCAGCGGCGGCCATTACGGCCACTCGTGTGCCTGCATTAGAGAGAGTAGGGCGAGCTGCTGTCTGTCTCTCATAGGGCAAGATTAGTTAGGCTTAGCTTTTCCTGGCTGCATACCTGTTCAGTGATCCTGCCACTGCATACCTGTTCTGTGAACCCACCCACCACTGCATACCTGTTCAGTGATCCTGCCACTGCATTCCTGTTCTGTGAACCCACCACTGCATACCTGTTCTGTGATCCTGCCACTGCATACCTGTTCTGTGAACCCACCCACCACTGCATACCTGTTCAGTGATCCTGCCACTGCATTCCTGTTCTGTGAACCCACCACTGCATACCTGTTCTGTGATCCTGCCACTGCATACCTGTTCTGTGAACCCACCCACCACTGCATACCTGTTCAGTGATCCTGCCACTGCATACCTGTTCTGTGAACCCACCACTGCATACCTGTTCTGTGAACCCACCACTGCATACCTGTTCTGTTCAGTGGACCCGCCACTGCATACTTGTTCTGTTCAGTGGACCCGCCACTGCATACCTGTTCTGTTCAGTGAACAGTTTGGTGTGTCAGTGTGAAGCAGTACCTTAATTACACTACCTGATTGATGTATACACATGCAAGATGTTTTAAAGCACTTTAGGCCTGTCATTTAGCATTCAATATGATTTCTGTCCTTAAAACGCTGCTTTGCGTCAAATCCAGATTTTTCCTGGGGACTTTTGGCGTATATCCCACTCCGCCATGCCCCCCTCCAGGTGTTAGACCCCTTGAAACATCTTTTCCATCACTTTTGTGGCCAGCATAATTATTTTATTTTTTCAAAGTTCGCATCCCCATTGAAGTCTATTGCGGTTCGCGAACTTTAACGCGAACCGAACCTTCCGCGGAAGTTCGCGAACCTAAAATCGGAGGTTCGGCCCAACTCTATTAACCGAGAGAGAGGCTTCATCCAACATTTTACTGGGCAGGCCTACTTAGACCACTGTTAATTTCATATAAATGTGGCTCCATCCATGGCCACACCCACATTATAGTGCATGGCCACACCCATTTTCTGGCTGAAGTGCCCAAAAGTGCCCCGGATCTCTTGGGTTCCTAGCAACACCCCGGATAATAACCTTTAACTTCTTGCTCACCATGTCACGCCGATGGGTGTGGACCGCCTATTCGGCATGAGGTCCATGGGGCGTGGTTTGCGGGCGATCGCGTGCGCCGATGCGCATGCATAGCTCTGTTGGTGGGGAGAAAAGGGGGGGGGGGGGAAATCACTTGTGTTCTGTGTTGTGCGACCCTGCAGCTTGGCCTTAAAGCTGCAGTGGCCCTTTTTGTGAAAAATGGCCTGGTCTTTGGGGGAGGGGAGGTTAACACTGCAGCCCTCAAGTGGTTAAAGAAAAACATTTCTTTGTTACAGCTCACACAAATCCTGAACTAAATCTGCACGGTTTCTACTTCCTGCTTTCATGGAAGCAGACATATTAACAACCTGTGCATTCAAATGAGCTGATCTGCCTTGGCGATACAGGAGAGAGATAAAATTACAACTTGTGATTGGACATAAATGGGGGGGGGGGATTAGACTGGCTAAACTCTCTAAATACATAGAGGGTGCATTTCTCTATGTTTTCCTGCTGCCTTGTGAAAGAGTTCAAGTCCACTTTAAAGGGAACCTAAACTGAGAAGGAGATGGATTTTTCCTTTTAAAATAATACCAGTTCCCTGACTCTCCTGCTGATCCTGTGTCTCTAATACTTTCAGCCACAGCCCCTGAACAAGCATGCAGATCAGGTGCTCTGACTGAAGTCAGACTGGATTAGCTGCATGCTTGTTTCAGGTTTGTGATTCAGCCACTACCGCAACCAAAGAGATCAGCAGGACAGCCAGGCAACTGGTGTTGTTTAAAATGAAACATCCGTATCCCTCTCAGTTTAGGTTCCCTTTAACTGTCTTTCTCCAAATTGTCCTTAGGCTATGACAGATATATGTCTATGTTAGACTGTGAGCTCCTCTGAGGGACATGTGGAGACATGACTGACTATGTACTGTGCTGGAAGAGGTCTGTGGAAAATATCAGCCCTATAAATACAAATAAATATATTAAACTGCTATATAAGCCCTTTTGTGATGCAAATAAAAGCTTAAAGTAAACCTGAGACCAGGTGGGGGGATAAGAGGATTTATACTTACTTAGGGCTTCTACCAGCCCCCTGTAGTCTGTCAGCTCCCTCGGTTTCCATCTAGTCCCCTCACGGACTACTGCGCATGCACAACCCAGGCCGCGCACCTGCGCAGTTAGTTAAGGCTTGTAACTGCGCAGGCACAGAACACTCCTGGCAGAGGGACCACAATCAACAAGACAGGGCCCCACATGCGCGGTAATCATGACTGGACCGAGTCACAGTTACCAAGACTGACAGTGGCAGAACAGAGGGAACAGAACACCGGGGGAGCTGACTGACTACAAGGGGTGGAAGAGACCCCAGGTAAGTGTAAGACCTCCTACCCCCCGTCTCAGGTACACTTTAAGAGAACGTAATAGGAAAACTGCAATTACTACACCATGTAACAAAAAAAGTTGCTAAGAGTTGTTCCTTAGCCAGCAGTTTCTTATTGCTACAACTCAAACAAACAGATTACAGGGAGGCTAGAAGAAGCCCCAGGTAAGTATACATCCTCTACAACAGTTTTGAGTGCCAAAACTTGTATTCACTTTTTTCCCCCTCATTTTCTTTTCTTATACTTTCTAATCACCTTATGGTGGCCACTAATGATCCAATCTTTTTCATGCAATCTTACCATTTCTATGTATTACGAGGGACTGCCTAAAGTTTCCATTCAATATATTCACTCAGGTTACTCTTCTACTACAACAGATTTGGTAAGATTGAATGAAAAAGATAGCATCATTAGTGGCCACCTTTTGATAGGACAAGACTTCAAAGAAAACCTGTAACGTAAAAAAAAGTGCACCTGGGGGGTACTTACCTCTGGAGGGGGAAGCCTCTGGATCCTATCAAGGCTTCCCCCATCCTCAGTCCCACGGTGGTCTCGCTGGGCCCCTCCCCCGAACAGTGGGCATGTAAATATTTACCTTCCCGGCTCTAGCGCAGGCGATCATGCGGAAATAGTCGATCCCAGTAGGGTCCGCTCTACTGCGCAGTAGAGCAGATACCGAGCCGAGAGCCGCTACTGCGCCGAAGCATGACAATTTGTCGGCTGTGGTTTTGAAGGGGCCCAGCGAGACCAAAGTGGGGGAGGCTTTCCCCTCCCGAGATAAGTACCCCCGGGGCACTTTTTTACGTTACAGTGTCTCTTTAAATAACTGTGCATATGTTTCAAATGTTTACATATAAAGGGCTGTTCTAGAATTGAGGCACATCCATTTACCTTTTTTATTTATGTTTTCATGACACTTCCATCTGAGGTGTCAGCGCTCAGCGACGTTGAGAGGTTTCATAGTCAGTTTCTTACAAGCAAATAATAGTTACGAGTAACAATAACAGTACATTTCAAATTTTCTTGTCAGGTGTGCGTGACGTCCTAATTAAAAGATTAAATGACAGTCAAAGCTGAATTAAAAATGTATAAAGTAAAATAAGCAATTAAGCTACCAGAAATCTGCAGAAGGTGTCATTTATATGCCTTTTCACACTCAGGGGTTGTATTAACATATAATACCTAGAAATGTGCTGCAGTATACGGCAGTTCATGACAACGGCACAGAAGAATGACTGTAATTCTATTGTAGCACTGCAAGCTGCAGTTGGTTTCTTACAACGTTCCTCCCTCAGTCCTGTGTAAACCGGACTGACAAAAAAGAACAAACAAGATAATAGGGCCAGCTTCAGCCACGACTATTACACGGCAAAAAAATAAAAAATATTGCAAATAAAAAGTTTACAGTATATTTCTGTTGTTACATTAAATAAAAGCACAATGACCTAGTTTTCCAATGAAACTTTAGATCTGCTTTGAGAACAAGAGGAGAATTCAGTAAATGAGCAAACTTGCCATAGCATACAAAATGGGAGGAGACTCCACAATGTAGTATGCAATGGGTAAACTTGGGTAATGAAACAGTCGTTCCTCATGTAGAAGAGTTAAGGATAATAATTTTATTGGACACAGGAAAGGACGACGCGTTTCACAGGACCTGCCGCTTCCTCAGGTCTACAGTATAGGTTCTTATGCAGCTACATGCACGGACTGGGAGCATCATTTTTTGCGTTATTGCAAACATACATTTTAAATGGATGCAAAGAAAATCATTTAACTGTTAGATGCATCTAAAACTGTCCGGTGTGAAGTCACCACGGAGCAGGAAAGCTCAATGTAATGAATTCAGGTGATCTCAAGTGAACTTTCAGATCCAATACCCCAATCTCCACCATCATCTTTACCTGCACCCCGAACAGGAGACTGAATGTGTCTACCTGACTTTGGTTGCTCCCAGGACTCATCTGGGCAAAGTTCTGGATCGGAGTCCAAGGTAACCAATGAAACACCCAAAACCCAAAGTTGGAAACTGAACTCGCTCTACTTTCACTTCCTTTCAGCCTGTATTTCTGGCACTACTGACAGATTCTCACGGTCTATTCATGATGTTTTTGACAGGTCTCCTTTATATTCAGTGGAAATAAAACATACATCTTCTTTCCAATCCATACAGCACAGAGCTGTTGCGGGACTTTTCTATTTAGCTTCCTTCTTCTTTGCACAGTGGGTGGTCTTTTTCAGGCCAGAAAAAAGTATTTTAAGTAAAGTAAGTAGAGCACTTTTTGGGTCAAAGTAAAATAGAAATTATTTTATCTTTTTAACACTTTTAAAGCGGGATTGTCAGCCACACAATCAAATTCCATGTACCCACTGCTCTGTGTTTATTATGCAGCCTGCAACCTGACTCTGCATTGCAAGCATTCCGATCTAATTAGAAATGTTTCTTCTGTAAACAGCCTGGCATTGTTTAGTACATTGCCAATGAGAAGGAAGCTTGTTATCTCCCCTCCGACATTCCTGCTCCTCACTGATTGGCTGAGGGCAGTTCGGTGTGACATGAGGCAAAGAACGGAGAAGCTGCTGTAATATGATCTATGCTGTGATCACATGTGTTTACAAAGCAAGAGTAAGGGAGGAAATGACATCAGGATTGGCATCAGTCAGAAGAAGTAAAAATGGAAAATGCCAGGAACAGTTTACTCTTTACTTACTATATAAAATTCACTAAAATCAAAAATGTGGACAGTACAATACATATGTTATGTAAGTAGTATTTATCTACATATATATATGTATATGTATGTTTTTTTTTCCTGGAATAGTATGGCTGTCCCTGCTGCTTTAAATAAAATTATGGGCATCTGTTAAATGGAGTGATAGACTACTTAACTGTCGCCACCATATGTCGTACGCGCTAGGACATATTTTATCAAAAGCCGAGGGAAAAAAACGCTGCCATCTTTCCACAAGACACACATTTGGCTATATTGATTTTGTTTTCGTAAAGAAAGGGAAGAAATTAGCGAGGATTGACTTTACAAGTGCAATCTGCTTGCCAGCTTCGATACATAATCATTTCAGTGTTTCTGTGTCTTGCAAATATTTGAAAGCAATATGTTTCAGCCGCTGCCATGTGCCAAATCGCGATCCAACTATTGCAGCAGGCACGGCAAAGAGCATTATAATGCAATTACCCTCTTGCTTTGCCAGCTCTTGCAGATTGTGACTATTAGCAAAGTAAAGATTATGGCTAGATCGCTGGTTAATACTCTTATGTTATTTCCAAGAAGGTCTCCTTACATTTCCTAAAATTAAATTTTCACTTTTAATGGTTAGCTGTGGTCTATAATGGTTTTTTGTTGTTGTATACTAAGCCTTTTTTTTTATAAAGTTTACCAATTGAAATTAGATTGTGTTGACATGAATAGACGGTTAAACATGACTGATCCAAATGAAATGCTTTCAATTTGCATTCATAAAACACTAAAAGCCTATTGATGCTGCACATAAATATGGCAATAAGCCAGAATGCTAAAGACCATACTGATATTTTGAATGGAAAGAATGATTAAGACTGAGAGGCCACTCTAGTCATGAAACATAGCAGATGAGGGGCTGTAACGATATTATCAGATAAAAATGTATCCCAGCCGCTAGCAAAGTGTTTGGTGGTCAATGAATTCCACAGTCGTTGGCGTTTCTTTTAGCATCACCTTATTTTCCTGATATCTGGGCAGTGTAAGGAGTTTTGCCTGGAAACAGAGTAAAGGTGCATACACATGCACAAAGAATACTGGTCAATCTCTGACTCAATCCCACCAGTGAAAGTTTGGGGCAGAATGCTGTATAGATACATTGCAAGGCTGTAACCTCAGATCGTATTCTGTCACCATGGAGGGAGGAAGAGGGACGATGGTACAGTGCACAACAAAATGGCTTCCTGTGGGGGGGTTAAGGAGAAGAACAATGTACTTGTCTAAGATGATTCGGCACTCTAGATTTGTTGGGAACACATTGGCGGAGGTTGTGCACGCTCTAGATTCTCAGCAGAGAGGGCCCCGAACCAACTCAGCTTACAGCCCTCTAGCAGATGTATGAGGCTTTAGATTTGACCACAAAGAGGAACTTAACCTTCCTGGCGGTAACCCGTACGTAGTTCGGGGTAAGCCGCGCAGGAGGTTTTCTCAGGCCCTGCTGGGCCGATTTGCTTACTTTTTTTTTGCTGCACGCAGCTAGCACTTTGCCAGCTGCGTTAGCACACCGATCGCCGCCGCCCCGCACTCGATCGCCACTATCCGCCATGCCGCGTCGCCCCCCCCAGACCCTGTGCACTGCCTGGCAAATCAATGCCAGGCAGCGCTGAGGGGTGGATCGGGACTCCCAATGAAGTCACGACGGGGGAAGCCCTGCAGGAAATCGCGTTCTTTGAACGGGATTTCCTGATCGGAGATCGCCGAAGGCGATCGAAGCAGGCGGGGGGGGGGGGTGCCCCTGAGCAGCGGCTATCATGTAGCGAGCCCTGGGCTCGCTACATGATTTTAAAAAAAAAACTGCTGCGCTCCCTCCTGGCAAAATTAATTAGACCGCCAGGAGGGTTAAACAGCTTATCCTATTATTGAAGACCTTAAAGAGGAACTCCAGCCTAAACAAACATACTGTCATTAAGTTACATTAGTTAAGTTAATTAAAATAGAGTTCATATATTCTCTTACCCGCACTGTTTTAAAAGAACAGGCAAATGTTTGATTTCATGAGGGCAGCCATCTTTTTGGTTGAAAGGAGGTGACAGGGAGCATAAGACAGAGTTCCAACTGTTCTGTGTCCTGAGCACCTCTCCCAGTTGCTAGGTAACGTGAACAACAACTTAGGAAATCCCATCATGCTCTGCACAGCATCAGGGAAAAAAAAGCCCTGGCTTTTTTTCTTTGATGGGTGGAGCTTAGTTAAAAATGCAGCTAAAAATTATGCTTTGGTAAGAAAAACAAAGTTCTGATGCTGTGAAACTGTTAAAGAAACACCAAGCCTTTTCAGTTCTGCTGAGCAGATTTTTAGTCCGGAGGTTCACTTTAAAGGATACCAGCACTTACATGTATAGGTACAATTTGTAGGTTTAGCGTTGGTGTAACTACAATTCATGGGGCCCCCAAGCAAAACTTTGAATGGGCCCCAAACCTTCACACCAATTCACTTTCCTTGGTGCCCTTCACAGCCTTGAGGCCCATCTGACAAGAGTCTTCACACCTATAACAAGTGTAGCCACAAACATACCTGATCTGAAGTACAGTCTCCTGTATCGGAGGAAGGGAAGGTTAGTAGTTGGGGGTCCCCCTCAGCTGTGGGCCACTTGCAGGTGCTGCTCCCTGCACTGTAGTATCTGCCTTAAAACTATTTACACTTTAGCAAAGAAAGAAGCTATTAGTCAGTATGAAATCATTACCATTGTCATTGCCCCAATGGCAAGCGGCACCACAGATGTCTGCTCCTTCTTCTCCTAGTACCTACAGCCCTGTTCCTTCTACAGCCTGTCACTACGCTGCCTGAACAATGTCTGCACATTTGACTGCTCTGTTATGTGGGTGGTCAGCTTTCCGTTGTGTTGCTAGTTAGGGAGGTTAAAGAGCAATGACAGGTTTCCTTGAGATCACAACCAGGTCTCCAATGCATGGCCAGAGGTGTATGTCTTACTTGTAATCCAGATTTTGTAGCTGAATGTCCATACCTGGAATAATTTACAATCCATAACAAATACAGAGGTTTAGCTCTTTGTTATTTCACACATTCATCTCCTGTGTACGCGTCTGATCAGATACGCCTTGACAAGGCAAAACATGTCCTATTAAAGGGAATGGCAGACACATAGTCACCTCAGATGCCCTCAGAGGATGTGTTACACATCCAAAAATACACTCGGATATCTTGCTAAATCAAGAACAACTGAGCCATCCCTCATTAAAATGTTTCACCTAACAAAGTAAAGCCTTGTCTCCGCACTCTGGTAAATTACCGAGTTGGCCTATCTTAAAAAAAAAAAAAAACACCCTCCAGAAATCAGAAACAGAAATGCACTCCTCCTTTTGTTGTCTCCTCAATGATACAACCACCCAATCTAGAATTTGGCAAATCTGACTCAGCGGGGCTGGTTGTTATTTATGCTTACAGGGATTACGGTCAATGATGGTGTTTTCATGTTACCCTTGAACTTTCATGCTACAACTTAAAGAGCAACTATTAGCCTGGAAAAAAAAACACACATATGCAGGTAGATAATTACATGCTCTACTTACACAGCAGATGTGTTGTACTGTCCACGTCTTGGTTTCAAAGAAGTTAACCATTGTAAATGAGGAGAATGCTGATTGTGGCAGGGGCCATCTTGGTCCCACAGGTTGAAACTTCTTCCCACTCCTCCCCGCACTATTACTGAGCACAGTGGGGAGGAATAAAGGTGGTGCACACAGAATCGCCTACTAATGGTTCCAAGCGCTGGAGTTCCCATCTATAATCTCTGCACTACCACCGGAGGCAGTGCAGAGAGTATAGATGGGAACTCCAGCACCTGGAACCATTGGTAGGTGAGTCTCTGTGCACTACCTTTATTCCTCCCCGCTGTGCTCATTAATAGTGCGGGGAGGAAATACCGATGGGGGACGCGGGGGAGGCAGATGCGGCTGGAGTTGAGAGGGGCAGGAATGGCACACTAAAGGGGGGGCGGGCAGAGGACAGGTGCTGGCCTCCTTCCCTGCATTATAGCAGCTGGCTGCCTGCAACTAGTGAAGGAGACAAGGCGGCCAATCAGAGACAAGAAGAGAGGTGTGGGCGAGGGGAATGGGAGGGATAGAGTTAGTATGCACTGCAACTTCTCTTCTGCGGCCGTGCGTACGCTGTAAGAGCCTGGGTGCATAGGGGAGAGATACATTGCTGACAAAAAAAGTGAGATTGATTTTAAGCTTTTCAATTGCCTGGATAGCATCAATTTTCCATATTTAACAGCTTCTGGTAGAGAACTTTATTGGGATTTTTTGGGGGGGGGATTTTTATACAGTTCAACATGTCACACAATGAAATAGGGTACTAGCACTGCTATGAAATTGCAGGTAAAACTCGAAAAATTTGAATATCATGCAAAAGTCCATTTACTTCAGTAATTCAACTTAAAAGGTGAAACTAATATATGGAAAAGGGCGGATTAATTAGCTGATAAGTGTCTGACACTTTGAGCCTAGAATATTGAACATTTTCACAACATTCTAATGGTTTGAGATTTTGGGGTTCTCATAAGCTGTAAACCATAATCATCAAAATTATAAAAATTATAACAAATTAAGGCTTGAAATATCTTGCATTGCAAGTAATGGAGTCCATTTCATATATTAGTTTTACCTTAAAGTGGTCCGAAACTCAGACAGAACATTCAATAAAAATGTGGTTTCCTACTTTTTATTACTCATACAGTTGTCATATTTGCTTTTGTGCATAAGTAATATTCTCTGTTTACAAATTACAAGTTACCAAAGTGTAGTTTATCTTGCCCTGAAAGCTGGCATTGCATTTTATTCAAACTGCTTCTTATTATATATTAACATCTTCTAATGGGGTGTGCGTGTGCGTGTGCGTGTAGCACAGTAAGTTACTTTTCACCCGGTACACTGTGTTTACACACATTGTAACAACATTGGAATGTAAACAAAGATACTGTTATCTACAGTTTGGATGCGGATTGAAGCTGAATAGCAAGACAAAGTGCTTTTGTTAAACCATTTCAGTGATCTTCTGCGGAAAAAAATTCTGGGATAGTAGCTTTCAAGCTGTGAGGAATGTTTTAGAGCAAAGTAGAAATGCTAACTTTCAAACCCCGATTCGAGTTTCGCCTCTATGTGATGTCCCTTTCTGTTTTTCTAGTACAGCAATGGTTAAAACTTTAGTTGTTATCCATCCAAATTAGCCTCTCTGAGCTTGTCCACAGCTTGTTGAATTCAGGCTGGTTTAATTAGAAACTAAATGGCTGTTATCTGTCAGATAGAGAGAGAAGATAATGAAGTTTTGCTGCAGTAAAGTTCAAAGAGCCATTACTTCTGCTTCTTTTTCCAGCTTAAAGGCTGAGAGTGGATTCTAAACAGCAACTGTGAAAGTCTGGTGAAATCATAAAAATTCAGATATAAAACTTGAAAATAAACTTGAAAATAAAAATATATGAGACTCTTCTATACAACTAATGTTCTATTCATCATCCATACTACACATACAATTCATTACCTCTTAAGTTTATTTTCACTTCAGCTTCACTTTAAAGCCTAACTGTGTAAAAAAAAATATTATGTTTAGGATGTCAGTGAAGGTCCTCATTTACTCAGGTATAGGATACACAAAAATAATAAGGTGTATTGAACAGTGTTTCTTGCAAATTTTTTCCACAGTCATTTTCGCATCAAAAATGCTTTTTTCTACTTAAAAAATTTATTTGAAAAAATACATTGTATTTTTGCAAAGTCAACGTTCACAAAAAAAATAAATTGCCAAAATTGGCAGAATTTTTGCCTAAATTGCCATATATGAGGTAAGAGCAAAAAAAAAAAAAAATCATACGTTTATCACAAAATTATTTTCAAAGGCATTTTTGCTAGAAAGTTGAATTTTACATTAATTTTCTAAAAAAAATGAATGTGAAAGGAATATCGGCAATCGGCATTTTCACTCATCACTGGTGTTCAACTGTTCAACCAGATGCCATTTTATGTTGTACAAGACAATTCTGGGAGTATTCTGAAATCTACGGTAAAGTTTACCAGTGATTCCAAGAGTAAGGTAGTGTGCGTTGTGCAATTAGTGTGAGTCGTGTTACCTATATAATGCATTCATTATCAGGGCACTGTGCAGAGCGCTTATCGCCTGTCGAGATTAACCGTAAATTGCCATGCACTCACTGTGCACAGCAACTTTGCCATCCATTAGTGAATTTGATGCTAAAAGTGACTTCTTCAGTTCAAATGAGGTCTAGGAAAAAATATTGCGTCATATACATGTAGGTATAGATTATTCACTACAGGTGCCTTCAACACCATTTATCATCAACCTAGAATGCTGTTGGACAACTTTATCCAGATGGTTTAACTACAAAACACGCATTCGGCCAAGTAAATTGAACAATTCATTATCTACATAACGAGTCTCAATTCACACACATATAATTAACAATTACTGTACTAGTAATAAAAACATTTACTAGAACACACACATATATCCAAAAGAAGCTAGCTTGATCTTATTTTTCCTTAGATATTGCTACACTTGTTATACAGGGGTCATAGCTGCACTTTTTGCTATATAGGGGACATGGCTGAGCTTGTTATACTGGGGGCATGACTTTATGTATTGTTATATGGAAGACATGGCTGCACTTGTTATACAAGGGGCGTAGCTGCACTTGTTGTTGTATAGGGGTCATGACTGCACTAGTTGTATAGGAGTCATTGCCGGCTTGCCGCACTTGTTATATAGGAGGTATGACTTCATGTATTGGTATATTGGAGAGACATGGCTGCACTTGTTATGCAGGGAGCATAGCTGAACTTCTTGTTGTATAGGGGTCATAGCTGCACTTGTTATATAGGTGGCATAGCTGTACTTATTGTTGTATAGGGGTCATGGCTGCACTTGTTATATAGGAGTAAAGACTTAATGTATTGTTATATCGGAGACATGGCTGCACTTATTGTTGTAAAGGGGTCATCACTGCACTTGTTATACCGGAGTCATAGCTGCACGTGTTTTATGGGGACATGGCTGCATTAATTTGTTAATGATTTAGTAAACGGAATACAGAGTAATGTAGCTGTAGTGATGCAGAATTATCAACAGGAAGATGGATAATGACATATTACAACAGGATCTTGACAACATGGCCATATGGGCAGGCACATAGCAGACGAAATTTAATGTTGATAAATTTAAAGTCATGTACCTTGGATGTACCAAAGGTAGATCATCATATAAAATAAATATCATACAGCTGTGAACATCAGAAATGGAGAAGTAATTAGGAATACTAAGTAAGTAATCGTATACAATGCCAAGCAGCAGTAGCTAAAGCAAATTAAATTCTGGGATGCATAAAATGGGAAATTGTAACGATCGGTGTAACACAGAGAGGATCTGATTACCGGTGATCTGCAGTATCACCGAGAATACAGATATATACCCGATTATTGATGATCTGCAGTATCACCGATAATCAGATATATCGCTAACCTCTGGACACCTGAGTAATATGAGTGTTTGTTTGGTGCAACAGTAATACTTTGAGGAGGGTCCCCGTAAAGGGGATACAAGGCAGTATGGGATACTGCCCGAAGGACAGGCTCCTTACACGGCCTGAGGCTCCCAAAGGGGGGGGGGGGAGTCAGGTTGAGTGAAGGAAGGACCAGAGTGTGAGTGACACCAAGGGTGGAGTGTCACTGACAGATCTGTGAACTATCTCTAAACAGAGGAGATAGTTCTGGAGGTCGGACTAGCCAGGTCGGCAACAGACAGACAGATAAGGTACAAAGACAGAAGGCTGATTCGGTATCCAAGACAGGCAGGGTTTGGCAACGTGATATCAGATATGGGTGGTACCGAATCAGAAAGCAGAGGGATGGTCAGGAAAGCAGAAGGTCATAACAGATAATATACAATGCCTAGTCTCGGTGTGAGCTCCATGATCATCAACACCCTGGAACTAGTCTGAAGGATAACAGGTTGGTAACACAAGTCCCTAATCTGGGTGTGAGCTCCTTGATCATCAACACCCTGGAACTAGTCTGAAGTATAACAGAGATATAACACAAGTCCCTAATCTGGGTGTGAGGTCCGTGATCATCAACACCCTGGAACTAGTCTGAAGTATAACAGAGATATAACACAAGTCCCTAATCTGGGTGTGAGGTCCGTGATCATCAACACCCTGGAACTAGTCTGAAGTATAACAGAGATATAACACAGAATCTGACAAAAGGTCTGAGTGCTTCCACGTAGTGATCGCAACGGCAGACAAGCAGAGAATGACCAGCACCCAGTATATATAGCAAAGCGCTCTCCAGCGCCTCCCCTAAGTGCTGGACCAATGGGAACTGGTTGAATCGTCAGCTGACCGGCTTGGTCAGCTGACTCCCTTCTGGCTGTCATAAAAGTTCTGCCTCTCTGTGCGCGCGCGCGTCATTCTGATCCTGTGTGGACTATCAGTCCCAGCCACACCAGACATGTGTTGCAAATCACCTGCCGTACTGGACGCGGAATCCGCCGCACCGCTATCACGGCATGCGGCGGTTCCTCCGCGTACGCCCATCTTAATGGATGTAGGCCTATGAGTGCCAACCGCCGCATTGGACGCGGAATCAGCCACCCCGTTCTGAGTACACACGGCGGCGTTTCCTCACAGAAATATCTTGAGATGCTATTATACTACTCCCTCTGTATAAATCACTTATGAGGCCACATCTGGAGTATGGGATACCATTTTGGGCACCACACTATAGAAAGGACATTGACTTTCTATAACAGGTAGAAAGATGGGCAACTAAATTAATCAGAGGGATGAAAGAGCTCACGTAACAAGAAAAGTTGGACCAACTAAGCTTACGTAAAAAGATAACTGAGAGGTGACCGGATTAATATGTATAAATACATCAGAGGGCAATACAAAAGCTTGCCAGATGAACTTTTTGTCCCTAGGGTTGTGCAACGGACAAGGGGACATCATCTGCTTATGGAAGATTTTTGCCATCTATTTAGAAAGGGGTCTTTCTCAGTGAGAGTGGTTAAAATCTGGAATATCTTACCTCTGGAAGTAGTTATGGCAAACTCTATATCTACATTTAAAGAGGGCTTGGATGCTTTCCTTGCATTGAAGGGCATCCATAGCTATAATTATTAGGTAATTCCCAGGAGAGTTGATCCAGAGATTTATCTGTCTGCCATCTGGAGTCAGGAAGGATTTTTTTCCCTTTTAAGGCCAATTGGCCCAGGTCTTATAAGGTTTTTCACCTTCCCCTGGATCAACTGGGAAATGTACGGGTTCAGTACAGGTTTTTTTTCTAGTTGAACTTGATGGACGGATGTCATTTTTCAACCAAACTAACTATGTAACTATTAATAGATCCCTGAAAAGGATCTATACGAAGATGCCGGCAGGCTTTCCAACTCATTTGCATGCTATTTAGGCAATTCAATGGTGCAACTCCTATTCAGTAAGTGCTTTTAAAAATAAAGAAAACCCTGAGAATCCTCATTGAGGAGATGAACTAGTTAAAAACTTGTAAGATTTGTCAGAGTTTTACTACCTAACAGAAGTGTCAGAAAGATAGATAAGAAAGTGGTTGATAGTGCATTTTACTCTGGGACAAAATGTACTGGTTAAAAGTATGTATTTTACATTTTGCAATTTTCTCAATAGTGGCTCTTTAAAGGATACCACAACTGAAAAAATGAAAGGTGCAGTGGCAAGGGAGAGAAAATTAGATATTTACCGTCTCTCTTGTTCCCAGTCATCAGCCACTGACCTTCGCCAATAGATGCCGGTGTCCGGGCGACTCTCCTGACCTCTAACTCAGACATACTGCGCCGCGCATGCGCTGTATGTCCGTTCTTCACCACTTCTGCCAGCGCGTAATTTCGGCAGAACCAGTTTCGCTCCTCCTTCCTTGGAATGCAAGACACTACGAAGGAGGAGCCAGGGGAGTGAACTTGCATCTGCCGAAATTACGCACCGGCAGAAGCGGTGAAGTACGGACATACTGCGCATGCGCGGCGAAGTATGTCCGTTTTAGAGGTCAGGAGAGTTGCCCGGACACCGGCATCTATTGGAGAAGACTGGCGTCTGATGGCAGGGAATAAGAGAGGCGGTAAGTATCTAATTTTCCCTCCCTTGCCACCGCACCTTTCATTTTTTCAGTTGGGGTACCCTTTAAGAAGAGTGACGACTCATTGTTCATAAGCTTTGAGAATCCCAGCCTTAGCCTATGTGCATACCTATAACTGCAGCTGCGGTCGTATAACAATTGATTTGTAACATCATTTACAAAAGTCAGAAATTTAAAACATCGGCACTGCAGGATCCTGACTTTATGGTTTTGGAAAGACATTTATTATCTTTGAAAATCAGCTTCGCATAATAGAATCCTTCAATGATGCTAGAAAATAGTTGCTGCTTAAATAGACATGATTAGAAAATATATGACGTGCCACGAACAAGGAACAGTCATTTAACATTTCACACATACTTTTGTTACTCTGTTCATTCTTTACCAGAAAGTCATCTTACACTTGTGCTATGCTATTAGGATATGCTAAATGAACCTTTCACCGATCCCTGATTAACAATGCAGTCATGACGTCTTTGATTTTGCCGTCTTGGGAAGACAACGTAAGATGGCCATACACTTATTACTTATGAATCTGCTAAAAATCAATGCCGCAAACTATGACCAATTGGATCCGGTAACGATCGTAAGTAACGTTACTATAGCAATGATCGTGCTAGTCGAGTACCACAGGTCATGCTAGTAGCATAACTCGTGGTACACAATGCCGTTAGTAAGGGTAATATTGTTGTGCAGTGTCTGTGCATGGGCAATATTAGCACAAGTTCATACATCAACCCCATGGAAAGATAAACCATGTGTTAAGTCAGTTAAGGAGAGATAGATAATTTAGGAAGATATAAATTTGTAAGTGAATCCAATTACATACAGAAAAGTTAATTGGCTTCCCCCTAAATTGGCTCTAGACTATGATACATACACTACACGATACATACATAGACATATGACTACGGTAGGGACTAGTTTGTGAGCCCCTCTGAGGGACAGTTAAGTTAACTCTACAGCACTGTGTAAGATGTCAGCACTATATAAATACTAAATAATAATAATCAAACAGAAACAACTTTCTGAATTATCAGCCCCATTGGGTTTTAGTAAGCTAATGATTGCCATAATTGATTTTACCGATACTTCTACTTTGACGTAGCCCCCATTGCTTAATTAACTTGACCCACATTACCTAGCTAACTTGTGCGTTACCAGAGCACCACCTTCTAAGCAAGATGCAGTTTTACAGTCATTTGCTGAATACTGTTATTTTTTGGACTATACGACTAACTTTTTCTCCCCCAATATTGGGAGGGGGGGGGAGGGGGGGGGAGTCACTGTGTCTTCTAGTCCAAATGCAGGGAGTTCATAGGCAAACGCAGGGGGGATTGCAGCTGCTTAGAATCCCCCTCAGGCCAGGGCCAGTGGGGACGGGCACAAGTTGAGACACCAGAATATCTGCAGATACCCTGCAGCCCACAGCACTGCCTCCTTTCTTGCCCTGCTACAGTTGACTTTGGATGTAGCAGTAGCATGAGGTCAGGAGGAAACAGAGAGAACTCCACCCTTTATGTATTTAGAGAGTTTGGCCTGTCTAATTCCCCCTCATCTGTGTCTAATCACAACTGTAATTTGATCTCTCAGCTGTCAGCCCAGGAATCTCTGCAGCCTTGGCAGAGCAGCTTATTTGTAAACACAGGATGTTATACCTATGTCTGCCTCCATGAAAGCAGGAAGTAAATTTCTATCCGAAAGCAGATATGTATGCTTGCACTAACTCATTGGCTCCAGACTGCTGATCACCTGACACCTAACTGTAACGGATAAACAGTAACCAGCACAACTGTCATCTTTGTGTTTACTATTTACCTACATCAGTGTTTTACTTCAGCTAACATCTGGAAATATGCCTGAAGAAGGGGACTGATCCCAGAAAGCTTGCATTATTTAACTCTATCAGTTAGCCATTAAAAGATATTGTTTTTTACAAAACATTTTTTCTACCTATATAATTTGTTTGGCTAACACGGTACAGAATTTTCTTTGCTACTATCAGAAAGCAGAATGTCTATCAGCGGTAACAAAGAAATGAATGTTATTATGCTGTTGCTTATCTTTCAGAGCAGAGAGGAAGTTATGAGCTCAGTTCCGCTTTAACAGACTACCTTTAAAAAGAGAGGCAGAAAGATGGGAGTTTTTTACTCTTAAAGAGAAACTCAGACCAAAAATTGAACTTTATCCCAATCAGTAGCTGATACCCCTTTTTACATGAGAAATCTATTCCTTTTCACAAACAGACCATTAGGGGGCGCTGTATGACTGATATTGTGGAGAAACCCCTCCCACAAGAAACTCTTGAGTATGTACTCCTGGCAGTGTACTGTCTGGGAACCTTGCTGCATTGTGGGAAATAGCGGTTTACAGCTGTCTCTAACTGCCAAAAAACATGCAGCAGCTACATCACTTGCCAGCATTAAAATGTTCACTGAAGTTCCTCTTTAACTATCAGCACTGCTAGTACTCTATAGAGGGGCACTGTCAAAGAGACATTGCAATGCGATATAGTATAATGTAATACATTTTTCAGGATACCCCATCCAGTCCATTCATATAAAGCCTCTGCTATAACATTGAGGCCTGCCCTGGAAGAAGCCGTGTGTAGGGGATGGTGGATAAGATACACAAGTCAGGTCTAGCTGGCATCTTGATGGCAGGGCTGATTATCAACACATCAGAGCTGCTTTATGAAATATTTAGAAGAAGAACATACTCCACAAGTAGAAAGAAGATGGAGTAATGGCAATGAGTCTACAAAATACAGTAACAGTCTCTGAAATGTGCTATTATACTCTTTATGCGATGCACAGGACCAGATTTACCATAAGGCACTGTAGGCTCATGCCTACAGGTGCCCGATGATGGAAAGGCAGCTCACTCCCCTCCCCTAGTGCCTCCCTTCCTCTTTCCCTATGCAGAGTCCTGAGTAGAGCATAAATGAGAGGTTACTCACCCAGCTCTCTGCATTCCACTAGAGATCTCCCTTCAGTCTGGGGTACCACTAGCTACTTAATACTGAGGGGACCTCTGGCTACCTAATACTAAGGGACACCTGTAGCTACCTATCATGGGTAAGGGAAGTAGGGGAGAAGTGAGAGCTAGGACAGCCAGCACACTTGCAGTGCAGTTCGGTGGGGGTTTGTAGGTTCATTCTTGGGCAAGGTCTAGTGTGCCGGGACATCTGTGCCTATAAGCTCGTTAGGTAAATCTTGGCCTAGCAATACAGTTGTATTCCTTATGCCTGCAATACACGGGTCGACTGGTGGCTCGATTAGCCGCCAGATCGACCCCAGCCGCGTCCCCGCTCATCCGCACGGATCGATTACCGCTCGTCCCCGCCGGTGCTTCCTTATCAGCGCTCGATTCCCTGCCATTGTCCGCCGGCGGGGATCGAGCGGGCGCGGGTCGAACGGCTTGATCGGGCCAGCTGAATATTATCAGCTGGCCGGATCAGCTGGTCGATACACGGTACAGAAACGTACCGTGTATCCCCAGCATTAGAGAAAATAGGTGAATCTCAACAATTTCAACTGTGTCCCGAGCTGTTTGGCTAAAGATCTCAAGCCTAGTTAGAAGCATAATGACACGCTGTGTTTAACAAGCCATTATCTGATCAGATAATTATCTGATCAAAATAAGTGAGTGAAGGTTTTTTGATAAAGTCCGGAAAGGCAGAGAGCATTAGCAGTAAACACACGCAGCCCTGACTCACACAGCAAAGGAAAAAAATAATTACAGCTCTTATATATGGTATGTAGCGTAAATCCATAGAGTTCTCATTCATTTATATGAAGGTAAAATCCATAGATTCGGAATTATCATGTATGAAGAGGAAATCCATATTGCTCAGTCTTCATAGCAACCAGTGCCGCCTGTAAACCCATTATATTTAAAGTAGTAATCTGTGTATTGTGCTGCCCGTTCACGGTTATGTGTAGATGTGCAAAGAGAGACCACAGCATGACAATAAGAAAATAGTCACGTAGACTAGCTATGAAGTCTTTTTTTTGGTAGCAGGAAAAAAGGGCGCCGGCTGAGGGTGGACGAAAAGGGAGCCGCCATAGACCCTATGCAATTATCGTTAATAAAAAAAATCAGATAAAAGGGTGCCCGATAAATATTGTTAACTACATTAGAACATTACAGTTTTTGAAGAATGTTATCGTTTTAGAAGCTTGCAACGTTATAGTTTTTGTCATATTATTTTGTTTGTATGTACAGATCTTACGTTATCAAAGATATTATCGTTTTTATGTGTAAAAGGGTGTTTCTGCAGAGGGAGCGGTTAGGGTTAGGCACCACCAGGGGAGTAGTTAGGGTTAGGCACTACCCTGGGGGCTAGTTTTAGGCAACACCAGGGGGGAGTGGTTAGGGTTAGGCACCACCAAGGGGGGTGGTTAGGTAAGGCACCACAGGGGGGGGGGGGTTAGGGTTAGGCACCACCAAGGGGGGGGGGGGTTATGTTAGGCTCCACTGGGGGGTTAGGGTTAGGCACCACCAAGGGGGGTGGTTAGGTAAGGCACCACGGGGGGGGGGGGTTAGGCACCACCAAGGGGGGGTGGTTATGTAAGGCTCCACTGGGGGGGGGGTTAGGGTTAGGCACCACCAAGGGGGGTGGTTAGGTAAGGCACCACGGGGGGGGGGGGGGTAGGGTTAGGCACCACCAAGGGTGGTGGTTAGGTAAGGCTCCACTGGGGGGGGAGGAATTAGGGTTAGGCACCACCGGGGGGTCATTAGGGTTATGCGCCACCAGGGGAGGTTTTAGTTTTACGCACCACCAGGGGAGAGTTCTGTGTAAGAATAGGGTTGGGTTAAGCTGTATTGTTGAATTAAATAACAATTTTTAATGTTAATCTCTTTTCGTTATCTCTCGTCTGTTTTTGACAACAATATTAATCGTTATTACCGATTCGTAATCCGGCCAGGCCCTTTTTTTCTGGCGCCTTTTTTATGCACTTTTTTTTTGTGCATTGTCAAGCAGAAGGCTGTATGGAGAAGCCTACAGAGAAAGCTGCCTGATCCTACACTACAATGCATACGTGTGGGGAGAATAAGGGAAGACATCAATGCTTAGAAATAGATCTACTGTAAAAGGCAAGGACTAGGGATGCTCAGAAAATTCCGCGGAATTATGAATTCCGTGATTCCGGCCGGAATTAGGTTAATTCCGATTCTCCAAACGGAATTCCTATACCTCTCAAACGGAATTCCGCAGAAATTTTATAATCCCTCCTCCTCCCATCCATCCATCCATCCATCCATCCTCTTATATCATCCAGTAGGGAATTGCAGATTTTCAAAACAGCTTATATACCATAGCTGGGATTTGAACCCAGGATGCAGTGTGTAGTAGGTACTAGGTATCTGTCTTACCCTCTAGACCATGAACCACACTACATGGTAAAGCTTGCCTAGCATAAACCATACTACCATTATGATCAATTCAATAGAAAAAGTAGCATGATTAAGGATTGGTACTTTTTGAAAAGCATGCTTATATTCCATAGTTGGGATTTGAACCCAGGACACAGTGTGTAGTAGGTATCTGTCTTACCCTCTAGACCAGTGTTTCTCAACATTTTATTGGCATGCACCCCTTTTAAAACCCTGTACTCACCAGGTACCCCATAGCATAGTAAACATTATCACAAGTACCCCTTGGCAACTATATATTTATTTGTAGTATATGATAAATGGTTCTAAAAACTCATTCCAATCATTTACTATTGCTTTTAATTAACTAAAATACTAATTTGGTGTTGATTATATAGGATTTATCATTTTCTAAAACTCTAAGTTCGTTATTCTTGGTTAAGTATATGAAGCCCGAGTACCCCCTGGAACCATCAGAAGTACCCCCTAGGGTACGCGTACCGCACGTTGAGAACCTAGGCTCTAGACCATGAACCACACTACATGGTAGTAGGTATCTGTCTTACCCCCTAGACCATCAACCACACTCAGGGCCGGGCCGAGGCAGAGGCTGGAGAGGCTCCAGCCTCAGGGCGCAGTGTAGGAGGGGGTGCACAATTCATTCAGCTGTCATTCCCAATTGTGTTTGAAGCAGAAAGAAATAAGAAAATGTGATACATGGCAGCGACTGCAAGCCAGATAAGTAGCGATTAAGGTGTTGGGGGCCCTGGGGCACCTCTTAGTGTAATAGCAATCAGTGGGTGACGGCTGGGGTGGGAGGGATGGGGGGGCACACTTTGCTGTCTCAGCCTTGGGTGCTGAAGGACCTTGTCCCACCTCTACATGCTAAAGCTGGCCTAGCATGTACCATACTACCATTATGATCAATTCAATAGATATGCTATGGTATATAAGCATGCTTTTCAAAAAGTACCAATCCTTAATCATGCTACTTTTTCTATTGAATTGATCATAATGGTAGTATGGTTTATGCTAGGCAAGCTTTACCATGTAGTGTGGTTCATGGTCTAGAGGGTAAGACAGATACCTAGTACCTACTACACACTGCATCCTGGGTTCAAATCCCAGCTATGGTATATAAGCATGCTTTTCAAAAAGTACAAATCCTTAATCATGCTACTTTTTCTATTGAATTGATCATAATGGTAGTATGGTTTATGCTAGGCAAGCTTTACAACGTAGTGTGATTCATGGTCTAGATGGTAAGACAGATACCTAGTACCTACTACACACTGCATCCTGGGTTCAAATCCCAGCTATGGTATATAAGCATGCTTTTCAAAAAGTACAAATCCTTAATCATGCTACTTTTTCTATTGAATTGATCATAATGGTAGTATGGTTTATGCTAGGCCAGCTTTACCATGGAGTGTGGTTCATGGTCTAGAGGGTAAGACAGATACCTAGTACCTACTACACACTACATCCTGGGTTCAAATCCCAACTATGGTATATAAGCTGTTTTGAAAATCTTCAATTCCCTACTGGATGATATAAGAGGATGGATGGATAGAGGAGAGGGAGATTTTACAATTTTTCGGTCGGAATTCCACGGAATATTGTCGGAATGAAACGGTAGCGGAATTTCACTATGACGGAATGCGGAATTGTCCCGGAAACGGAAATGGGCTCTTCCGACCATGCCTGGCAATGACTAATCAATCAAAAAAGTTATATCAGTTAAGTGGACCTGTACTCTTGCACAAGACAGAAGGAAAACAGAGAACTGTACCCTGTATGGATTTAAAGACATTAGCCTGTCTAAGTCCCCCTCATCTGTGTCTAATCATAAATTGTAATTTGATCTCCCCCGTGTCAGCTGACTGCCATGGCAGATAAGCTCATTTGAAAGCACAGGATGTTACCAATATGTCTGCTTCCATGAAAGCAGGAAGTAGAAACTGTGCAGCTTTATTGCAGGAGTTGCATAAGCTGTAGAAATGTTTTTCGTTAAAGGTGGTTCTGATATAGCTTAACTTTTAGATCAGAGAGGAAGTTCTGAATTCTGGTGCACTTTAAAGAAGATTTCACCATAAACAAAAGTATAATGTGTATCACGATCATATCACTTAATGCAATTTATTTTCAAATACATTGCTTTCCCTTGTGTAAAGTACACTTTAAAAGATCACTTAAAGCGTATCTGAAGTGAAATAAAAAAAAAATTAAAAAAAATTAAAAATTGTGGGAATGCCCTGGATAGTCCTTGATTCAATGACTCCCCACTGTTCCGGTGATGGGTCCCTCTAAACAAGACAAGAAGACCCTGTTGAACATGATGCTCGCATCTGAGTACAAGCTACTCTATGCTGGGCATGCACAAGTAAGCTCTGGGCATGCCCAGTAGAATGAAGCTTCTGGTGCATGCCTTTTTTCTTCCATGCATGAGCCCTTTGTTCTACAGGGCATGCTCAGACCTCCTTTGTGCATGCCCAAAGTGAAATAGCTGGTACTCAGATGGTAGTGCAACCATAAACTATGTTTAGGGCAGCGTAAGGTTCTAGGGGATCTGGACAACCTGTGGACAATCCTGAGGTTTCCTACTACTTAGGTAAGTATCTGTCTTTGAAACGTTTCTTCCTTACAGGTTTGCTTTAAAACTGTTGTCCTAAATTGTTATGTTTGCTTAACCTCAAGTTTAAAAAAAAACTGTTTAAGAGTATTTCTATACCTCTTGCTCTGCTGACAAAGTTTGGTTGCTGAATAGAGAGAAAGTTCCCCAGTTAAGGTAGACCTGAACTCTTGCACAGAACAGAAGGAAAAAATAGATAAATGCACCCTGTATGTATTTAGAGGGTTTAGTCTAATTCCCCCCTCATCTGTGATTAAGCACAGCTGTAATTTGATCTCTCAGCTGGGTAAGCTGGCTACTTGGCAGAGCAGCTAATTTGTAAACACAGGATGTTAACCCTATGGTTGCTTCCGTGAAAGCAGGAAGTAGACACACTGTACATTTATTTCAGGATTTGTATCAGCTGTGTAACAAAGAAATGTTTGTCTTTAAAGATTAATATGCTGTTGCTTATCTTTTAGAGCAGAGAGGAAGTTTTGAGTTCAGATCCACTTTTATAATACTTGGGTGGGAGTGTAGTTTTCCCACATTGTGATAACAGGTCTGTACTGATCGCCATGCATCACATTGCAAGCGGCCTGGGCCCTAACCTGTGCTATGCCTGGTAATGAATAATGCACATGCAAACACTATTTCCACATTCATTTGAATGTAGCTGGTCGTGGTTGCAGGTGTGCAATCCACAGTTTCCACACATCACAGCCACTTGCCGGGCGACAGGATTGGAATTCCTGGCAATGTCGGCTGCACAAAGCCAAGGATTAATAAACGAGGCTCAGATGCTACTTTCACTAAGCCTGCTGAAGTGCTGGACAGCTCCTGCCTAGTTCCTCTATAGACTTCCTTGTATGGCTAATTCCAGACATAACCAAAAATCCATTTTATTAAAAAGCATGTGCAATTAATAAAATAATTCTAGTCTCTGATCTTTTTATGATAAAGTGAACTTAAAGCACACTGGCTCCACCCACAATTGCACACACACACATACATACACGCAAAAAGTTTGCACTTTCCGGTGCTGTCAGTGACTGAAATACATCCTTTTCACTCTTGTATTGCACACTGGAACCTTCTAAGGGAAGGAACTCACTGGGCAGAATCACATGAGTTTTCCCCATAGCACATAGTGAAAAACACATATGTGATTCTGCCTAGTGTGTTTCTACCCTAACTCTATTTGCTCCTTTCACCATGACTAACCCCAGTGATTCCGCACTCAGGCAGCATGCATCATACTGGTGGGGAGGAGCAGCCAGCAAGCAACATTCAATTAGTCTCATAAGTTTATTTTCACTCCAGGGCCCATGTGCAGTTGACTTTTTCTCCTGAGCTTTCTCCTAGGAAATAATTGTTCACAACTATTTAAAATAACTTTTCAGCACTTTGCAAATGAAAAGTACCAAAAAGTAAGTGAACAAGTACTACCAAAATTGTTTTGAGTATTTTCCTTTATTGACATGTTTTAAAAAAAAAATCACTTTAGTTAGCAAACTATATGTATATGTTTAAAATCATACAAAATGTCATTAAAAAGGAGGATTGTGCTTTGCAAACCTGCTGCTACTATTAACTTCCTCCTCTTTCGCTCCTCAGTCAGAACCCATCCCCCTGCCGTGACATGAGTAGAAAGGGAGGGGCAATTGATCTCCCTGCTAAAGCCACACCCCATTCTGACTTGGGCCCAGTGCACACCAAAACCGCTAGCAGATCCGCAATACGCTAGCGGTTTTGGGAGCGGATTTCAGAACGATTCTAGGAATGTTTAGAGAGGTTTTCTAAACATACCTAGCGTTTTTGGGTGCGTTTTTGTGTAGCAGATTACACATATTGTTACAGTAAAAGCTGTTACTGAACAGCTTCTATAACAAAAACGCCTGGCAAACCACTCTGAAGTAGCGTTTTTCAGAGCGGGTTGCGTTTTTCCTATACTTTACATTGAGGACGAAACGCTTCCGAAAACCGCAAACGTACAGCAGGAGGCGCGTTTGCGGCTTATCAAAAACCTCAAACCGCCAGTGTGCACCATCCCATTGCAATACATTAGCCAAGCGTTTTTACAGGCGGGTGCGGCCGGCGGATCGCTCCAAAAACCGCTCGGTGTGCACTAGGCCTTACAGTGGTTTGCATAACACATTTGTTTCAGGCGAACACACCTTTAATTCATTCCTATAAATACACCTGACAAGCAGAAAAGTGGAGGCCTGACAGCCGTTTCGCAGAAATAACCTGCTTCTTCAGAGGCAACAATTATTGGTATAAATGTTGCCTCTGAAGAAGCAGGTTTTTCCTGCAAAACGGCTGTCAGGCCTCCACTTTACTGCTTGTCAAGTGTATTTATGGGGATGAATTAAAAGTGTGTTCAAGATTTGCTTTAAAAAAATTGTAGGTCAGGCTCTGCTTCAAAAACCACCATCAAGCTTTATTCAAAAATATTATGCAAAACACTGGAAAGCCACTGTTGATCATTTAAAATCCTAAAACACACTGCGGGATGTAAATTGCACAGCCGGCTGGGCTCACACGTACAGCACTTCAATCGCACCAGTCGCACCTGGGATCCCACCATCCACTAGCTGTATCTACACTAAGACACTAATGTGTGAGAACTGATTTTCAAAGCTAAGGTTCCTCTTAATGTTCAGAGACTAGGTTTCCACTAAGCATCAGTCAGTAAGCAGGTGATAAATAACACTGTTACGCAGATCCATCAATGCATATGTAGTGCTGCGACTACAGTTCTATACTATATATACACACAGGTTTCCGCTCTCACCACTTAGATGTGTAGTTGAAGACCATCAGGCGTCCTGTAGTTAAGGATACAGTTTAGTCATGTTCACCAAATTCACATCTCCACCATTATAAAGTCCTGTGTACAGCAGCACTGGTGCGGTCTCCAAGCTGTGCAATTTACATCCCGCAGTGTGTTTTATGATTTTAAAATGACGCAACAGTGACTTTCCAGTGTTTTGCATATTATTTTTAAATAAAGCTTGATGGTGGTTTTTGAAGCAGAGCCTGACCTACAATTTTTTCTTATGTTTCACTGCAATTGTCAGCCCCATGCTCCCTCACCTAGGTGAGGTACCCACTGCTATTCTTGCCAGTGAGTTCCAGGAACCCGTTTTCTATTTCAAGATTTGCTTCACATGGACTGGTGCCTGGATTCTTTTCTCTCTGTGTGCCAATAACGTTTTCTGGTTGGTCTGGAGGCATGGTCATCTACACCTGCTACCCCGGGTGCATATTAATTCGCCGCTGCTCAGTTCGGCGCGGTAAGAGTCGAATGACGGCTCTCACCGCTGCTGCTAAACTCTGAGGCGGCGTTAAATTCTATTCCCCCTCCGAGTTGTCGCAACTCGGAGGGAGATGTAATTCGGGGTCTGGCAGCTGCCAGAGCCCCGAATTACCGCTACGCGCCCGCGCAGCATAACATTGCTGCTATGGGGCACCCAGTTTCGTCACTCGGCTCTCAGAGCTGCGCACCGAAATCAGCTGATCCGTGCTACCCCCACTATCTGCCCGTTTTAGCATCTGGTGCCAATCTCTTTTGCCTTTTTCTGTGTATACACATTTGTTTCAGAGGGAACGGACTGCTGAATTTGACCTTAAAAAATATTCTTATGTCTTTAGGGTGGGCTTTAGCATAAATAGTTTGATAGTCCTTGTACTGTCTGATAGCGAGGGGCCACAGTGACTACAATAAACACATGTTTTCCATCTGCTGTTATTTTACTGATGCAAAGGACTATGCCACACATAGGCCTCAATTCACTAAGCTTTATCAAACACTTTATCAAACGTTTGATAATTTACTTCATGAGTAAAATCTAATTTTAAATTCACTAAGGTGTTATAGATGTATCAAATGTTGTATCGATAAAATGACACCTTAGTGAATTCAAAATTAGATTTTACTCATGAGGTAAATTCTCAAACGTTTGATAAAGTGTTTGATAAAGCTTAGTGAATTGAGGCCATAGAGTGCTTGCGGTGTCTCCTGAACCCTCCTAAAATAAAACATATCCCCTTACATGCCATTTTGGGACAAGGTAGCTTTAGGATCTCAAATAATCCAATTATCAAATAAACACTGTAATCAAATAATGAGGCATAATGGACTGCATGGTTCTGCTCTTTCATCTGCCTTGTTCAATATTCTGTACCTTTTTCCAGTCCCATGGATAATTTTATGCTTGTCATTTTAATTGAGCCTGTGAGAGGGACCATTTGGTAACAGCAGGAGAGAGTGTTTGAAATGAGTCTGATAATGATGCAAAGTTGTTTTTTTTTTTCTTTTTTTTGTTAACAAGGATGTGTAACCAGCATTAGGAAGTATCAAAGCCTGCAAATGCTAAGGTTACCTTGCCAATTAGAATAGAATCAAGAAGGCAGGACAATGACATTGCAATCAGGACTGTGAAAAACGCAAAGTAAACATATGTAACTTTTCATGAACAGAACGGCGCATTGAAAAACTCCACTGCAGCTCTAGAAAACAACATCCATCCAGTGAGAGAAACTACAAACACTGATTATGCCTTTCACATGCCTCTAAGCATCAGAGGCGTCGCTAGGGCCTTTGATCCGGGGCACCGGCCTGGAACTTGTTGCCATGGTACCCCGGATCGAATGATTGGCAGGAGGGGGCACTGGGTGGAGCGGCGGGGGGGGGGGGGGGGGAGTGGGCAGTTAAAAGCTCACCTCCGATTGCAGCCTCCAGCTTCTTCCGAATTTCTCCCTGGCATCCATTGACTTGGTTACAGCGCCCCCTGTGATGTCATCACAAGTAGCGCTGTTACCAATGCGAACTACGGTGGGGAGCAAGTCGGAAGAAGCTGGAGGCTGCAACCGGAGGTGAGTTTTTAACTGCCCGCTCCCCCTCCCCCCCGTGGCTCCGCCTCCTTACTCCCACCTGGTTTACTGACCATGGTATTACTGTGCTCAATTGGCTTGCCAACTCTCCTGACCTGAACCCCATAGAGAATCTGTGGGATATTGTGAAGAGTTCGACACACACAAGCAATAGAACACAGCAATGTATTGTGAAGAGAAAGTTGAGAGACGCAAGACCCAACACTCTGGGTGAGCTTAAGGCCACTATCGAAGCATCCTGGGCCTCCATAACACCTGTGCAGTGCCACAGGCTGATTGCCTCCATGCCACGCTGCATTGAAGCAGTCATTTCTGCAAAAGGATTCCCGATCAAGTATTGAGTGCATAATTGAACATAATTATTTGAAGGTTGACTTTTTTTGTTTTAAAAACACTTTTCTTTTATTGGTCGGATGGAATATGCTAATTTTTTGAGATAGGAAATTTGGGTTTTCATGAGCTGTATGCCAAAATCATCAATATTAAAACAATAAAAGGCTTGAACTAATTCAGTTGTGTGTATTTGAATCTAAAATATATGAAAGTCTAATGTTTATCAGTACATTACAGAAAATAATGAACTTTATCATAATATGCTAATTTTTTTAGAAGATCCTGCATACATACATAGACAGATGACTATGGTAGGGATTAGATTGTGAGCCCCTCTGAGGGACAGTTAAGTGACAAGACAATATACTCTGTACAGCGCTGCGGAAGATATCAGTGCTATATAAATACTAAATGATAATAATAATAATAATAATAATAATAATAATAAGAGTGCCCCAGCAAAGGGAAGGTTTCACTAGCAGTTGCATTGTTATGGAGCTGTGGGCCCCGATGCAAATTTTACATTGGGGACCCCGAAGCGCTCTATACATAACAATTGATACGGCGCACCAAAACCTACCAATGGCAACTACAGTGTCAGAAGTGCAAGAAGGGGATGGAAAACAGTTTGTTAATGATTGCCACTATTCAAAGTATCTATAGAAGTGATTATTATGAGCAAATAGAGAGCGAATACTGTAGTTGAGGGAGGGCCCTTTGGGGCCCCGATGTGGTTGCAACCTCTGCAACCCCTATTGCTACGCCCCTGTTCACTATTATTACTAATACACATAGAGTAAAGTCCCGGGTTAGGCATCAGGCATTATCAACCAACCGGCATGCCTGGTGGGGGAGAATGGGGGAGTTCCATTTGCCAGGTTAGACGCAACAGAAGCTACTTGCAAATCCACCAGGCGCAGGTTGTCTTCACTCTTGTAATTCCCAGCGGTTTTGACTTCTCAAGCAACCGGCAAAAACACATATTGGGCATCAGGCAATTCCCGCCTGTGCTGGATAAATGAGACTCTGGCCTTTTCACAAAAGTGTGCTAACTTAGTTAGCACGCCTAAAAGCTTTGGGCATGCTAACAACAGTGCTAAGTAGTTAGCACGCCCACAGCATTTACTCATCACACGCAAAGTCGCACCGGGTGTGCCGAAAACGGCACATTAGGTGCGCCTATAATGTCGCACTAGGTGCACCCAGAATCGTCGCACCATGCAACGTTTTGGGCGCACCTGGTGCGACGTTATAGGTCCACCTAGTGCACAGTTTTCAGCACACCCGGTGCGACGTCCCGCGCGCACTGCGTGGCGCTAAACTTGGCGCGCGAAGCTTAGCGCGACCTAAACCCCTTTAGGCGTGCTAAGGGCCTTTTCACAGTACTAACACTTAGCACGCTTTTCTGAATCGAGCCCTCTACCTTACATTAATTAGCAAAAACATTAAGGGTCTTATCCAATTAAATTTCTCCTGAGTTTTCTTCCAGGAGATCATTTTTTAATTAATCTAAAAAACAAAATACCTTTTAGCACTTAGCAAATCATTAGACCTGTTGGGAATAATTGATCTGATAATAAATCTGTCAGAAAACTGTATCGTGAATACCTAACATAACAGGCATTTTATTGATAAGGAGCATTTTCCACCTAGAAGAAAACTTAAAGAGAAACCGTAACCACGGACTGAATTTCATCCCAATCAGTAGCAGATGCATACTTTCCCACGAGAAATCTTTTCCTTTTCATAAACGGATCGTCAGGGGGTTCTGTATGGCTGATGTTGTGGTGAAACCTTACCAAGGTTCTGACATCACACTGTGGGTGCCTTGCTGCATTGTGGGAAATAACAGCTGTTTACAGCTGCTTCCAACTACCAAAAAAGCAAGCAGCATCTCCTTCCATTGACACCTGCCAGCAGTAAAAATGTCACCATGTGATAAATGTCAAAATGTAAATCAGGGAGAGGAAAGATTTTTAAATGGGCAAACACTGACTAAATCATTTATACATAAATTTTGTAAAAATGAAGAACTTTTTTATTACATTATTTTCACTGGAGTTTCTCTTTAAGACAAAAAGTTAGTTGAACAGAGGCCATGGCCCATATGCAATTAACTTTTTTACTAGGTGCATTTTTTTCCATACAGGTTATCATGCTGTGGCTAATCCTTTAGAGTAGAGGTTCAGACGTTCTCAGTTTAGATCCACTTTAATAGGTAGTGGTAACTGACTGTGTCTGGATTTAAAGTGGAGCTGATCTCTTGCACAGGACAGAAGGAAAACAGAGAAATTCACCCTGTATATTTTTAGAGAGTTTAGCCTGTTTAATTCCCCCTCATTTGTGTCTAATCACAAGTTGTAATTTGATCTCTCCCCTCTGTCACATGACTGCCACGACAGATAAGGCAGATAAGCTCATTTGAAAGCACAGGATGTTAACAATATGTCTGCCTCCACAAAAGCAGGAAGTAGAAACTGCAGATTTATTTCAGGATTTGCATCAGCTGTAACAAAGAAAGGTTTTTCTTTAAAAGTTATTATGCTGATGTGTATCTTTAAAAGCAAAGAGGAAGTTCTGAGTTCTGGTCTGCTCTAAACTGAAAATAAAAACTGGAGACTCCGTTCTATGTTACTAATGTTCTGTTTACCGTTAGCACTGCACATAAAATTGCTCTCATAAGTTAATTTTCAGCTCAGGTTTGCTTTGGTTGTAACATAATACACCTGTAATCTTTTTGCCTGGAAACCTTCAAACGTACTCTTAAAACACACCTGTTCAGACAAGCCTATAATTTGCTATAGGTAGTATGGGAGTTTCACTACCTCATGCGCTAACCGTTGTCTCCTTTCACAAAGCGGACCTAAAACTCTTGCACAGGAGAAAAGAAAAACACAGAGAAATCCACCCGGTGTGTGTTTATAGAGAACAGCCTGTCTAATTTGAGCTGTGCCGCGGGTGTGCTGTGTTATGTGCTAATATGTAAACACAGGTGGTTAACTCTTTCTGTGCTCCCATGCAACCAGAAGTAGACACTACAGATTAGTTCTGAAAGCTGTAACAAATAAATGTTTCTCTTTAAAGGTCATTATGCTGTTGCTTATCTTTTAGAGCAGAGAGGAAGTCCTGGGTTTTTCCTTTACTGTGTTTAACCCACTAACCTCTAGATTTATCATCTTTCAATGGCATGCGCATCCTCAGGGTTTCTTATTCTGCTGTAATTTACCACATGAAAATGTATCAGTATTGGTGTCCATAACTATGCATTAGTTATGTATGTATTTGTGCGTGTATTGCTGGATGTCCTGATTGTACAGAGTTTTGAACGTCTCATGTATCGGTGCTCCCCACTATTTGCTTTGTACTATGTACAGCGCTACGGAAGATGTTGGAGCTATATAAATAATCTGTAAGAGAATTTAACCTCCTTGGCGGTCATGATGAGCTCAGCTCGTCCATTACCACCGGAGGGCACTGCATCGGCCCCGCTGGGCCAATTTTCATAATTTTTTTTTAAAACACGCAGCACTCTGCTTGCTGTGTGTTCGGGACGATCGCCACCAATGTGCCGCTACCTGCCATGTAACAGGGACCTCCCGTGCGCAGCCTGGCCAATCAGTGCCAGGCAGCGCTGAGGGGTGGATCGGGACTCCCTGTGATGTCACGACGTCGATGCCATGGCGACGGGGGAAGCCCTAAAGGAAATCCCATTCAAAATGGGATTTCCTTATGGGCAAGTGCGCCGGCGGTGATCGGAGGGGTGGGAGTCACGCTGCAGGGAGGGGGGAATCATGTAGCTAGCCTAGCGCTAGGCTAGCTACATGATTTTTTTTTTAAATGCAAAAAATACTGCTGCGCCTCCATTCTGGTGCAATCAATAGAATGCCAGGTTGGTAAATGAGGTGGACAGGCTACTGAGAGGTTCAGGATGCTAAAACATGAGCTGACCGAAGTGGAGATAGCAGTGCAGAGTGGAGGTAAGGATGGTATTCACAGATTAGCATGGACATGAACAGTATGGAACAGACAGGCTGCAGAGAGCGATGGGTAAGGGTTAGATGGCTGAACCAGATTCTGTGAATAATTGGCAGTCAGTGAAGTGAATGCAAGAGAGGCAGCATGTGAAGAGTGAGGAAAAAGGGAAGGAGTCCAGCAGCAGAGTTCAGTAGAGACTGAATTGGTGCCAGTCATTTTGTTGGCAGGCCACAGAGAAGGATGATACAATAGTCCAGATAGAGTAACCTTTCATAAAACTCTGTTCCGTCACAGCACTGGGATCCATCTCAGCTGTTTTGAATATTTGGCTGGGTGATTAAATAGTCACCTCTGCTTTACCTGCAGAGATGTAAAACCCGGGCCTGGATCCAGTGGTCAGGGATAAAATGGTTGTGTAGTCTCTGCGTATGGCAAATTTACCAATGTTTTTGTGCATATACCCCAATGTGTCTTAATCTGGGGGCCACATGGTTTCAACCCAGTAACTTCCCACTGAGGGATTCAGGACCGCTGTACACACGCTAGATTCTGGGCAGAGGGAGTCCCAATTGGCCTCCTCAGCCGAAAGCTCTCTAATGTGTGCACAAGGCTTAATTTTACTCAGTTCAGATTCCCTTTAGTTAAAATAAACACATTATGTACCTGCAAATGAATACAACATACTTATTTCGCCATCAGTCCCTCTCAGAAGCTCACCATTTTCTTCTAACAATGATCCCTTCCAGTTCTGACAACATTTTGTCAGTACTGAAATATATCAGTTGCTGACAGTTCTATATCAGTTGCTGTCAGTTGTAACTAAAAGGATAACTGATAAGCAAGGTAATGTCCATGATTCCCTATGGCTCAAGTGGGCTATGTTACAGTTTAACAGTGTGCTGTCCCGGAAGCTGTTACAGGGTCATTGCCATTTTTAAAATGGAGTATGGAGATTTCCATCGATCACAGTGGACAAACAGGACGCAGGAGAGGAGAAAGAGATTGAGGAGTAAACTGCAAGTAGTAGTAGACTACATGCAATACAGTGTTTCCAGTTTTGTACGACGTAATGTGTTTACCTAGACATTTTAACCGCAATCTCACCTTCAGCTACGAAACTTAAACAAGTAACATCAAAATATGAAGTCAATGTATACACAGTATTCATATATGCACTCATTTATGCACAGTATTAGGCTAAAGTAAACACACACAAAAAAAAAACTTTTCTTGTGCCTTTTCATTGCTAGTGAATAATGAGCTAAAATTAATTCATCAAAATACATAAAAAATGAGATAAAACAGGCATCATGGTAAAGAGGTAACGTATGAAGTCCCATACTCATTTGTCAATTTATAAAAAAAAATAATTTTCAGCACACACACCCCACCCAAAATTAAAGGGATACTGAGCAGGTTAGAGTTAGAGAACCGCACATGTGCTGTACACTCAAGCCGACCCGTGTGATGACGCGTAGTGGGCAGCGTGATGACACGTAACGTGAGCAGCGGGGATTCGTAGTGGCGACTTCAGGTGGAAGTCGCCAATTAACAGAGCCACCAGCGGGACCGGGAGGAGCCAGGACGACGCCGGGGGACCTCGTGGCCTATGGTGGGCTGGAGGAAGTCCCGAGTAAGTATCAATTCTGTTTTTTTTAACCTGCTCGGTATTCCTTTAACTGTTCCTGGTTATTTTAAATTCAATATTACTTTTCTTACTTTATTTTCAATACTTTTTCATTTACTGGTTGCTTACAAAATGTTATACAGATAAAGAGAAAAAAGCAGACAAGATAACTCATGGGAAACGTTTGGTGAAACAACCTCATTGTATCTAGCGTAGCTGGCACACGAGTACTATGTTGCCTCTTAGCTGACATTTCCAGGCTGCTATTTTCTTTTGGGTTAAGGGGTACATGAACTGAACAATGTTGCTAAATCAAGCTATATGGCACTGTCTCTTTTAGTTCCACATACCTTCCCTGCAACTGTGGTTTCCTCCAGCATCACGCCTGTTCCGTTATCCTGCTTTATTTTGTTTGATTGCTTCCCCTCCCCCTCAAAGTGGCCTCACCTTCAGCAGCACTTCGTCAGCACCACCATGGCCGTTTATGAGCATATTATTGCACATGATCTAGGGCAAGATATTTGGAAAGGCCACAAAGGCCATGGCTTTGGGGGGACTGAAGCCCAGGGGGGTACGGGGTACATAGACATGAAAGAAGGGTTGTCACATATGAATGAGGAGGCTGAAAATAGGAAGCAATATATGAAAAGGGAACTGATGCTCGAGGGAGCTGTTCATGCATCTGAGGGACTGTAGTACATGGATGATACACATAGAAGAGGGGGCTGCACATGGAATGGGAGGGGTGCTGTTGCACATGGAGGTGGAACCACAACATACTTGGTCTTGGGGCACACAAAGTATAAATCTGGCCTTGGCATGATCACAGACCATGCATTTCCAGTAAGAAACTACTCATATGCTTTCTTTTACTGGGTAGACGTTGGGGATTCTTTTACTTGGTAGGTGTTACGCAATCCCTAATGGATTTTTACACAGATGACATTACTTGTGGAGAAAAGCAAGGATAGGATAACTGTATAGGCAATTAATAGTATTGCTCAGAGCCAATGATGGCCAGGTCCCTGGATACCCAGCAGGTCTCTGGTTGATACATCTGTGCTATGGGGGGGAGGGGGTAGATATTTGCAGCACTTGTCTTGTGTATAGTGAGAACTGCCGAAGGCTAAATTGTGTATTAATGGTGCTGCATGAAGCACCCTCAGTAAGAACTTATATTCAAACAATCCAACACAGCTAAGTTTAATTTATGGTTGTATTCACATGACTGCTATCCTACAACTGCTATTTAGTTAACGTTCAGCTACTCCATGATGTTTTGATATAACCCAGCAGATGGTTTAGCAACTTAAAGTGAGCCTGAGCCAAAGCACAGGTCAAAAAGGAAATACTTACCTTAGAAGAGGGAAGACTGTGGAGGCTTCCTTCCTCGGTCCTCCTCACTCCTGCCACCATTCAGAAGGACCTTCCTTAACATTGGGGCCGCGCTACTTTCCTGGCACGAGCACAGCGGTGCCGCTTCCTGCGCGAGCATGGCCGCACCTGCAAAACAGCACTGAGCCACTTGTGCACATGCAGTACAACCGCGCTTTTGCCTGAAGATTAGCAAGGCCCTAATATTCCCACAGACAAGCCCTTGTTGGTAATCTTCAGGGGGGAGGGGGGGTCCGTGCTCACCAACAGGGGACAGTAGGATGGTGTGGGAAGTTTGTATACAATTCAGAGGCTTTCCTCTCATTCAAGTGTACCAGAGATCTTATGATACAAAGAATCAATACTTACCTGGGGCTTCCTCCAGCCCCTCGCAGTCCTCCCACAGTCTACCGTGATCAGCCCCGATAATTGCTACAGTTGCGTCAGTCCAGGTCTTCTGCGCATGCGTGGGAGGTCCGTACATGCACAGAAGACCCAGGCTGGACCGGACTAAAGCAATTACCAGAGCTGATCCAGCTGAAAGGCAGACCGCGGGAGGACAGCGAGGGACTTACACATGTTTTGGGGCTGGAGGAAGCCCCAGGTAAGTATTGATTCCTTGTAATGTAAGATCTCTGGTTTCCTTTAACCTCCTTAGCGGTAATCACGAGTTCAGCTCGGGGTGGAAAAAACATGCCAGGAGCAGTATCCTCGAGCTAAACTCTTGGTAGACGACGGGAGGTCTGTGCAGAGCAATGTGCGCAGCGGGTGTTTTAACTCACCTCCCGGGGGATCCCAACGTCGGCTGCCATTCCACTTCCTCTCCTCCAAGGCTCTGATTTCCCTTGGTGAGATCCCCATCTGTCATCATGACAACAGCCGGCAATCTCACTAAAAGGGTTACAGCGCCACCCGAAGGATGGAGGGAAAACTGCAGCGCTAGATCCCAGGGAGGTGAGTGAGAGCTGAGCTGCTGCAGAACTCCTTAGCAGCATGATTTTTTTTTCAGGTTTTAGGATCTTAAAGAATGCAAAAAATTTACACCGCTTTTGGACCCTAAAATCTGGAAAGAATCATAACGCCAAGGGGGTTAAGTAAGTATGTACTTTCATACCTAAGGTTCTGGTACACTTTAATATCAGAGACATTTCAAAAAGCTCCAATCCATGCCTGCTAGCCAGATCACTTATGTTCTTCACTATTCCCTGAGGTTAGTAAATCACCCTGTCTTGTCTTCTGACACCTTTGTAGATGTGGTTTGGGATCGTACATCTGTATGTCTCTAGGTTGTGCACTGCGCCTGAAATGATTCAATCTACTTTAGCTGCTGTATACATCCACTTACATCACAACCTGTTCCAGGACTCCAAAATGTGAAAATTCCAAATGCAGTTTTTTCTTACCTGTGTTGATTCTGGGGTAGATTAAAAAACTGGAAGAAGGAAAAATATGTTTCCCATAGCAACCATTCAAATTCTCGCTTTTATTTTCAGATTACAGCTGGAATCTAAATGGCTGTTTTGAGCAACACAGACACCTTTGATCAGTTTCCAAACAAAATGAGTTACATCTGCCTCTGATGCTCAGTTGCTCCCCTATCAGGAGATTGTTTACACTAAATCATCAGAGAAGGGACAAAAAAAAGTCAGACAGGGCTGTTGACTTCACGGAGTCGACAGTGAAAGAGAGAAAGTCCTATTGAACAAAGCTTCAGTTGTATCATCAAAAGGTATGAGTGGAATCATACTTGTTAGGGGAGCGTAGCCACAACTTTTGTCTGCATACGTTTCTGAGTTCAGGCTTACTTTAGACACATGTATTCCATTATAATTAGAAAAAAATACACGTATTGAGGCACGAACTCCATCCAATTAACACACAGTAACCACAGACAAACAGGGCAGCACGGTGGCATAGTGGTTAGCACACTCGCCTTGCAGCACTAGGTCTCCAATTCATATCTCAGCCAGGGCACTATCTGCAAGGAGTTTGTATGTTCTCCTGTGTCTGCATGGGTTTCCTCCTACATCCCAAAAACATACACATAAGTTAATTGTCTTTCCTCTAAATTTGCCCTAGACTATGATACATGCACTACACATTACATAAATAGACACATTTATATGGCAGGGATTAGATTGTGAGCCCCCTCTGAGGGACAGTTGAATGACAATACAAATATAATTGCTATGATAGGCGATACGTCAGTGAGCATTATGAAAATACAACAAGATGTACTGGCATATATCTGCATAGATATCATTTCTATAATGAAGAGGCTAATATTAACAAAGATGGCTACTATCTACATTACAGTTCAATTGTTTTTGATGATTTCTAATAGCTCCATCTTCATATGGTTTTACTTGTATATTGTTATACTCATACTCTTGTTTCAGAATAAGTAAATGTTTTTCGAGAACCTCCTAAGTATGTTTATTATATCATACTGTATGTCCAATTCTAGCAAAATACACACTTCTTTGTTATTCTTATAATGGTTGGACTACCCATCTGGCTTGCATTTTTGTAATGTTTAAAAATTCAATAAAAATCATTTAGTTAAAAACAAAATGACAAGACAATATACTCCGTACAGCTCTGTGGAAGATGTTGGCGCTATAAAAATATGAAATAATAATATTAATAATAATAATAATAATCTGCAGGCGCAACCATTTGTAAAGATAGACCATGGAGAAAACTTACCACATACAGTGCTCAAAAACGGTGTTAAAACCAGGTACCATAATTTATTGCCAAACATAAGCACAGAATTCACCAGAAGAGTGTGACCCCAATTCTCCATAAATGCATAAATCGGCAGGACCCCATAACCCTTGGGGAGTGCAAGACTTGACAACATGGACCGGTCCCATACAACCACACCACCAACCAAACAGACTCATTTGACAGCAAATAAAGAGCATTTTCTCCGAGTTCCCCATTGCTGAATCGTGCTGCTCAGCCTCACTTGCGGTTGTGGGTGTCTTGCGAGGGCAAAAGTAGATCTCACCACTCCCTTACGGATAAGTCCATGATAGTCCCTGCCCCTTTCCCTCCCCCAATCATATTACTAAGCTGTCCACAAATGGGCCAATAGGAAGGTTTAGAAAGGAAGAGGCAAAACTTATCTAATGCAAGGTTCATATTTGCAGAAAATTCGTATTTTCTGATGCATTTTTACAGACCCTGTGCACATGTGTATGCATAAAACGGTTTGCACACAGTGACCTTTACCATGTAATGGGATGTTCATTTTTTTATCACTTGTGAAAATTCACATCATATATGAACAAGCATATTGATCTATACACGTTGTCCATTCTAATGCAAATTTACATTGTGGAAAAATGTATGGGGATGAGACAAGAGTAACATGCGCCTTAGAAGGAACAAGGATTATTTGGGAACTACAGAGAATGTTTTAGTATCTTAGATTCGGGACTTGCAGCAGCAACTTACTAGCCACTGGCGTAAATATGGGGTAGCAGCCGGTGGCCTCCGAGGAGGAGGGGCCCGGACTTCTTCCTTCCTCCTCCTCCACTAGGCCTCCCTCCTGCACTCCCCTGGTTGTGTACTTTTATCCAGACCTACAGATCAGCGGATCTGCCGGGGATCTGAGCGCCAGCAGGGTGAGCAATCATTCGTTTCACCCTGCATCCAGCTCACTGGCAGTGTACATATACATACGCCCTCCTCCCCCGTAGTCATGGAGGTAAGGAGGCAGGGCCGGATTTAAGCCAAGGCCACATAGGCCATGGCCTAGGGCACCACATGATTAAGAACGGGTGAGCAATAGGCTATACTAGGGGGAAAGTAATGGTCTCCTGGCTACTTAAACTGGAGGGATGGGTCTTCAGGCTATCTAAACTGGGAGAGGGTCATGTTTCTATGTACACTAGAGGGAAGGCTGAACGGGCTACCTATACTGGAGGGGGCCATCTGGCTATTTATACTGAAGGGGGTGGCTGCTGACAGTAGCCTTGGGCAGTAAAGAGTACAAATCCGGCCCTGCAGGAGGTGGTCTGAATCTAGGGACCCTAAATGTTTCGCAGGAGGGGCCCCGTCAGGTGTAGTTATGCGCCTGCAACTAGCTATGCAAACACGACTATAGGCAACTCTAGCATCGCTTTTACCTTTCAGAGCCCAAACATGTCATGAGCTCCAGATAAACATATATGTTCATACACAGAAATAACCAAGGCCAGAGTGGCAGAAAAGGCTAAACACGTATCAGTCAAGGTAATACTATTCCAGGGAATGGTAAGCTATCCAATTTCTGTATTTACCCATGTTATTACTATATATACCCTCGAGCATGAAACAAGACATGTCCTTCCATTTACGTACACAATACCCTTATTTATGTTATAGAAGCTGTGCTGACAATGTGAGCGGTGGCCCAAGGAAAACCTCTGTTAAATGAGAACATCATTGAAATCCAGGGTTTGAAAATATATACTAGAATCTACAAGTAATAACTCAAACAAAAATCACTGTGCAAAACACAACAAAATGCTGTTCTCAAAAACAAAAAAGTATGAAAAGGGCGCTTTGCATTAACGTCCTTGTAATTTTGCTAATGTTTAATAAAAAATAAATAAATAATAATACTTGTTTGAAATGGATTGGTTTTGACAGCACAATATATATTTATAAGGTTGATGGCAGGTTTCATATTTTGTGTGTGCCCCATGTAACCAGAAAGCTTTGCAGCAACATTATCCATACCTGTCAGAGGTAATAATCTGTAATAATCCTTCAAAAACAGGTGGCTTTGACCCATCTGGAAAATAAGGGATTTCGCCTAGCCAATGAAAGGCACAAAATCCATGTAATAAATGTCTTATCTTCATAAAATGAGGGCCATTTGAGCTGTATTAAAGCATGAAGCATATTTAGCTTGCCGTACAATGGATGTCGCAGAGATAGCGCTAGACGGATAAAGAAGGATGCTTTTTTCTCTTTTTGTGAAAAAGGGATTATTACCGTTAGAGGCTCACTGGCGCCAGCAATAACCTAGCTGGAAACCTGATGTTTTATTCTGATTTTCTGACTGAAGGGTTTCGCCGCTCTAATTGGTTTAGAAAGACCCAGTCTTTTTGTAGGTTGTGACATGTTAGGTTAGTGTTGACATCAATGTTGGCTGTCAGAATATTTTTTTTATTCCACGCAGTCATTTTCATACGATCGTCTATACTAAAGGTTTGTTTCTGCCTTAGTCTTAAAGGGAACATTAACAGAGTTAAAAAAAAAAAAAGTTTCACTTACCTGGGGCTTCCCCCTGCAGCCATCCAGTGCCCTCGCCACTGTCGCCAGTCCTCGATGATGCTCCAGTCCCCCACCACGGCTTAGTTTCATTTTCGGTTGGCGGGCCAATACGCCTACGCAGGCACAGTAAGAGGAAACCACTACTGCGCCTGTGGAGGACGCTCTTGATGACGGGGATGCGCACGGCCAGGGCCTTGCAGTTGCAGGCGCAGTGGCCCACCGACTCTCAGTTGACCAAAAATGAAACTAAGCCATGGCGGGGGACCGGAGCATCATCGAGGACTGGCGAGGGCACAGGATGGCTGCAGGGGGCTTGGGGAAGCCACAGGTAAGTGAAACTTTTTTTTTTTTTAACTCAGTTAAGGTTCCTTGAAGCAAACCTGCCGAATAGGAAATACGTCACTGCAATTCCCCCGATCTGTGCATGCACGCCGCACCGTTACAATCTACAAAGATGGTTTGCGATGCCATTGACTCCCATGGAGTCGTGCTCCCCTCAGTACCACACTCACTGCTCGCAAATGCGCAGCAGCTTCTGCGCCGACTGGACCACGTCCATTGCATTGCGTTGCACCGTGGGTACTATAGCCTGTCTCAGAGATTAATGGCCACTGTGGTGGGGGAGAGTTCCACAATACGACTCAACGCTGTTTGTGTGAAGTGGGACGCAGGCATCTTTCTATGCTAATTAGCAGTGCCAATGTAGGTGTTAAAATTACCACCCAGCTAAGCAGTTGTGTAGGAGAATCCCATAAATCACAGTGTTTTAATGCAGCAGGAACAGCCATACTATCCTAGGAAAAAAAAAAAAGTAGATAAATACTTGTTCTAGTTACATAACATACGTTTTGATGTCAGTTAATTTTATATCCTATATAATAATGGCCAAGTGTCCCTGCGTGCACCTGTCCCTGTGCCTGTGCGTTTGCTCTACTGCGCATGTGCCACATGGACAGGCGTTGGGACTGGAGGAGGACAGGCACGCGCGTGCAGCAGTGACATGCGGTGGTGACAGACCTAGAGACCATTTTTAAACGGGCTTAGGTCAACTGGTAGTAAATAGAGAGAAAACTTTTCCTGGCATTTTACATTTTTACTTCTGACCAAAGCCAATCCTGATGTCTTTTTCTCCCTTACTCCTTTTTTTTCCCCTAGAAACTGCACTGTCATATCTAGTTTCCTTTGTAAACACACGTGAGCACAGCATAGATTGCATTTCAGCTGCTTCTCCCTTCTCAGCCTTGTGTCACACTGAACTGCCTCAGCCAATCAGTGAGGAGCAGGAATGTGGGTGGGGAGATCATGAGCTTCCTTCTCGTCAGCAATGTATCAATTAGAGCCAGGCTGACTGAGATAAGATTTATTACAGCAGTAACATTTATGATTAGACTGGAATGTTTGCAACGCAGGGTTAGATTGCAGGCTGCATAATAAATACAGAGCAGTGGGTAAATGGAATTTTATATTGTGGCTGACAATCCCACGTTAATAATAGTTCTGAGGTGCTCATCTTCCTGGCTTGCCTACGCCTAAAATCAGCCCTGGGGATAACTTAAAGTGAACCTAAAGTCAAGTAAAAAAAATGAGATTAACTCACCTGGGGCTTCCCTCAGCCCCTTGCAGCCGATCGGTGCCCTCTCAGCCCCGCTCCGTTGGTCCAGGACCCACCGGCGAACACTTCCGGTTCTGCCGTCACTGGCCGACAGGCATGGGAACGCGAGTGATTGTTCGCATTCCCAGCCTGTATATCGCCCCCTATGCTGCTTTTGCGGCCGGTGACGGCCAAACCGGAAGTGTTCGCCGGCGGGTCCTGGAGCATTGGAGCGGGGCTGCGAGGGCACCGATCGGCTGCAGGGGGCTGAGGGAAGCCCCAGGTGAGTTAATCTCATTTTTTTTTTACTTCACTTTAGGTTCACTTTAAAGAGGAGCTGTCAGCCATACTATCTCAGAGGAAAAAAAACAAATATATAAGTAGATAAATACTTGCTCTACTTACATAACATATGTATTGCACTGTCCACGTTATGATTCCTGTGAATTGTATAAAGGAAAAGTAGAGAATTCTATTCTAGACAGTTTCCATATTGACTGTGGCTATTTTGAAGCCAGTTGTGATGTAATATCCGCCCTTAGTCCCCTCTGCCTGATTTGCCCGCCCTTCACTATAGAAAGTGCATTGTTTCAGCCTGAGAAACTTTGGCCAATCAGAGAGGAACAGAGGCGTGGGAGGGGAAAACAGGAGGGAAAGAGACTTCAGCCAATCAGGCTGCATTAGTTAAGTCTGAGGGGAAGTAGGGAAGCAAAAAAAAGACAACCCAGCATGCCCTGCAACTTCTCTTTTGTGTACCAAATTTTCTGTGTACCAAATAAGAGTCATATAAACAAGAAAAGTAATAGTGATTTTAAACTTTCGGATTGCCTGATTAGCATCCTTATTACTTGTTTACCAGATAAAAATAAAGAATTGATTTTGGATTTTATGCCCGACAGTTACTCTTTAAAGTTACTCCCCCTAATTGTGCACGCTGGGAGCAGCCAGTACAAGGGGTCTCAGTCTAACTTTTGAATATATTTTACATGACATAAGCAAAAAAGAAAAAAGAAAAAAAAAATAAGAGGACCTTTTACTTGCTTCTTTTGACGGTGGCAGGGGTGGAAGCAGAAACTTATAATTCAAGACGTAAACAACAGGTGACTATCATCACCGACATTACTATGATATATGAAAGGCAGTAGACCGCTATATCCCATAATTGAGGTATTACTATTGGATGAACTGATCCTTCAGTACTCCTGACGGTAATATGGCTAAATAACCCATATATTGTAGTTGCTTTAGCAAGATGAGAATTCCTTAAGGTCAACCAGCTGAGCTAGGTTATTATTATGAGTCCATAGAAAGCATACACCAGATAAAACTACCACTTAATTATAGGAGTTTTACACTCATAAAAGTGAAATATGACCGGTTGTAAACAGTTATAAATAATAAATGGGCGACAGAGGCGGGGGAGGGAAGGAGCATGTGGCAAGTGTTTGGCCTTCCCTAGAGTAATGCTGCTTCTTAACCTGACATCCACTCACTATTCAAGTATGTGTGTCATATTCACTAAATGTGTGATGTGTGTTTGGGAAGGAAACATAGTCATGCAAGATTAATGCTGACACAGATCCTTGATTTTAATGTGTAATCATACTTGGTGGCAGCAGGACGGGACAGAACAGCGTCAGGCTAAACAAGCAGTACAGCTTAATAACATGCTCCGGGCTAAGCCACTATCAATATAGAATCTAATGATTTCCAGCTCATCAGCTAAGAAAAGTTTCATAAACATCTTTTCTAAGGCAATCACTCAGGCAACCGTTCACACTTATGTGCTGCTATAGTGCATTACGGCTTAACCTACACAATACAACGCATTATGCAAGCCACTGCAGCGAATCTACAATGTGGTTTATGGCATACACTTATTATTGTCGTTATTATCATTTAGTATTTGTATAGCACTGACCTCTTACACACAGTGTGAAGTCAAAAAGTGTTGCAACCTTTAAACTGACACGGAATCGAAGGAAGAAAAAAAAAAAGGTATGATATAATTAATTGTATGTATAGTATAGATAATGAATAGAACATTAGTAGCAAAGAAAATAGTGTCATTTATATTTACAGATATATAGCTTTTTTTTATAACATTGCATAATTCTGTCATATTTGCAATTTATAAACCACACTCTGTATTTTAAACTATAAAACAAGCAGAGCTAATGACCCTTTAAATTTACCTGCAGTAAAATCTCATTTAAATCTGCCTCTGACTGTTTCTTTGAAGTATAAGTGCTCCAGAAAACAGCACTGTAGCGGACACAAGTTGGGTCAGAGAGCTTAGAGAAGCTCTTTTGCATAGATAACTTACATTTCTTAACTCTTCCTGTGCTGGAAACAATATGAGATTAATTTCTGTACCACCAATGTTCTATTCCTTAGCTGTACTACACATACAACTCATAAGTTTATTTTTACTTTGGGTTTGCTTTACAGAGATATTTTATTATTTTGTGATTCAATGGAATATGGCTTAATCTGGCCATTGTTTTTTTTCTATAGTAGTACAAAATTGAAAAAATGCCACCTTCGGTTGATTTCTCTAAAACTGAAATGAGGCACAGATAGGTGCGTCCATCTAAAAATGGTGCAGGGAGAAAAATGGCGCACCGTTCTGCCGATAAATGTATCAGAAAATGCTATTTACCATTTTAATTTAAATTCATTAAAACGGTAAATAGCGTCTTATGATACATTTATTGCAGAAAGGTGCACCATTATAAAATGCAGGGGGGGCTAGTACAAGCAGTGGGGGTCGGGGGAGAGAGGCAGCGGGATACTGCAGGGAATAGGCATAGGTGGAGGAGGTGTGTAATATGCAAACATTACATATGTATGCCTGCGATCGCTCCTTCCCTCCGCTCCTTCACTTCCTAGTTTGTTTGCTGTAGTCCTGCAGCCAGCCAATCACCATGCGGAGACTGAAACCACATGGTGATTGGCTGGCTGCAGGACTACAGCAAACTAACAGAAGAAGTGAAGGAGCGATCAGCGGCCCGGGACAAGGTATTGTATGCATTTTGCACACACCCTCCACCTATGCCTATTCCCTCCAGTGTTTGCTGCCTCTCTCCCCCCGGCCCGCCCCCCGCATTTTTTAACACTTATAACGCAATTTAGCGTTATAAGTTTAAGGCACACTGCCTGCGCCATTTTTTAACACTTATAACGCTAAATAGCGTTATATAATGTAAGTCTAATAAGTCTATTGCAAACACAGCTGCAATATGTGCAACAGCAGATACACCAGCTACACTAATGTGCAGTATATTAATGTAGTGCACATACAACTGTGGCTATGTATTATGTAAATCCTTTTGTTACTGCTTCAGGCAAAGAGGTGGAAAATTATGTGTGATTTTTTTTTTGTTTTTTTGTTTTTGTTGTATACAATTGTGAACAATGTGACATTACAGATGTTTTTTATGTGCCAGCAAGGTCCGAGCACTACAACAATCTGTTGCAAGTCAGTTGCAGATGGTTTCTGGCATTTTCACTTAAAAAATTGCAACTGTTTCTTAACCACTTAAGCCCGAAGGGTTGTTTATTTTTTGCATCTGAGCAACTTTCACCTCCCATTCATTTTCCAATAACTTTATCACTACTCATCACAATGAGTTGGTCTATATCTTGTTTTTTTCCACCACCAATTAAGCTTTATTTGGGTGATACATTTTGCTAATTATTTTATTCTATATCTATTTGAACAGGAATATTAAGAAAGAAATGGAAAACAAATCATTATTTCTCAGTTTTTGGCCATTATAGTTTGAAATAAATACATGTTACCGTAATTAAAACCCATATATTTTATTTGACCATTCGTCCAGCTTATTACACCCTTTAAATTATGTCCCTACCACAATGTATGGCGCCGATATTTTATTCAGAAATAAAGGTGCATTTTTTTCAATTTGTGTCCATCACTATTTACAAGCCAATGATTTAAACAATTATATTAATATACTCCTTTGACATGCATATTTAAAAAGTTCAGACCCTTAGGTAACAATTTTTTTTTTATTTTTTTTTTAAATTGTAATTTTTTTAATTTTTTTGTGTTAAAAATTGTGTGTGGGTAATTTTTGGTGTGGGAGGTAAACCGCTAATTATAAATGTAAAAAAAGGTATTCATTTATTAAAACATGGATGTGTGTGTAGTTTTACTATCTGGCCACAAGATGGCCACAGTGAAAAAGAAGCGTGATCTTATGCTTCGATCATTGATCGCTGGGCTAACGGCCGACACCGGGAGCACACGCGGCCCGCGGGAGTGCTCGCAGCCCAACTGGACGAGAATATTCGTCCAGTTGGGCTTAAGTGTTTTTAATAACCTGTTTAAAAATTTAAGCGCGGACGATTTTCAAAATCACCATGAAAACGCTTGTGCAATGATTCTCTATGAGAGAGTTCATATCTGAGTGGTTCGCTTGCGATCCACTTAGAAAAGCGTGAGTGTTTTGTTTTTTTTAAATACATTGTATTTATGGTTTCCAGATTTTTTTCCGGATCAAAAGACGGAAGCGCTCTGCAAAAGCGCTTACAAAAACGCCCACAAAAACGAGGAAAAGTGCAGAAAATCACCGGAAAATGCTTTAAAAAAACGTGGGAAAAAAAGCCCACCGCGGACACACGAGCCGAACGCAATGTGAACAAGGCCTAAGAGCTTTTCAAATGACAAGCGCTCAGAAAAGTGCTGCTAGTGGGTCCCGGGCCTTACCGTGTGCTTCACTAACAGATTTTACAGAGGTTATGTTTGTTTTCCTTTTTTTTATTAATTTTGTAAAGTGTGCACAACCACCAGTCGACTCCTATGCAATTGTTAGTAACATTACACAGCTGTTTGGTAATATTTGGAATTTTTTTGCTCCAAAATTTAATATTCTGCCTTTCCTGCTAGTAAAATTGTGCTAGTCATCTGTCAATTCTTGTGCAATTTTTAATTAAGAATGCTCTCCTGTTTGATAATACTGGGGGGGGGGGGCAGGGGGGTTAGTGTACTCAGCAAATTTATTTTACAGAGTCAGTCTCTCAACGTGTCCAAATCTGCATACAAATGCAAAAAGAAAGGAAATGCATAATACATTTAAAATTGCATGAAGTGCATGAAAATAACTGCATTAATTAAAATCTCAGAAAACTACCTGAGGGCTGGAACCCGCAGGAGCGCTTTTGGCAGCGTTTTGGCAGCACTGCGATATGCTAGCAGTTTGCCAAAACGCTGGGCTAATGTTAATGGATGGGGCAACTTCCACAGGAGCGTTTGCGTTTCTCAGAAACGCAAACGCAGGACATGCAGCATTTTGGGAGCGTTAGCGCTTCAATGTAAAGTATTGAACCGCTAGCGGAAACGCTCAGCAAAACCTAAACTGAGCGGTTTTGCTAGCGTTTTGCGGTTCAGCACACTGTAACAAAATGAAAAATAATTCACAGGACCAATCAGGATAAAAACGCAAAACGCAAAACGCTAGGCACCCGCTGGGGAAAAAAATACAATGTTGCAAAACACGACCAAAAACGCGCATGAATCCGCTTGCAAACCGCTCAGACAAAACGCTAGCGGTTGCGTTTTGCGTTTGCTGATTTCAGTGGGTTCCAGGCCTGAAAGAGAGGACTAACATCAATATCTTCCTTAAGACCCAGTGGAGCTAAGGTGTTTCATTTGTATATCCAAAAATCCTACTGGGAGCAGAATCTATGAAAGCGCTTACTTAATGCATGCCTGATAAAGTACTACTTTAAAGGTTATTATGCCATCTTTTAGAGCAGAGAGGAAGTGCTTTAAAGAAAAACATTTCTGTGTAACAGCTGATACAAAAGTAACCGGATTTAAACGTTAGCACCAGGTCCTGGCTGAGAGGAATCCACCAGACACTGACTGACTTTGATGAAATTATCAAAGATTTATTTGTGACATAACGGTGGTCACTGGTAGCTTCAATCAACCAGTAACACTTCAACAACACAATACACCTCCCTTGCACATCACAGGTCAAAATACACAAATCTCCTGGGGCCTGATTCACAAAGCGGTGCAAACTGTTTAGCACGGGTGTGCTAAACAGTTAGCACGTGAAGTGGCATTCGCGGACTTTTGCATGCGCAAAAGTCCACGATCACGCGAATCGCGGCACTTTGTGCGCGCAAAAGTCCGCGAACGGTACTTCTCGTGCTAACTGTTTAGCACAACCGTGCTAAACAGTTTGCACCGCTTTGTGAATCAAGCCCCTAGTCTTCAAAGTTAAGTTACATACAAATTATATAAGGAATTTGAGCTACAAAGGTCTTCTTGTACAATCAATCACTTTACATGCATGTTTACATCACTTTACCACTGTTGGGTGCGTGGGCTGGGGAAGGGGATGGTCTACTGAGCAATTTAGGTTCCTAAACAGTTCTCAGTCCCTTGCAACCAAGTCCAAGCTAAATTGCTCAGCAAAACCGTGGGGGAACTTGTGACAGTTCTTAAAGATGGTACTGTATAGTTGCACAGTTCGTTGGTTGATCCCAAAAAGGATGTTCACCTTGCTCAAAGATCTGTCAGACTCTACCCTTGAGAATATACCACAAACCCACTTAACACACCTCTCTGGACGGGGCCTCCCAAAATAAACAAAATAAAATATCAATCAAATAAACAAAAAGGTTAGGATAATAAAAGTAAACAAAATAAAAGATAAAGTGACCAATGCACCCAGCTATGCCACCCAGATCACTCTCCCACAATATAACTCTTTTAGTGCACTGATTTTTAGGCTGAATAAGCTCTAATTTAGAGTTGTTGCAAAACCTGTACTCCAAGTAAGTTAACTCTGTATCTTGGTCAGATGTCAGTTCACTTCTTACTGTAGCACACTTTTAGTATCACAAGGCGCAATGCAACTCCTCCTCTTTTCACTTATCTTCTTTGAGGGCCCGTTTCCACTGTTGCGACGCGATTTCGCCGGCATCCCGACGCTTGTAAAAACGCATGCGGATGCGTTTCTGCATGCATTTTACCCGCGATTTCGCGTGCGATTTTGCATGGCAGGGTGCCATGCGAAATTAACCATGACTCTGCCAGGGCAAAATAACATTGAAAAAGGTGCGAAATCGCACGCGAATCGCGGGTAAAAACTCATGTAAAAAACGCATGTGTTTTTCCTATTAAATACATTAGCGGCGATTCGCATGGATTCCCGACGCAGGCGAATTCTGTGGGTCCCGTCGTGCAGATTTGGCCCGCCGCCAAATCGCTCCCGCACGCCGCACATATGGAAACAGCCCCGGCCACTTCAATGTACCAAGCGAATCCGCATGTCGGCGCCGCATGCGGATTCGCTATGGTGGAAACGAGCCCTAATACTGACAGGATCTCTTTACTCTCACGGCCTTAGTAATTTCCGGTTTCTTTAGGACCGTGTACTTAAGTAATATGCATAAATCACACTTTGGTTCACTTCTTGTATCAAACTCTTAGTAACACTTCAGAACATAGCACAGAAGAACACATGAACTTTAACTCTTGACTTGAAACGGACTTGACAAGAACAATGTCTCAATAACAGGACTTAATGCAAGCGGGGTGCTGTGTCAGCTTTGCGGGGTACTTATGGAGGCTGTTAATTTCTCTTAGTGGCCTTTACTCTCAATACACTTTATATAAGCGGCAGAAGCCTTCTTCACTTTAGCTGGGCAGCTCTATCTTGCATCAACAACTGTATCATCAACACAAGGTCTCTGTATCTTTAAAGCTTTCGCTCACAAACAGTCTCTAGTAACAGCACTTTGAACAGAACTGGCCTCTTCAGGTTCTGGGTTGCTAGATTTCTATCTCAGCAAGCCTCCGCTGAACACTGGCTACTAACTGAAAACACGCTGTAACTTGAAGTTTGCTCTCAGGCCTAATACTCATCTGGTTGCTGGGGTCCTTTCTGTCCGGACTAGCAGGGATGCTCGGGTAGTGCTTTTTATTACCCGCCCGGATCCGGATACCCAGATATCCGGATCCGACCTAGCGGATATTCGGATCCGATCCGGATATCCGACCAAATTACCCGTGGGTACCCGACCTATTCGGGTATCCGGATAGAATACCCGGAAGTGCCCTTTAAATAGCTTTAAAATGGTTTTTAGGGTAAATGATGCATGTAGCATCATGTTTTTTCTTAAAGGGAAATACTAATTAATTATTTGGTGGACATAAAATGAAAAAAAAAAAAGCTGTCAATTAACATCAGGACTAGGTTCCAGACAGCGGTCGTGCAGCCCACATTGTGTCCAAAGTCCAATCGCACAACTGGGACATGACAGTTTTCAGCCCAGACACCTCCAAAAAAATGACACCGCAATTGTGTTTTGGGTTGAATATAGGTGGCGGTATCAGCAGCATTGGCCTGTGGCACCGTGGCGGCCAGATTGGGGAGGTGAAGATTCTCCTGTGGCCAGAATGGGATGCTGCGGCTTTTCTCCCTGTGGCGGTTGGGGGTTGAGTGGTGCGGCTGGTGGTAGTGGCAGAAGGATGTGGTGGGTCCCGCATTCAACGGCCACTGTCTGCAATGCTGATCCTCCGTGCCAAACCCACCGACGCATCCTCCTCCTCAGAGTCAGAGCTGACATCCCCATCCTGTGGATGGTAGTCACGGTCCTTCCTCCCATCAACATCATACCCCCCCTTCTCAAATCCCAGAACATCCTCCTCAAACTCCTTGTGGCTAACAGCCCTGAGTTCAATCGCGGCGCCTGGAGTGAAAAGCTAGCTGACTGAGGGTAGGCTGCCCGCTGCGGTCGACACTGACACGGCAGACCTTTTGAGGGTGGCTGTAATGTTGCTCCCTGTCCTCTTGCCCTTGCTGCCCCTCCCCCAGCTGCCGGTGCCAGCAGACATAGTACAACTTATACGTGATGTTGTCACCAGATGATGTGGGGTACTTTTACTTTAATAAAATCGGGGTTGGACTTTACATCAAATCAGCACGGAGTGACAGACCGCAGAGTAGAGGACAGACTGTCCTGTGTCACATAACACTGTGTTATGGTGGCGGCCTGGCAGGTACACACGGTGCGTTCCTGCACTCGATTTCCCGCTCGATTCCCGTCGACTCGATTTTCCGACATGTCCGATTTGCATTTCGATGGATCGTTAGGTCGATTTGGCATACTTTACATGCGAATCGACCTAACGATCCTTCGAAACGCAAATCGGACATGTCGGAAATAATAGAGTCAGCGGGAATCGAGCGGGAAATCGAGTGCGGGAACGCACCGTGTGTACCCGCCAGGCTGCCGCCATAACAACTAACTGCAGTACTAACTACAATACAATGACACAGTAGACCTCCTATTCCCTATACTGTCCTGCTGGCCTACACAGACTCAGACACAGACAGGACCTAACTGAGTGAATGAAAGCAAACCATTACAAGCTAGCTAGCTAAAACAAACAATAGAACAATAGCGTAGTGAAGATGTTTAGCACTCAAAGCTTTATGTTTATCACTGTATACAGCACTTGCTAAGCCAGCACTGGAGCAAGTCTGTCAGTGACCAGCCAGCCACACAAGCAAGGACGATCTGTCTCATCATGCCAACCCTCCTTGCTATACAGGGGGGCTGGCCAGGGTTCCCTTCTGTGATTGGGTGCCAGGACTTAGGCTGATAGGCCTCTGATTGGCTCAATGAGGTCAGGTGGAGCTGGCCAGGGTTCCCCTCTGTGATTGGTTGCTAGGGCTTCTGCTGGGAGCCCTCTGATTGGCTGAATGACATCATCTCCTTACTAGTTACGCTATCCGGATAGTGGCCCAGGTATCCGGATCCAGATCCGACCCGGATAGTGGAAAAATGGTCGGATACCTGGGTTTACCGGGTACCCGGATCCGGATGAGCATCCCTGCGGACTAGCTCAGATGGACTCTGCGCACACTGCCTCTGGTCACTGTATGGCTGGGTTTCCTCTGCCTTACTTGCTCCACTGCTGTAGTCTCTGCGTGGCTACCGGGTCCCCTCTTAGTCTCCGGAGTGACTGCTGCGGCCTTCCTCTACTTGTGGCCTCCTTTCCCACTCCTCACCGCTGCTTCTATCTCCTCCTAAGTTCAACTCTCCTCGCTCTCTGGCGCGCTCTGGCTAGTTCTATCCAGTCCCTCCGGCTACACCCTACTAGCTCTGCCCTTCTGCGCCTGCGCTGTAGCTTCCGACAGGCCGCACAGGGCTTCTGAAAAGTTCCACTGCTGTGTGCTTTGGTCGCTTAGCAACAGTCAATGCGACCATTACAACGCCTCCACTCCTCTCCCATGCGCCGTTTTGGTTCCACAGACAAGCATCTAAGGCGAAACTTAGCCTTAGATGCTAGTTACCTCACACATAGAAATACATTGGCAAAACTTTTGGGACCCTCTTTTAGAGGATTACACAAATCCTTCAATAAATCTGCAGTGTGTCTACTTCCTGGACTCAAGGAAGCAGATATAGCGTTTGCGTCCATGAAAGTGTTTACCAATTAGCTGCTCTGCCATGGTAGTCAGCTGACACAGATAGATCAGATTACACTGGTGGTTAGTCTCAAATGAGGGGGGGATTAGACAAGCTAAATTCTCTAAAAACATACAGGGTGCATTTCTCTCTGTTTACCTTCTCTCCTCTGCTAAAGTTCGGATCCACTTTAAGAGTTGTGTCGGGGCATTCATTGTAATTGTTTAGCGCTGTTGTATTTTTCTGCAATTCTTGCCTCTGCAGGCATACAATGTATTCCCATTTCCCGAACTAGCACAAAGTGCACATGTACTATGTAGCAATCTATGATTGCTTTTGTGACTTGTTTTGTAGAGGCAAAATGAATGGCCTCCAAAGCTTCCTAGTGGTATAGGTATACAATTCCTCGTACTTTGTACTGTGCAAGGTATTTCCCGTATGATAGATTTCTTGTTCTATTGTGGCTTAGTTGAAAATGGCAATAGATTTCATAATGAAATCTACTGGAGATCTATTGGAATTCAATCTAAATGCATTATTGGACCATTAGATCCAATGCAACTCTATAGGGGCCCATACACTGGTTGATTTCAGCCATCGATCGATCGATTCTATGGAAACGATCAGAAATTGATTCTATCAAATCTATTGATCGATTTGCTTCCGATTTGATCTGACAGGATGGAAAATCTAGGTCGATCGGCTGCTGGCAGCAGATCGATGGCCCATAGGGTTGCATTGAATCTAATGGTCCAATAATGCATTTAGATCGATTTCCAATAGATTTCATTCTGAAATCTATTGGAAATCTGTTCGTACTGTAGTGTGTGGCACACATCAGATAGAAGATTTCAGTCAGTTTTGACTTGACAGGCATCTGACTGAAATCTGATGGTTGAATCTGCTGCAAATCTATAAGTGTTTGGCTAACTTACGGGCCATCGATCTGCTGTCAGCAGCAGATCGACCTAGATTTTCCATCCTGTCAGATAGATCAAATCCATTGAAATCGGCCGCAAATTAATCGATTGACAGATTTCATAGAATCAATTTCTGAATGGATCGATCAATCGATGGCTGAAATCCACCAGTGTGTGGGCTCCTTAAGAGTATTAGAGACGCAGGATCAGGGGGACAACCAGGGATCTTGTATTGTATAAAAGGAATTAAATATGGCAGCCACCATACCACTCTCACCACGGGTTCTTTTTAAAAACCATCTTGAGGCACAGATCTGACTACACCATATGCTGTAATAGCAAAATAATCATAGAACACATGTTTATTGGCCTTTATTCACATTTTTCTCCTGTATTTTCGTCTAAGTGATATTTTTACACCTTATAAATAAAATGCTTGTTAAAGAGACTCTGTAACAAAAATGTCATCCTTTTTTTCTACTATCCTACAAGTTCCTAAACCGATTCTAGTGTGCTCTGGCTTACTGCAGCATTTTCTACTATTTGTCGCCCTGTGTCTAGAAGCCGGGATGGTTGTAGTCAGCCAACTTCGCTACGCTGGAACTACACGTAGTTTTACGCAATTACGCTTCGCCAAACTACGGCTTCGAAATCAAATATTCGCTTCATATGCATTTTTTAGACTACGCATTAAAATACGCACTTACGCGTAGTGCGAAGCGTAGTGTATGCGGATGCTTATGCCCGCATGCAGAAAATTTTATGCATGAATTCCTCTTTAAATGCCTATACCGGCAACTCTTCTATGCGTACATTTCCCCTGTCCAATGCATAAATTTGTAAGCATACAATCGCACGCGTAAACTTAGACGCGAGCAACGCATTCGTAGTTCACTATGCAATACACATGTTAACTACGCATAGTGGGCGTAAGCTACGCGTAGTGGTACTTCACTACGCGTAAATTCGTAAAGCATAGTTTTGAAACTTCACCTACGAACTACGATGCGTAGATGCGAACTACAATGTGTAAATTTGCACTGGCGTAGTTTCTGCTCATCCCTGTCTGGAAGGCTGCCAACTCTTCAGTGTTTTTAATCTGTTATGCCTCCTCCAGGCCCCCTCTATGCACACTCCCGTGTGTGTTATTTAGATTAGGCATCCTCTCTGCTCTCTCAGTGAGAGAAGAGAGCTTTACAAGCTGGATAAATCGTCCTCTGTTAGGCTGTGAAAGGAGCTGGGCTGTCACATGCTGAGGAATTACAGACACCGCAGAGCTGTCTGCAGCAAGAAACAATCAGCCTGTCACTATTCAGTGTATGATAGCTGCAGGGGGAAGGTAAACACGCAAATGATCTCTTGAGATTCAAAAGGAAGGCTGTATACAGCCTGCTTGTGTATGGATGTATTTTCTATGTGTGGACATACTGTACATCAACCTACTTCAGGTTTTGGTGGTCATTTTGTTTGTTTATAAACAAACTTTTTAAATATGTTTTTGACTACTTTTAATGCAGTGGGAGTGGCAAAATTGTGACAGAGGAGAATAGGAGATGTCCCCTAACGCACTGGTTTGTTTACTTTTGTGTGATTTTAACAATACAGATTCTCTTTAACTACTTCCCGACCGCCGTATAGACAAATGGCGGCCGGGAAGCTGACGCCGCAAGGACCGCCGTATAGACAAAATGCGGCGGTCCTTGTATGGGCGTGGGCGGAGCGATCGCGTCATCCGTGACGCGATCCTCCGCCGGGAGTCGGAAGCCTGGCATTTTGCCTCTGCTCGCCGGCCACTTAGCAGAGCCGGCGAGCGGAGGAATCCGTAACAATGGCCAATCAGAATGTATAAGGCACTTTGTTAAGTAAACAAAGTGCCTTATACGTGCTTCCTCCTCGCCTCGTGGTCTCATTGTTGCAGAGACCACTAGCGAGGAGGAAGCACTTTGTGAGTATTACAGCACACACGTTTTTTTTTGCCTACAGCCCCCCTGATCTCCCACCCCAGGCCTCATACCCCCCCTGATCACCCCAGCAGACCCCTGCCAGCACCCTTGCACCCCTTTAAAAACCCCAACCCCCCCACCTATCACTAACTTTAAACGCTATCCCCTGCGTTAGGTCCCTAACTGCCTCCTAGTCACCCCTGATCCCCCCCCCTACCTTTAGATCACCCCCAGACTCCATCCCAGACTACCCCCCTGTATACTGTATACATCTGTATACAGCTACCTTACCCTCTGATCCCCCTCTGATCCCCCTCTGATCACCTGTCTATCACCTGTCCATCACCCCTTGGCACCCCCACCCATCAGAGCAGACCCTAACTGCCCCGCGGGGGTAACCGATCACCTGCCCAGGCCCTCGATTGCCCTCATACCCCCCTTCTGATTACATCCCCTGCTCTTTGTTTACATCTGTCCTCCCCAGCAATCACTAACTGATCTGCGATCAGTAACCCCCTGTGTCTGCCTCTCATCAGATCAGGACTCAGTTTGCCCCGTGCAGGCTCCTGATCAACCCCCCACTCCCTCAAATCGCCCTCAGACCCCCCCCCCTAATCACCGTCCAAGTGCATTGTTTTTGACTGTGCTGCGCTTGTATTCGATTGTGCTGCGCTTGTATTTGATTGGGCTGCGATTGTATTTGATTGTCCCGTGATCTGCTTCGATTGTCCCGTGATTGTTTGATTGCCTGAGACCCCACTTCCCACCACACCCAACCCCACCCTCCCCCCCCCCTACCACACCCAACCCCACCCTCCCCCCACCACCTCCAACCACCACCTTCCGAGTGCATCAGATTTGCTTGTGCTGTGATTGGAGTCGATTGTGCTGTAATTGTATTTGATTGTCCCGTGATCGGCTTCGATTGCCCCGTGATTGTTTGATTGCCTGAGACCCCACTTCCCGCCACACCCAATCCCACCCTCCCCCCATCACCTTCCGAGTGCATCAGATTTGATTGGGCTGTGATTGGAGTCGATTGTGCTGTAATTGGATTTGATTGTCCCGTGATTGTTTGATTGCCTCTGAGACCCCACTTCCCACCAACCCCAATACCTCTCAAATACTCCCTTTTTGCTAGGTAGGTGCTCTTTTTTTCTGGGTAGTCTCGGAGGAAAACCCCATAAATTTAGCAATCCAAAATGGCAAGAAGGGGGCTTTCCGATGACGAGGTATACAGGTATATGGACCAGTCGGATGAGTTCTTTTGGGAAGAATCATCCGTCGAATCTTCCGGGTCCAATTTTGAACCTGTAGAAAGCAGTGGTTCCCTGACCGATACTGATGACGAGGCTATGGTCCCGGCTACAGCCAGGCGTACCAGACCCCAAGTCGTTAGACCGCAGTTGGCGCAGGATCCGCCTCAAGGGCAGCAGGGTGGTGCTAGCGCTGTTGATAGTTTTCTTGGTGAGGCAGGCACCAGCAGCGCAGCATCTCCTGGACTTAGTGCCAGTGCTTCCGTAGACCCTGACGAAGTGGTGAGCGTCAGCATGGAAGTGGAAACTGGTACGGTGGCAAGTGCAGTAGTAGCCCCGTCGCAGCCACCAAGAAGAAGACGGGCCCGTAGTACCCATAGACTCCCAGAGGTGCTGGCACAACCAGATTGGCAATCCCCTGATTCCGCCGCACCCGTAGTGCCCCCTTTCACCGCCCAGTCTGGAGTCCAGGTGGCGACAGCTCATCTAGGAACGGCCCTAGACTTTTTGCAGCTGTTCATCACCCAGGTTCTCCTGGACTTAATTGTGGTTGAGACCAATCGTAAAGCCACACAATTCATCACCGAGCACCCGGAGAGCATGTATGCCCAGCCTTTCGGGTGGAAACCAGTCCAAGTTTCCGACATTAAAATCTTTTTGGCCCTTATCCTTCACTTGGGACTAATGAAACAAAATGTATTGCGGTCGTATTGGTCTACGAACCCAGTACATCATGTTCCCTTGTACCCTGCTGCCATGTCCAGGACACGATTTGAGTCCATCCTGCGCTTCCTGCACTTCAACGACGACGAAACCTGTCTTGAAAGGGGAGACCCTGCTTATGACCGGCTCCACAAAATTCGGCCCCTCATAGACCACCTGTCCTCAACATTTGCAGATGCTTATATCCCTGAACAGAACATCTGCGTAGACGAGTCCCTCTTACGCTTTACCGGGCGCCTTGGCATCAAACAGTACATCCCAAGCAAGCGCGCCCGGTATGGGGTGAAACTGTATAAGCTCTGTGAAAGGGCCACAGGCTATACATGTCGTTTTAGGGTCTATGAGGGAAAAGACTCAAAATTGGAGCCGGTCGGATGCCCTGACTACCTGGGGAGCAGTGGAAAGGTTGTGTGGGACTTGGTGTCACCCTTGTTCCGGAAGGGGTACCATCTTTTTGTGGACAATTATTACACAAGTGTGGCCCTCTTTCAGCACTTAAAGTTAGAAGGAATCCGATGCTGTGGCACTGCGCGGCCTAGTCGCCAGGGCTTCCCCCAATGGCTCGTTACCACCAGACTTCAACGGGGGCAGAGGGCCGCCTTGCGTACTGAAGACCTGCTCGCGGTGAAATGGAAGGACAAGAGGGACGTTTACTTTCTGTCCACCATTCACACAGACACGACTGTCCAAATTCAACGGGCAACTAAGGTCATTGAAAAGCCCCTTGTCGTCCACGAATATAATGTCAACATGGGAGGGGTGGACTTCAATGACCAGAGGTTAGCGCCCTATTTAGTTACCCGGAAAACAAGACGCTGGTATAAGAAAGTGTCTTTTTATCTGATTCAATTGGCAGTTTACAACAGCTTTGTTCTCTACAGTAAGGCTGGGAGAACTGGATCTTTCCTCCAATTTCAGGAACAGATCATTCTGGACATCCTGTATCCAGGAGGTGCCAGGCCCCCCCCCCCAGATGCAACTAGCCGACTGCATGGTAGGCATTACGCCTATCAGATTCCGTGTGCCCCAGGTCAACGCATCCGAAGAAAACGTTGTCGTGTCTGCAGCAGGACTGGAAGAAGGAATGACACCAGTTTTTATTGTCCCCGCTGTCCTGACCAGCCTGGCCTATGCGTAGGGCCGTGTTTTGAGAGGTACCACGAGCAGGTACACTATTAGAACCTAGGGAACTCCAGACACAGGAGTAGGCACACACTCAGTGGTCTTTTGCACATTGTCGCAGGGAGAGGAGAGGTAAGCTTGAAGACCAAACGGGTAAGCATAAAAGTGGGAAGAAGGATCGGTTTCCATGCTTGATATTGCTGATCTGTCCTGGATTGGCGATATAAGACGGCATGTTTGAATTTCCCTTGAGTGTGGACACCCCCGGTTTATATGTGATTTGGGCCGATGATGATGCTTTAATGCCACACAGAGTCATCTCTATTGGCAGGCATATTGCTGTATCCTACAGGCATAATGCTGTATACTAAAGTTCTGAGGCCCAGTCACATAAGTTGGTGGCTCACCCTGAGTGCAGGGTGGCACGGGGTGTCTCTCTCCTGAGGTTATCACTGCCATTGATGTGGAGGAAGATCTGCCATTGATGGGGAGCAAGGTATGTTTGCCGTTCATTTTTCCTTTCAGCCCAGAGTGCATTACTTGTATACCCAATATAAGGAGTATAGCAGAAACTCCTAATACTGGCCATACATGTAATGATTGCAGAGACCCTAAAATGCCAGGACAGACTCCACAAATGACCCCATTTTGGAAAGAGGACACCCTAAAGTATTATGTGAGGTGCACAGTGAGTTCATAAAAGATTTTAATTTTTGTCACAAGTTAGCAGAATTTTTTTTTTTATTTTTTTTTAACAAAGTGTCATTTTCCGTTAACTTGTGACAAAAAATAAAATTTTCAATGACCTCACCATTACCCTCATGGAATACCTTGTTGTGTATTCTTTCCAAAATGGGGTCATTTGTGGGGTTTGTTAACTGTCCTGGCAAGTGGGCGGGGTGCTAAATTGTGAGCACCCCTGTAAAGCCTAAAGGTACTCATTGGACTCTGGGCCCCTTAGAGCAGTTAGGGTGCAAAAAAGTGCCACACGTGGTATTGCCGTACTCGGGAGAAGTAGTACAATGTGTTTTGGGGTGTATTTTTACACATACCCATGCTGGGTGGGAGAAATACCTCTGTAAATGACAATCTTTTGATTTTTTTACGCACAATTGTCCATTTACAGAGTTATTTCTCCCACCCAGCATGGGTATGTGTAAAAATTCACCCCAAAACACATTGTACTACTTCTCCCGAGTACGGCGATACCACATGTGTGGCACTTTTTTGCACCCTAACTGCGCTAAAGGGCCCAAAGTCCAATGAGCACCTTTAGGATTTCACAGGTCATTTTGCGGAATTTGATTTCCAGACTCCTCCTCACGGCTTAGGGCCCCTAAAATGCCAGGGCAGTATAGGAACCCCACAAATGACCCCATTTTAGAAAGAAGACACCCCAAGGTATTCCGTTAGGAGTATGGTGAGTTCATAGAAGATTTTATTTTTTGTCGAAAGTTAGCGGAAAATAGATTTTTAATGTTTTTTTCACAAAGTGTCATTTTCCACTAACTTGGGACAAAAAATAAAATCTTCTATGAACTCACCATACTCCTAACGGAATACCTTGGGGTGTCTTCTTTCTAAAATGGGGTCATTTGTGGGGTTCCTATACTGCCCTGGCATTTTAGGGGCCCTAAACCGTGAGGAGTAGTCTGGAAATCAAATTCCGCAAAATGACCTGTGAAAGCCTAAAGGTGCTCATTGGACTTTGGGCCCTTTAGCGCAGTTAGGGTGCAAAAAAGTGCCACACATGTGGTATCGCCGTACTCGGGAGAAGTAGTACAATGTGTTTTGGGGTGAATTTTTACACATACCCATGCTGGGTGGGAGAAATATCTCTGTAAATGGACAATTGTGTGTAAAAAAATCAAAAGATTGTCATTTACAGAGGTATTTCTCCCACCCAGCATGGGTATGTGTAAAAATACACCCCAAAACACATTGTACTACTTCTCCCGAGTACGGCGATACCACATGTGTGGCACTTTTTTGCACCCTAACTGCGCTAAAGGGCCCAAAGTCCAATGAGCACCTTTAGGATTTCACAGGTCATTTTGCGGAATTTGATTTCCAGACTCCTCCTCACGGCTTAGGGCCCCTAAAATGCCAGGGCAGTATAGGAACCCCACAAATGACCCCATTTTAGAAAGAAGACACCCCAAGGTATTCCGTTAGGAGTATGGTGAGTTCATAGAAGATTTTATTTTTTGTCGAAAGTTAGCGGAAAATAGATTTTTAATGTTTTTTTCACAAAGTGTCATTTTCCACTAACTTGTGACAAAAAATAAAATCTTCTATGAACTCACCATACTCCTAACGGAATACCTTGGGGTGTCTTCTTTCTAAAATGGGGTCATTTGTGGGGTTCCTATACTGCCCTGGCATTTTAGGGGCCCTAAACCGTGAGGAGTAGTCTGGAAATCAAATTCCGCAAAATGACCTGTGAAATCCTAAAGGTACTCATTGGACTTTGGGCCCCTTAGCGTACTTGGGGTGCAAAAAAGTGCCACACATGTGGTACCGCCGTACTCGGGAGAAGTAGTATAATGTGTTTTGGGGTGTATTTTTACACATACCCATGCTGGGTGGGAGAAATAACTCTGTAAATGGACAATTGTGTGTAAAAAAAATCAAAACATTGTCATTTACAGAGATATTTCTCCCACCCAGCATGGGTATGTGTAAAAATACACCCCAAAACACATTATACTACTTCTCCTGAGTACGGCAATACCACATGTGTGGCACTTTTTTGCAGCCTAACTGCGCTAAGGGGCCCAAAGTCCAATGAGCACCTTTAGGCTTTACAGGGGTGCTTACAATTTAGCACCCCCCAAAATGTCAGGACAGTAAACACACCCCACAAATGACCCCATTTTGGAAAGTAGACCCTTCAAGGTATTCAGAGAGGGGCATGGTGAGTCCGTGGCAGATTTCATTTTTTTTTGTCGCAAGTTAGAAGAAATGGAAACTTTTTTTTTTTTTTTTTTTTTGTCACAAAGTGTCATTTTCCGCTTACTTGTGACAAAAAATAATATCTTCTATGAACTCACTATGCCTCTCAGTGAATACTTTGGGATGTCTTCTTTCCAAAATGGGGTCATTTGGGGGGTATTTATACTATCCTGGAATTCTAGCCCCTCATGAAACATGACAGGGGGTCAGAAAAGTCATAGATGCTTGAAAATGGGAAAATTCACTTTTGGCACCATAGTTTGTAAACGCTTTTACCCAAACCAATAAATATACGCTGAATGGGTTTTTTTTTATCAAAAACATGTTTGTCCACATTTTTCGCGCTGCATGTATACAGAAATTTTACTTTATTTGAAAACTGTCAGCACAGAAAGTTAAAAAAATCATTTTTTTGCCAAAATTCATGTCTTTTTTGCTGAATATAATAAAAAGTAAAAATCGCAGGAGCAATCAAATCGCACCAAAAGAAAGCTTTATTAGTGACAAGAAAAGGAGCCAAAATTCATTTAGGTGGTAGGTTGTATGAGCGAGCAATAAACCGTGAAAGCTGCAGTGGTCTGAATGGAAAAAAAGTGGCCGGTCCTTAAGGGGTAGAAAGCCCTAGGTCCTCAAGTGGTTAAGCCACCAGCAAGCAGGAAAAGCAAGTATAATGTTGACAGTACTTTTTTTTTTTTAATTATTTTTGGTACTTTTTCAATTGGAGAGTGCTTAAAAGTAATTTTAAACAGTAGATGAAAAATAATCTCTTAGGAAAAAAGTAGAAAAAGTGAATCAAATAAGGGCCATTGGGATTGATTTACAAAGCTTTTCTCTTGAATTATCTCAACTTACTTATTAACTCACAATTTGTCTCTCTTTAGATGACGTAACTCATGATTTATCTCTTCTTATGTAACATAACTCATTATTTATCTCTCATTATCTGTTTATTTCACTCTATCCTTATCTTTTGATCTCATGCAATAGCTCTCCATACAGTTAAATTGGACCAGAACTCTTGCACAGGAAACAAAGAAAACATTAACAGATATACACCTTGTATGTATTCAAAGAGCCTGTGTAATCCCCCCTCATTTGTGTCTAATCACTAGTTGTAATTTGATCTTCCCATGTGTCACATGACTGTCTATGGCAGATAAACAGATAAGCCCATTTGAAAACACAGGCTGTAAACATTATGTCTGCTTCCATGAATCAGGAAGTAGAAACTGTGCAGAGTTATTGCAGGATTTGTATCAGCTGTAACAAAGAAATGCATTTTGTTTAAAGGTTATTATTCTGTTGTGTATCTTTTAGAGCAGAGAGGAGTTCTGAGTTCAGGTCTGCTTGAATGTGAAAAATAAGTAAGCTTTGTGAATCAACTCCATTGTGTGAAACAAGGCTTCTGCAGCCAAAACCGCTATGTTAAAAACGTAATTCCATGAGCTCTAGAAATTGTACTGAGGCTGTTTGTAGTAAATTCTGTGAGAGGGGCTGCTGATGGGATTGCGTTCTCTTGTTGTTGAGACACACAATAAAATTACGTTCGACTGACAGGATCTGACAATTATTTTCTAAATGTCCGATCTGCTCCCGATCAACAACAGGATATATCACAAGCAGTTTGGATACAGATAATAATGAGGACAGCTCACATTGGTAATGAAGGGGAAAGTGAAGCATTCACACAGCAGGGCACAGGGCTGTGCTCATACCTGACTGTTTAGTTCCCCCAGGTGGCAGTGCGGTGAGCTGCAGGATGCCTGCAGATATTCTGGTGTAACAGATATAACTTGTGACTGTCCCCAGACACTGCACCGGCCCTGGTCTGAGGGGGGATGCTTGGCAGCTGTAATCCCCCCCTGCGTTTGCCTATGTAATACTCTGTACAGTGATGCAGAATATGTTGGCGCTATATAAATACTAAACATAATAATAATAATAATAATAAATAGAAACTATATCTGCCACAGATGCATGAAAATGTTCGTGCCTAGAGAGTAAATACTGTATAAGGTAGCAGTTCAAAATCACCTAAATAATATTAATACTGAAGTGCAAATTTCAGGGAATGCATTGCTAGTTAAGTGAAAAATTAATTCCGATTAATTCTGACTGGTGGAAGTTGAGGGCTGCATTTTGCATTTTAAATACTATGATTAAATACTTTTAAGCAAGTTATGATTTATATGACAGAAGTTGAATATTCATTTTTAGTTCATTATAGTTGGTGTACAGTATGCTTACCCACAAAAAATGTTATACGCACTCATAAGCACTCACTATGTATCCCCCACTCTCCTCAAGGTTGATTCACTGTAGATCCCCAATTGTCACTCAGCGCCCACTAACTATGTATCCCCACTCTACTCAAGAGGCACTTACTGTAGATCCTCAACTGTCATTCAGGGTCCACTCACTATGCATCCCCCACTCTCTTCAAGGGCCGCTCACTGTAGAGCCTCAACTTTCCCTCAGTGCCCACTCACTATGTAGGCACTGTAGTAGTAGAAGAAAAAGCACAGGGACACCGGGAGCCTACTTGGTGTATTATCAAAACTCAGTTGGCAAAAGATAAGCGTAGATATACTCAGAAGTATAGGTTGCTCAATGAGGCAACCACTCGTCTGGGCGTGTGGGGAAGTCCCGTCCCCGCTCGGTGATGGTCACCGCTTTGGGGTGATGGTCACTGCTCCTTAAAAAAGGTTTCACTTCACAAGGTGAAGTAGAAGAACCCCTCTGTGTGGGGTGAAAGACAAAACACTGGGAGGATAGGAGGCGACCTTGAAGATCGGGGATATGTATATATATTCTCGTTCCCAAATAATTAAGAGAAAAAAATAAAATAATAATAATAATAATATATTTACATATATACATACAGTGGGATGCAAAAGTTTGGGCAACGTTGTTAATAGACATGATTTTACAGTATAAATCATTGGCATTTAGAGGCTGTAATTTCTGCAAAACGAGGATCTACTAAATATGGATTTCATGCATTTTTTTTTATGCACCTGCCTAATTTTGTTTAAAGAGACTTTGAAGCGAGTGAGCTAGGGTTTGATTATAATAAAGGACCTTACATAGAGATAAACCGCCGCTATCCCACGGCAAAATGAGGGGTCTTTATCCCCCAAATCCCCCCTGCAAAAACCACGACTTTCTTGGCCGTGGATTTTGCTGCTCATGGAGGCAAAGCTATGAGCTGCAGCTCTGAGTCTCTTTAAACAATTATTGTGCACTTTTTTTATAAATCCAATAAACTTAATTTCACTTCTCAAATATCACTGTGTGTGTCTCCTATATGATATATTTAACTGACATTTTTTATCCTAACAGCCAACAATTTATAGTGGAATATCATGACGATTAAAAGGGTTGCCCAAAGTTTCGCATCCCACTATTTTATATAATTTTTTTTTTGCCTACCTTAACAAGGAAACATCCATTAAGGCTGCTTTCCCACCAGGACGTTGCGTTTGAGGGGACGTTATGGTCGCATAACGTGCCCCTAACGCAACGCCTGGTGGTGTTGGATGTGGACGTCAGAGCGAGCCGCGTTGTGCAGATCACTCTGGCGTCTGATGCCATGATGCATACTCTTGGACGCATGCGGCATCACGTGGTCCTGCCAGCCAATCGCCGCACAGAGCGGCCGCTCCAGGAAGTAAACACTGCACACGTCACAAAGTGCAGTGAATATTAATTAGCCATGTGCCTGGCCACTCCCCCCTCCTCCCCATCATTACTGAGCATGTGCAAGCAGTCTAACACAGCTTAGCCGCGTATAAAGTACTGCATGCAGTACGTTCTCTTGACGTGCAGCGTTACAATGTAACACAACGTGGGCACTGTGAACAGCCCATTGATTTTTCTTTACTGTGCGGTGGGCTGCGTTACAGGCTGCTCTAACCTGTAACGTCCCACTGTGAAAGCAGCCTTAATAAAAGAATAAGATAGGAACACTATCTATTCTCAATAGCACCCTATTTGACCTGAGAATGCGGTTTAAGCCTCAAAACGCTTTGTCTGAAGTGCTGATCGCTTAATAAATATCTTATTCTTTTATTTATTGGATGTCTCTTTGTTATATTAGGCAAAAAATATTTATATTTTTTCTCTTATTTGGTAACGAGAATATATATACATATTCACAATCTTCAACGGCGGCTTCTATCCTCCCAGTATTCACTCACTATGTAACCCTCACTCTTAAGAACCGCTCACTGTAGATTCCCAACTGTCCCTCAGGGCCCACTTGCTATGTATCCTCCACTTGCCCCATAGGTCATTAACTACAGATCCCCAGTTGTCACTCACTATGCATTCATCTTACTCCCCAAGGAAAAGAAGAACTGCACAGGCTGCACATCTGCCCTTCTTCATCCCTCATGCCATTCCCGCTTGTGTTTTCATAGCCCTGGGACACTAAGGTCCTGCCAGAATCATACAGACTGTGGTGGTCCGCAGAGTCACTTCTTCTGTACAGAATGGTTTGTAGGAGACCACCATGGATGGTGCCAAGTAAGGCCTATATTCTGCATGGTAGCAACTGCAGCTCTGTCCTTCATGCCGTTCTTTGCATGGTGCTAGCATGGGTGAGCAAAACTGTTACCAAAGGGGGTCCTAGGGATAGCGGTTCATAATTTAAGTCCAAAATCAGGGCATGAGGTGAGGATCCAAACCCAGGGCCGGGCCGAGGCATAGGCTGGAGAGGCTACAGCCTCAGGGCGCAATGTAGGAGGGGGCGCAGAATTCATTCAGCTGTCATTCCTAATTGCTAATTCCTAAAGCAGAAATAAATAAGAAAAGGGGATACATGGCAGTGACTGCAAGCCAGATAACTAGATATTAAAGCGGTTTAACACCCAGCATTACAACTTTGCTTTAAAGGGACACTTAAGTCAAACAAAAAAAATGAGTTTTACTCACCTAGGGCTTTCAATAGCCCCCTGCAGCTGTCCGGCGCCCTAGCCGTCTCCCTCCGATCCTCCTGGCCCCGCCAGCAGCCACTTCCTGTTTCGGTGACAGGAGCTGACAGGCTGGGGACGCGAGTGATTCTTCGCGTTCCCAGACACATTAGCACCCTCTATGCTGCTATATGGTATATGATATATGCTATAGCAGCATAGATGGTGCTATTGTGGCCAGGAACGCGAAGAATCACTCGCGTCCCCAGCCTGTCAGCTCCTGTCACCGAAACAGGAAGTGGCTGCCGGCGGGGCCAGGAGGATCGGAGGGAGATGGCGAGGGCACCGGACAGCTGCAGCGGGCTATTGGAAGCCCCAGGTGAATAAAACTCATTTTTTTTGTTTGACTTAAGTGTCCCTTTAAAAGATTGCTTACAGCTTACAAACTATTATGCCAGATTTTTTTTTAAGCAGAAATTCACTGAATGGGTTAAACATGACATTTTAGTGTTGGATCTAACTAGGAATCCGCATCCGTTCTTATCTTTTAGTTACAAATGTATCTTTATTTGGAATACAAATAGACCTTTGAAAAGCCTGCTGGGGAAGCCCTCTTTGTTCTCTCAGAGCAGTGTTTGTTTGTTACATTGTAGATAGATACATTTGTAACTAAACAAGCAAGCACAGAGGAGTATTTCTAGCTAAATGCAGCACTAAAGGCCCATACACACGTCGGATTTTTCTGAACGACTCGTCGTTTGAACGTTCCGTCGTTCAGTCGTTCGCACGTCAAATCCGACGTGTGTACAGACTATCGTTCGGGTGATAAGACTGGTTTCCAGCGATCCGCCGGGCGGATCGCTGGAAACCAGTCTTATCACGCACACGATAGTCCGTACACACGTCTGATTCCGCGTGCGAACGACTGAACGACGGGACGTTCAAACGACCCGTCGTTCAGAAAAATCCGACGTGTGTATGGGCCTTAAAATGTCATGTTTAATCCATTCAGTGAATTTCTGCTAAAAAAAAAATCTGGCATAATAGTTTATAAGCTGTAAGCAATCTTTTAAAGCAAAGTTGAAATGCTGGGTGTTAGACCACTTTAAGGTGTTGAGGAGGTTGTGGGCCCTATGGCGCCTCTTAGTCTAATAGCAATCAGTGTGTGATGGCTGGGGTGGCAGGGATGGAGGGGCGCACTTTGGTGTCTCAGCCTTGGGTGCTGGAGGACCTTGTCCCGGCTCTGTCCAAACCCATTAATAAAAGTACAAAGCAACATGTATACAAATAACCCTCAAAAACATAAAAGTGTTTTGTAACATTAGGACACGCAGTTGCAAAAAGATTTTTAATTCCATGACGTCAATGTGCTTGCCAACTAATGGAACCAAAAACAAAAAAGGCCTACTCAAAAGGCAGCTCATTCCTTTTAGTACAGCTCTGTTGTCTCATGCTTTTGTTACGGCGGGTCAAAAAAGCAGAAAAACTTACAAAACATCCTCTTGCTGAAACTAAAAGCCTTTTCATCATCTCTTTTCTCTTTGAATGCAACATCTGAATGATGTACGGCTTGTTTTTTTTTTTATAAAGGCCTTAAAAAGACCTTGATAGCCAAACAGCTTTTTTAAGAAATTTTGCCGTTTGTATACAAGATGGAAATTATAAACATTTATTTAAAATGTCATGGACGAGATGAGACTGAAACGGAACGACTGCCCTCCGAGAGGCTAAATTGATCTGATGCAAATGGAAGGAAGATGGAGGGGAAAAAAGGATGCATTGATGTTTAGTGGTCTTCACAGTTCTCCTCAGACAATCGTCATTTATTAATAGAATTTATAGGAATGTCTAGGTTCGTCTTTAATGTTCTATATGATAAACAAATGAAATAGCGCGGCTGTGCAGTCAGCATTTGTTGGCTGGGATAATATATTCACATATATATTGCCACCATTACATGCAGAGACGAACATGGCAGAATAATACATGCACAATGAGAAGTCGGGCCTGAGACGTGTGATATATGATGGCGGCATTAAATCACATTTTCAACCGTGGGACGAGCGCAGAATCGCGGCAGAGCTAAACATTGTGCCGCTGATCTTGCAACAGTTAAAAGAGATTACATTTTATATGTTAATAAGAAGGTACTGAAGAGAAACCATGGGGGTTGATTTATAAAGGTTGGAGGACATCTGGAGAACGTAAACGTTCCAGAGAAACTGAACTAGATTTTATAAAAGTTGCCAGTTAGGTGGCAAATGTCTGTGACCTTCATCTGAGTTATATCAGAACCTAGAAGTGTATTCAGCAAATGATGGTAAAACTCCCATACATAGAGAGCGAGCAGCAATTTTACTGGTACTACCAGCAGCGAGGTGAAACACGCTGCATAATTAGCATGACCGGTTTTACCTAGGAAACATGTATGTTGCCAGAGTACCGTTGCTATGCTACTGCGGTATAGGGCAGGATCTATGTGTTACCTAGGTAATGTAGGTCGCGCTAATTGCGCAATGCATGCTACCTTGTTAAAGAGAACCCGAGGTGGGGTTCTTCCATCACAATCCATATACAGAGGCTGGGTCTATAGAACCCAGCCTCTGTTGCTAGTTCGTTTCCTTCAAAGCCCCCTCTGCGCCCTGTCAGACCCCATAAACCACAGCCGCGCTGGCGACACGCAGCATGTCGCAGCCGGCTGTGTTTAGCTCACTAATGTCAGTCTCGCCGTTCCCCCGCCTCCTGAATCGCTCCGGTCCCCACCCACGTCCCTTCCCTCGCCACTGATTGGAGGGAAGGGACGCGGGCGGGGACCGGAGCGATTCAGCAGGCGGGGGAGCAGCCGAGACTGAGAGTAGTGAGGTAAACACAGCCGCGTAGCATGTTTTATGGGGTCTGACAGCTCGCAGAGGGGGCTTTGAAGGAAACGAACTAGCAACAGAGGCTGGGCTCTATAGACAGACCCAGCCTCTGTATATAGATTGCGATGGAAGAACCCCCCTCGGGTTCTCTTTAATGCAAGTAACAGCAAAATTGCAATGCGCAGGGAACTTTTCCATGCAATTGTGAATATGATCCCTCCTGGGGCTGCTGAAAGGATAGTGATTTAGTGGTCATAACACTTTAATTTAGAGATATAGGCTGTCTTGGATTTACTGTAAATAAAAAGGACTGGCCGGGGCATAATCATGTTATGTCTAAGGACGGATCGATTTGGTATTTTCTGGAGTGATTTTCTGCATTTTTTAAGCAATTTTGCGTGTAACATAAGTGATTTTGTTTTCCATAGATTTGGTGGTAAAAGTGCAGCAAAATCACTTTGCACAGCAATTGAAAAGCGATCTTGCACCGACCCTATACTTTGTATTGAAGCCAGCCCCGTCTCCAGGGGCGACCGCCCTGAGTGCATTAGTGATGGAAAGGAGAGCCATGGTCACACAGACTCAGCCGCGCGGAGGGGGGCCTTCTCCCTTCCTCACTCTCCCCAGGGCCCCCCACCATGCTCCCCCCTCTTGGCAGAGTAAGCACAGGGAAGCCTGGTATGAGCAACTCCCCTCCCTTCCCACTCCAATCGCCACTCACTTTCTGCTGGTCTCCTCTGCACAGCCGCTTATACACTATTTATAACTGCTAATCAGAAAGTAGAGAGTGTAAAGGTGGCTATGCAGACGAAAGAGACCATTGGCAAGTGAGCAGCGCTTGAAGTGGGAAGGGAGGCGAGTTGCTCATACCAGGCTTCCCGATCCGTGTACTTTGTAAAGAGGGGGTAGCACAGAGTGGGGCCCAGGGAAAGGGAGGGAGAAGTCGGGCCCCCCTCACATGGCTGAGTCTTAGGGGGAGATTTATCAACGCATTACCAACAGTTTTTTCTTCTTAATCTGTTCTAACCAGCAGGGAGAACAGTTCTGCATGATAATATGAACCTTCTTAAATCCTAGGTAATAGTGGCAATTTAGCATGAATTTCTAGAGTTGCACTACAGTTAAGAAAAGTGCAAATCTATCCCTAAACTGGTGCAGATTAAGAAGTGCTTGATAGCACTTCTACAGATGTAGAACTGCAGGCTAGACATGATTACAGAGTGCAGCCTAGACATGATTTGTGAGGTGCTCCTCCCCCCTGCTGAATTCTTCAGTCGGAGCCTGCTGCTATCAATACAGCAGGTGTGTTGGTTACCTCGGCAACAGCAATTTCCCTCACACACTGCACTGTGTTTAGAAGGAATCTGCACTATCTAATGATTTCTTAAGATTCTGCATGGATTTCTTAAAACCTACCAATATTTTGTCTCAGACACTCTTGATAAATCTGGCCCTCAGTGTGGCTGCGGCTCCCCCCTTCATCACCTATGGGGGGGGGGGCACCTATACCTAGCTAACATATACTGACTGCACCTATAACAAGCTAGCTATACTGAAGGCACTTATACCTAGCTACCTATACTGGTGGCACCTAGACCTAGCTTACCTATACTGGCTGCACCTATACCTAGCTAACCTATAGTAGGAGCACCTATAGCTAGCTATCTATACTGGGGCACCTACAGCTGGCTACTTATACTGGAGCATTTATGCCTGGCTAAACTATACTGGGGGCACCTATAGCTAGTTTACTATACTGGGGGACACCTACAGCTGGCTACCCATACTGGGGGCACCTACGCCCGGCTACCTTTACTGGGGGCACCCATACCCGGCTACCTATACTGGGGGCGTAGTATGGGTTCGCAAATCCATGGGGGTGGAGCATAATTTTTACACCCTCGCTCTGAGTGCAATTTAGCCTAGAAACTACACTGGTTGAAGCGCAATCACTCCAAAAATGCTGCAAGCACTGCGATTTCAGAAAACACTACTGTGGGATCACCGCCATAGACTTTCACAAACCTAGTGAACAGCACAGTGGTGTAGAGGTAAGCACACTTGCCTTGCGGTGCTGGATCCCCGATTAGAGTCCCAGCCAGGGTACTATCAGCACAGAGTTTGTATGTTCTCTCTCTCTTGTCTGTGTGGGTTTCCTCCGGGCACTCTGGTTTCCTCCCACATCCCAAAAACATACAGGTAAATTAAATGGCTTCCCTCTACACGATATAGACCTATGACTATGGTAGGGATAAGACTCTGAGCCCCTCTGAGGGACAGTTATGTGACAAGACAATATACTCTTTACAGCACTGCGGAAGAGGTCGGCACTATATAAATAATAAAACCGCAGGCTATTTTAAAACGCTGGTGAAATAGCTCTAGTGGGTCCCAGGCCTTAGTGAATCTACATGCAAGAGATGTACATACAAGAAAAGCTCGTATAATATAAACACAAAGAGATAACTACACAACTAGAATGTAAATGGCAAATGACATACGAAAACAAAAAACGAAGATAAATTGTTTGTGCCTTCAAAGAACTGTGAAGAGATCACAAGGCTTCTTTAATTATGTTGGAGATGTTCTCTGGGTTTTATATGTAATAATGCACTTGAATTCTTTGCAGAAGGCAGGATCCAAGGTTTCTGTGACCCCATAGCTGCTGTCATTATTTCTACAGGAGAAATCGCTCTGCTCACGCTGGCTTCCCATCTATAATTCTGTAAGTCCCTGCTAGACGGCTAACAAAAGTGTTTGCAGTAAGTAAGGAGTGATTGAGCGCTGCACTGCAGCACGGGTCCCTCTAGTGCTGTAGAACAGAAATATAATTACACAACTTGGTTCCTCTGCTTGAATTGGGGTCTCATCCAGTTTGGACTCGAGTTTATAGAAAATAACTCACTGTGCAAAATGTGATGCCCATTCCACCATCCAGGGGCAGCGATGTTAAATGTTTAAGTCCAAAAGCTTTTGCTTTTTCCCCCCCATGATGAATAATGAAATCATACTGCCCGTAGCTGTCATAGGGTTGGCTATGAAGATATATTTATAAGCTATGGAAAGGTTTACTTTTAGGTTTATTACTATCTTTTTTTTTTAAATCACAGGATATTATGTCTATTACCTATTATATTATGATATTACAGCAGATTTTCATCAGAAATCGATCAAAACCATTTATTGTTTCGGTCATAAAAATCTCAGTCAAAAGGGAACAGTCGTGTGCACAGTGGTAGCAGCATTCGATTTTGGAACAACTGATCTGTCGGTCTTCCTCCATGTTGATTGGTCTCCCTCCATGTAAAGTTCCCCCAGCGGTCCGGAGTATTGCAGCAAAGCTCACACTCACCTATCCACCTATCCTGGACCCCATGACACAAGAGAAAAGACTATTTTACAAATGGTAGAGGAGCACCGCACCAAGCATGCAGACGCATACGTATTAGTATGCCGCTGGTGAGTTGGGTGCAGGGCGAGCCGAATGATGGCTCACCTTGCTGATGCTCAAATCTCCAGCCACCCATCCCCCCCTTGTGCTGGGTGCACACTATAGCTACAGCAGCACCCAATTCAGGTACTCGGCACTTAGTCCTGGACCACCTACTTCAGTGCAGACTGCGATGTGCCTCGGTCGATCTGGCAGTACCCCAGAACTCGTCAGACGTGTAGAAGCAGGACTGGCACCCTCGACTTTTCATCTCTTTGTTTTTTTTTAATTCATTGTAACATATAGGAAATGCGACATTTCAGAGTGTTTCACTCCTTTATCAAGCTATACTGCATGAAAACTCTGATAAAGGAGCAAAATGCTCCGAAACGTCACATTTAATGATATTTGTTACATAAAAAGTCAATGGTGCTAGTCCTGCTTCTACACATTTGACAAGAGAAAAGACAAGACACATCTATATTGTGCTTTTCTCCTGGCTGACTCAAAGCGATTTAGGGCTGCAGCCACTCAGGGCACTTCCCCCGGGCTATCAGGACTCCTTTCTACTAAACATACTGGCTTCAGCTGGGATTTGAACCCTGGTCAAAGGCTAAAACCCTACATCAAAGGCAACAGCCTTAACCACTTGATGACCAGGGGATTTATGGCTGATCTGTGCTGCGTGGGCTCTCCAGCCCGCAGCACAGATCAGGATAGAGCCAGGGCGATCAGACTTACCCCCTTTTTTCCCCACTAGGGGATGCCCTGCTGGGGGGGTCTGATCGCCGCCGGCTTGCTGCGCTTTGCGGGGGGGCTCTTCAAAGCCCTCCTCTGCAGTGTTCTCTGCGCTCCCTCCCTCTCCCTCCCCCTGTGAGCTGCGCAGGACGGATATCCGTCCTGCGCATTGAAGGATAGGCTTCAGCCTATCATAGGCCGGCGATCCCCGGCCAATCAGAGGCCGGGGATCGCCGATCTGCCTTACGGCGCTGCTGCGCAGCAGCGCTGTATGATGTAAACAGCGGTGATTTCTTCCCCGCGTGTTTACATTTTGCCTGCGAGCCGCGATCGGTGGCTCTCCGGCTGTTCATGGAGACACCCTCCGTGAACGGAAATGGAAACCCGCAGACGACCAGTTTACGCCAATCGGCGTTAGCTGGTCGTCAAGAGGTTAACCAGTACACTATCCAGCTGATCCTGATGGCATATATATGGTCACGTACGTGCCACCGGGTCATGAGGTAACATTCTCCCACCCTCTGTCTTCTTAACATTCTCACACCCTCTGTCAGAGCCCTACCACCTGCATAGTAGCAGACTGGAAAACATTATGTTTTTGACCTCAGAGTTTCAGAGGATGCATACTGATGCATACTGATGCTGAATGCACATTCGTGTATGATTTGATGCTGAATGTATATTGTGTATGTACATATTGAGTATGACTCCTTTGTATTACTGTCCTATTCTGACTTTTTTTTCTTCTATTCCCTGCCTTTCTGTATATGCACCGCTCAGTATTGTGCCAAACCCAATTCCGGGCATGACCCAGTCATGCTTGGCGAAATAAAACTATTCTGATGGGGAGAAGACACAAGAGGGGGCTCGCCAGTGAATAGGTGAGCGTACACTCTGCACAGGGGGAGCACATTACATGGGGGAGACCTGAGAAGCCTGGCAGGCAGAGGCAACTCCACAGATTTCCAGAAGTACATTGGGCCTGGTTTGCTAAATCCCCAGATGGCTAAGTGCTCCATGAGACAATCTAAGCCACCAATAGCCTTCACCATCACTTAGATGTACACACACACACACACACACACACACACAAAACACGAGCTGTGTATACTATATGGAGACCTCAAGAGTTTTCTTGTCCCTCATATCTATATCTCATGTCTTTCATTTTCAAGGTAAATTATCGATTAGACAGTTTCCAATCACTAAGTAAGTCACAAAAAGGTATATTAGACTGTTATTGTAACATCTCGCCGCTCATGGCGGTGGGACGCTGAGATCCATGCTGAGGCGTAAGCCTCTGGGTCTCGGCGAGGATCTGATGTCAGCGGAGCACACTCACTTCCCCTTGGCTAAGCAGCGGACGTGCCCTCAGTACGTGCTCCGCCGCTGTAAACAATGACAGCATGCGTACATGGGGCTTGATTCACAAAAGAGTGCTAACTGTTAGCACGGCCGTTTTCGCGCGAATTTTTGCATTGCACGCGATCGCGAATTTTCGCGCGAAACGATAACGTTTTCGCGCGCAAACACGAATTTTCGCGCGCAAACGATATCGATTTCGCGGTAAAATTCGCATTTGCGCGCGAAAACGTTATCGTTTCGCGTGAAAATTCGCGATCGTGCGCAATGCGAAAATTCGCGCGAAAACGGCCGTGCTAACAGTTAGCACTCTTTTGTGAATCAAGCCCATGGTGTGTCAGCTGACTTGCTGACACACCATAACACTATTGGGCATTTTGGATTCCTTTTCCTTTGATTGGTTAGTTCTAGTATAAAAGTAATGTGAGCGCCCTCAGTCCTTGCCCGTGATAGCCTCTGCTGGGCTTATTGCTGAGACTGCGCTCACATCTGCTGATCCTGTGATATCTTGACCAAGCTCATTTCCAGATTGATCTTCTGTTGCCGACCCCTGCTTTGTTCCTGACCACGCTCTCTGATTGGATTACCCATTGCCAACTGTCTGTTCATGGATATCCCTGACTGCTGCCTGGATCGAGCCCTGCTTGTTAAGGCCCCGTTCACATTACAAACGCGGATGGCCACGCATGCGGAACGCAACGCATGCGAACGCACGCCATCCGCGTTTGTGTGCGTTTTGTGGCTGATCCCATCACTGAAAAGTGAATGGGACAGCCACGCGTTTTTACAAAAAATGCGTGCAGCATGCGTTCCCGGACCGCACAGGTCCGGAACGCATGCAGTGTGAACATCAGACATTGCACTCTATGCAATGTCTGATGTTGTGCGTGTCGGCCACCTGCACGCGTTTCCAAAACGCGGCTGGAAACGTGTGCAGTGTGAAAGGGGCCTTAAAGGGATACTTAAGTCAAAATTAAAAAATGATTTTTACTCACCTGGGGCATTGCTCAGCCCTCTGAAGCTGTACGGTGCCCTCGCAGCCTCGCTCCGATCCTCCTGTCCCCGCCGGCGGCTACTTCCGGGTTCGGTGACAGCCGCCGACAGGCTGGGAACGCGAGTGATTCTCCGCGTTCCCAGCCGCTATATCACCCTCTATGCTGCTATAGCGTATAACATATGCTATAGCAGCATAGAGGGTGATATAGCTGCTGGGAACGCGGAGAATCACTCGCGTTCCCAGCCTGTCGGCGGCTGTCACCGAACCCGGAAGTAGCCGCCGGCGGGGACAGGAGGATCGGAGCGAGGCTGCGAGGGCACCATACAGCTTCAGGGGGCTGAGGGATGCCCCAGGTGAGTAAAAATCATTTTTTAATTTTGACTTGAGTATCCCTTTAAGGTTACTCTCATGAACTCTGCCTGGCCTGACTCTGGATTGAACTGACGACGCATCTGCCAAGTGCTGAATTGCTTGCTACCAAGCCTCTCCTGCTTGCTGTCACCTGCTATCATCTGGACTGCCTCTACCCCCAGGCCTCTGGTGACTATATATTGCATACTGTGCTTAACCCTTACTGCTTGTTTGGTAATACTAAATGCCAGTCTGTATGCTTCCTCTGCCTGTAGGGTATTGTAGAATTGCATTAGGTAGAAGTTTGCGCAGGTGTTAGGGCTGGGCTAGAAGTCAGTCATATGGGCATACAGCCTGACCTATAGTCATTGACCAGACTAGCCTGACAGTTATGGTGCCCATGGATTTTTCCCATTCAATTCCCTGCAGATTCAGTCCATCTGCTGGGAATCGATTATCAACATTTTTGAACAAAAATCGATTGAAAGTATCGATTGGACAGGACCAAAAATGATTATGTGTGTATGTGTGTGTGTGTGTGGGGGGGGGATGCAAGAACAAGATCAATGGCTCATAGCATTGCACTGCATAAAACATTGGGAGATAATTGATAAATAGAATTTTGAACATTGGGAGATAATCTATAAGTGTATGGCCATATTAAGCAACTGGGTAGTGTAATGGTTAAGATTTGAAGGTAGGTCGCCTCTGACATAGGTCTGATGTGTTCCTATTCAGTAAGCCAGCACCTATTCAGTAAGGCGTTCTTGGGAAGACTCCCTAACACTTTGGAGTCTGACAGGAGAAAGAGCTATACCAATGTATTTTTTTAAGTCTCTCTAAAGCGAGAGTGAGTAGTGTGAATAGCTCTTCGTATTATGTTGATGCCATAAAAAAAAAAAAAAAAAAATTTAAAAAGAGGAAACAAAGTTTTGTTGTGTAGCCAGTTGAATACGTTTATGGAACAGGATTCACACTCAATTGCCTTTCCAGGGCTATAGGTCCTCGTAGAACAGTAGTCATTTGCTACAGTTTATACAGTACTTAATGATAAATCAGACGTACCAGATAAATGCATAGACAAACTGATAGGTACAAACTACTAGAGCCCCTCGCAGCACTATTTTCATATAATTCTTTATCATTACATAAAATGCAGCAGTTCATTGAGTAAAATACAGTTTATTGCGCTCAAGGTCTCTAAGCGTAACACAGAAATGAGATAGTTGGCTGTGCAAAACATAATCCTACTGATATCTGAATGACTGCCCATTGATTAATGTGCACACATTAACCACTTCCAGACGGCGGTGATTGAAATCTACGCCCTGTTTTGATGCTCTAACACCTGCCAGGGCATAGATTTCACATCACCGCAGCTGCGCAAGCACTTTTGTTACTCCCGCCGATCTCTTCGCTGTCTCCCCGCCACAGCTTATTCGCCCTGCCGTCTATATGATGCCAGAGCCCTGTGAGCTGGTCAGGAGCCAATTTAATTGACTGCAGACCATGTCATCAATATAAGCAACTCCCATTGGTTTACATTGATCACACTGTCATGAGCCAATAAAAGCAGCTCCTGACCAGCTCACAGAGCTCTGCCATCATAGAGACGGCGGAGTGGGTGGCCTGAGGATCCGGGTGTGCGGCGTGGATGGTAGTAGCATACAAGGTAGATGAAATCCGCACACCCGCAGGTAAAGTCCAAGGGTTTTTATTGCATCCAACTCACAAAAGCAGTAAAATGGCTGACATGTTTCGGATCTTACCCTTACTCATAGCCTGAGGCTATGAGTAAGGATATGATCCGAAACATGTCAGCCATTTTACTGCTTTTGTGAGTTGGATTCAATAAAAACCCTTGGACTTTACCTGCAGGTGTGCGGATTTCATCTACCTTGTATTCTGATCTGCCGCATTTGGCTTCCAGCACCTTGCTTAAGGTAACAGAGATAGAGCGGTCTCATCTACTGCATTTCTCCTTCGTGGATGGTAGTAGCAGCGGGTTTGTGCAGCGGCTCATCGTTATGTGGCGGTTTCTGGTAACTCTCTGCCCCCTTAAGGAACAGAGACCGCTGGTAATAAAGTATGTACCTAAACTAACATGTGACAGGTCGAGATAAACATGGGTATATATAGCATTAGTCCTACTAATAACTTGTCTGGGATCCCTTTCTGTTTAGTTTCTTTGTTTGTTTGTGTTTTGCAATTGCTAAAATACTTGTGGTTTTATTTATACAGATAAGGCAGTCAAATGGCAGAATAATTCAGCCATGGCTCTCCAGAAAAGTAAACAAAAGCCAAAACACTTCTATTTGAGTGATGAAACACTGCTGATAACAAGACAGGGCTATAAACTTCAAACAGCTAATATTTCTTTCTTGCAGCTGAATGCTGCAGATTTTTTCGTCAGACAAGGCAAGGGGAGTATAATCCAAGAAAACATACTGTATAAAAAAACAGATACCTATAATAACTAGCTAGATAGATTATTTACTTTGTTTGAAATAGCCCACCTTATTGGTTGCATTAGTCCTCCAAGCTGCCTTTGTTGTAATTTTCTTTTGCTCTAATTTCTATACCTGCCATCAGTGAAGTCCATGAAGGAGAAAGAGATAAGTAAGGAAAAAGCATCCAAATTCTGATAGGACATCGTAATCAGGTTTTTTGTCGGCTCTTTCATAATTTCATATTTCATCTCTTCTTTATAAGAAATATGGTCTTGACAACAACTAGGCATGGATGTGCAATAATCAATTTCTAGGAAATAGTGCTTGAGCAGGTAGAGTGCCCTCATATTGATCGCCAGGTGCGAAGATGGTGAAGAGACCCTCGATCTATGGTTAACAGCTGTGCATCATAGTCTAATAGAAAGAAGTAAACTGCCATAAATTACATTCAACTTAACCTGTCAAAAGTTTGTCTGCTAACTTAAAAATCTATTAAGAAACTTGGCAGTTTCCAGATTGTAGCAATAAAACGTACAGAAGATCGGAATATGCTAAAGGAACATTGAAGAAAACATCTGGCTACAATAAAGTAGGAGAGTCAACACATGCCAGCATCCAAACATCAAATATTTAAGATCCTATTTATAGAACGATTATAGTTGCATTACGTTAGTATGCGAAATCATTACCTGAGGTTTTAACATCAAAACCATCTCCCTTCACCTCCCTTCTCCCCTCCCCAACCCCTTGCTTATTCCTCTTTAACTCTTTCTCTCCCCTCTCTAGTTTTATACCCCCATCACGCCATATTCAACTTTTTCATGCAATTCCATGTTCCAGCATGGCAGAAAACATCCCCTCTCATACTTCACATCCATCATGACGCCATACCCACCCAACATGCCACCCTGCCAGTTCATGTTTGAAATATGGCAAGGAAATGAACAGCGCTACTTAAAAACAGACAAGTGCCTACCTGCAAAAGAGTGCAAGCCCCACTTGTGGGATAAAATACACACCTAGCATACACATGACCTGTCTACCACTGGAGGATGTTGGTTTCCGTAACAGCTTGCATGCAACCTATTAAGTACTCGTCCCTCCCACTGCGAAGAAGTCAATCCTCCATGGGAGGGGACCTAACACTAACTAAATCCTAACCTATGTATATGCATAGCCTGGGTGCGGCTAATCAAGTAAAATCGAAAATTGCGCAAAAGGTGGATCAGCGCATCACCAGGCCGCCTCCGAATGGCCTCGAATTCTGATTCGAGGCCATTCGGAGGCGGCTTGGTGATGCGCTGATCCACTTTTTGCGTCATGTTTGAAATAGCCAAGGCCCTTTTCACACTTGCAATGGAGATATTAGTTGCATAACCCTGTTTTTCCACAGGGTAACGCAAAGGCAATGCAAAGCAATGGGGCCTAACACACTTTCTGCGTCGCGTCGGAAGTGCCCGATCCGCCGAGCCGCCGCAAAGTCGACAGCGTGTGTTCCCGCAGCAGCAGAAGTAATGTAGGTCAATGGGCACAGCAAGAATTTGAAATATGATAATCTAGTACTGCGCATGCACAGGACGCTCCAGGCGACAGGAGCATGATCAAGGTCAGGGCTGTGCAGGCGCAGATCAAGGTCAGGGCTGTGCAGGCGCAGTGGCCATCTTCTGGCTCAGTCGCCAAAATAGAAACTGAGTCGCTGCGGGGAACTGGAGGATCACAGAGCAGCTGCAGGGGGGCCAGTAGAAACCCCAGGTAATTTAAAGTATTTTTTGGGGTTTTGCGTTAGGTTCACTTTAAGGAGGAACTGTAGTGAAAACAACAATTATAATTGTTTATTTTTACAATTTTAATGTATAGATTATTTAGTCACTGTTTGCCCATTGTAAAATCTTTCCTCTCTCCGATTTACATTCTGAAATGTATCAAAGGGGGTGACATCTTTAGTCCTGCCAGATGTGTACGAAATATTCATTACTGAGAGTTCTATGCACAGAGGGAGATATTCCTTGCTTGGCAGTTGGAAAAAGCAGTTATTTCCCACAATGCTACAAGCCTCACAGACCGGAAACTGTCAGGACTGTGGTCAAGACATCACACTGTGGGAGGGGTTTCACCACAATATCAGCCATAGAGACCAACAATCCCCCCTCCCCCCAGATCTATTCAAGAAAAGGTAAAGATTTCTCATGGGAAAGGGAGCATCAGCTACTGATTGGGATGAAGTTCAATCCTTGGTTAAAGTCTCTCTTTAGGCCTCTTTCACAGTGGGACTTTGCATTTGATGCAACGTTAAGGTCGCATAACGTGCCTCTAATGCAACGCATTGAAAGACTATACCTTGGACGTTATCAGGCACGTGCAGAGGGGGGTGCTCTGGGTGCCCAGGCACCCCCTCTTTTAAAAAAACTTCAAAAAAGGCCCCTCTCGCGGGGCAAAATAAGCTCAGCCCCTGATCGCGATAAGCCCCGCCCACCCGCGGGAAGCTCCGCCCCCGCCTGGGACACTTTGAAGTGAAGAGGCCCAGACAGGAATCCTAGTGTGGCATACTGACCTCTCTCTCCACCTAGGACCCATACTGACTTCTACCTCCCCCAGCACCCATAGTGACCTCTCCCTCCACCTAGTACCCACAGTGACCACTCCCTCCCCTAGCACCCACAGTGACCTCTCCATCCACCTAGCACCCACAGTGACTTCTCCCTCCACCTAGGACCCATACTGACCTCTCCCTCCCCAGTACCCACAGTGATATCTGCCATCCCCTAGCACCTACAGTGACCTCTCCCTCCACCTAGCACCCACAGTGACCTCTCCCTCCACCTAGCACCCACAGTGACCTTTCCCTCCATCTAGCACCCACAGTGACCTCTCCCTCCACCTAGTACCCATAGTAACCTCTCCCTCCCCCAGCACCCACAGTGACCTCTCCCTCCCCAGCTCTAGCAGTGATCCTGCCTACCCCAGCACCCACACTGACCTATCCCTCCTCCAGCACCCACAGTGATCTTTCCCTCCCCCAGTGGCTACCCACCTTTCCCCTGCAGCACCCACAGGGACCTCCCATCCCAAAAGCAGCACCTACAGTGATCTCTCCCATTGCAAGCGCCCACAGGGGCCTCTCCCAACACCCAGCATCCACTCCCTCCTCCATTAACTACACTGACTATCCAGGCACCCACAGTCACCTCCCCTTCCTCCAGCACCCATATTGATCTCTTCCTTCCACAGCACCAGCAGTGAATTACCCTTCCCCCAGCACCCACACTGACCTCTACCTCCCTTAGCAGCAAGCAACTATGCCATTCACAGCAGCACCCATAGTGACCTCCCCCTCTACCTCCCCCAAGACCCACAGTGACCTCCCCCAAAGGACCCACAGTGACCTCCCTTTCCTCCAGCACTCATACTGACCTCTACCTTCCTCAGCACCCACAGTTACTCCCCCCAGCACCCACAGTGACCTACCCTTCCCCCAGTACCCACACTGAGCTCTACCTCCCCCAGCAACCACACTAACCTCTACCTCCCCTAGCAGCAACTATGCCATTCATAGCAGTACCCACAGTGATCTCCCACCCCCTGCACCCACAACAATTCCACCAATGTTCAGCACCCACATTACACTCAACCAGTAACCCCCACTATAGCAAGCACCCAGTACTTGCACCCTGCACCAAATACTCACATCTGGCCTCAATATGACACTTTGTACTTGCATCAAACAGCCACATGACACCCAGTACCTGCACCCCTTCACCCTACAGCTGGCACCCAGTACTCACACCCACATGACACAGTACTTGCACCCAGCCCCAACATGGCACTCACTACTCACACCTGCACACCGCCTTCACATGGCACCCACTATCTGCACTCACATAACTAGTACTAGCACCCAAAGTACCTGCACTCAGAACCCACATAACACACAATGCCCACCCATAGCTAGCACCCAGTGCAGGCATGGCACCAAGTATTCGCACCTATGATACCCAGTACCTGCACCCAACACCCACATGCTTCATCTGCAGTAGTTCCAGTTGCACTAAGCCTCCACTTAGTGCCCAGTACAAACACCAAGCACTCACATATGACATCCAGTACTTGCACCCAGAACTCACAAGGGACTGAGTACCTGCAATCAACACCTACATGATAGTTGATACACACCCATACAGCCAGAATCCACATGACACCCTGTGTCAGCACTAGGGATGCTCGGAAAATTCCGCGGAATTATAAATTCCGTGATTCCGGCCGGAATTAGGTCAATTCCGATAGTCAAATCGGAATTCCTATCCCTCTCAAACGGAATTCCGCGGAAATTTTTTAATTCCGACGGAATTTTCCGGAATGACATAAAAACTCTTCCTCCTCCTCCTCCTCCTCCTCCTCCTCCTCCTCCTCCTCCTCCTCCTCCTCCTCCTCCTCCTCCTCCTCCTCCTCCTCCTCCTCCTCCTCCTCCTCCTCCTCCTCCTCCTCCTCCTCCTCCTCCTCCTCCTCCTCCTCCTCCTCCTCCTCCTCCTCCTCCATCCATCCATCCATCCATCCATCCATCCATCCATCCATCCATCCATCTCATGCAGTAGGGAATTGCAGATTTTCAAAACAGCTTATATACCATAGCTGGGATTTGAACCCAGAACCTAGTGTGTAGTAGGTATCTGTCTTACCCTCTAGACCATGACCCACACTACATGCTAAAGCTGCCGGTAGCATAAACCATACTTCCATTATGATCAATTCGATAGAAAAAGTAGCATGATTAAGGATTTGTACTTTTTGAAAAGCATGCTTATTTATATACCATAGCTGGGATTTGAACCCAGAACCTAGTGTGTAGTAGGTATCTGTCTTACCCTCTAGACCATGACCCACACTACATGCTAAAGCTGCCGGTAGCATAAACCATACTTCCATTATGATCAATTCGATAGAAAAAGTAGCATGATTAAGGATTTGTACTTTTTGAAAAGCATGCTTATTTATATACCATAGCTGGGATTTAAATCGGAATTCCGCGGAACTGACCCGGTATACCGTCGGAATGGAACGGTAACGGAATTTTTATATGTCGGAATGCGGAATTGTGCCGGAAACGGAAATCGGCTATTCCGACCATGCCTGGTCAGCACCCAGTACCCACATGGCACCCGGCATCTGCCTTTAGCACCCACATGACAACAAATACCCCACTATCCAGCATCCATCACCCATATGTCACCATGTACTCACTCCCAGTACCCACTTGGCACTCAGTATTGGCACCTAAGACCCACATACCCCCATAATCAACACCCACATGGCACAGTACTCACACGTCACCAAGTTCCAAAGCCATTGTATGCACCCAGTACCCATCTATGGCCAGCACCCAAATAGCACCCAGTACCCATCCTTGGTCCGAACCCATATGAGACTCAGTACTCTCCCATGGCACACATCCAGACCACACATGGCACTCCCTACTAACATGTCCAACACTCACATGTCTCCCTGTACCAATTAACACTCACATGGCACCCACTATTGTTTATCACCATCTGGCACTCATTCAGCACCCAATACTGCATAGCACCCACTGCAAATAAACACCCAATACAAACTGGACCTTGGTGCCCACAGCAGCTTGACACAGACTGTACTTTGGCAT